>NC_042627.1:76115184-76465240 GCF_901001135.1 Rhinatrema bivittatum | reverse complement strand
GGTTTTTATTCTCCATTCCATTTGGACTAATTCCAAAAGTTCTGTTGATTTTTTTTTGACTGCTGCCACACATTGAGGATTCAGTGTTTTGTCCCAAGTAAACCTTTTCCTTGGTGGTGACTCCTAAGATACAACTCAGCATTGTGTACCTACAATTAGAGTTATTTTCCCTATGCATATCATTTTGCACTTGTGCACATTTCATCTGCCATTTAATATACCCAGTTTCCCAGTCTGGCAAAGTCCTTCCACAGTTCCTTAGTCCATTTGTGTTTTAACTACTTTGAAGATTTGTGAAATCTGAAAATTTGATTAATTCATTTGTTGCTCCTTTTTCCAGATCATTAATGAAAACAGCATTGGCCTTAGTACAGATTCCTGGTGCATTCCACTATTTACCCTTCTCCATTGGGAAAACTTATTTAGTCCGGGCAGTTATCAATTCACAGTAAGACATTACTGCTTACCCCTTTAAGCCATGTTTATCTAATTTTGTTGTTAATGATAGCTTCCACTATTTCACCTGGCATTGATGTCATGCTCACTGATCTGCATTTACGTGGGTCATTCCTGGAGCCCTTTTTTAAAAATTGTCACTACACTAGCCACTCTTCAGACCTTAGGTAGTGTAGGAATATCACAGATGGTGGGTATCTTACAATAGATTACTAGATTTAACCAATAACCTTATGATACGAATTAATTAGTTTTAGGGAACAATTAAATACACTTTTGTGAGGTAGCCAATTTTCTTACAGCAGCATAAGGTAAACAAGGGTTTAATACAGTACAATTTTTTTCTTTGGTATAGTTTATTTAGTTTGCTACAGTTTCACAGTGCAAATCACTGTCATGAAAAATAAATGGAAAGTAAAGCGTTATTTCTAAGCCCGCTTTGCACTTATATACGCAATTGCAGAACTAAATAACCCAGCTGGAATTTAATTAAGTCTGTGTTCTCACCCAGAGCCGTCCTGAAAAGGGTCCAGAGATCTGTTTCGACAGCACAGGATGAATCCCAGCAAATCCTGTATATTGGAGGACAGTTAAAAACCCAGAGGTCTCACAAGATGTCTCTATGAGTTATGATAGCAGGCATAGGGGTAAAGACATTATTTGCTTTTAATTCTTTCAAGGGAATAATTGGCTAGACTTTCACTTCTGAGTCTGAGCAGTGATATAAACTCAGCCTTAGCTCGCAGATTCACTGCAGTAGTCAAAGTTCTGTAAGCAAAGCTCTGATGGCAGAAGCTTTGGGTTAATACCATGAGGAAAACCTTAGGATAATGCCTATAGTCTGGCTTAATCCAGAGACCTTTTCTCTGATCTAAACCTCATTGCATATTTAATTCCCATAGGATCCAATATTGATCTTGATTGGATGTTGCATCTCATATAGACGCTGGATTGGTGGTGGAATGCAAATAATGTCTGTCCAGATGAGATGAATATTCCCTTGCAGGTAATGAAATTCATTAGGGTTTTTTTCAGCAAAACATGTGCCGGAACAATACCCATTTCATAGCTGGTTTCATCACTGGATACAAAATTTTTAACCAAGGACATGTTTCACAGTTCTTGCCCAAGGTTTCTTCTCACAGTGAGAGGTGCTGACAAATGTCTGATAAGAAGAACAATCACAGTCTCTTCTCTTCCTGCGTGAATAGCAGTCTCATATGAAGTTGCCAAAATCATCACATGGCTAAAGACTTCATCTTTGTATTGCTTTAGACCTGCACTTTGATTCGTCTATGTGCATTCCAGCAGGCCTCAAGTTCAATGATGCACATTCTTGTTTTAGGGTCATTGGATTTCCCCTTCAGTACAGAGGCAGATTTGAATAATAAGATTACCAGTAGCAGATCTGAAATGTCTTTATAACTTAAGAGTCCAGTCTGTTGAATCCAGAACAAGTGGGATATGCATTCTTACCAGCAGATACAGATGGCGTAAACTGAGGACACACTATATACAACCCCTGCAGTTGCATCAGCCTCCAGTTTTCTCCGTCTCCAGCAGAATGGACGTGCATCTCCCTACTGGGGATTGCTTCATTTTAAAATAAAAGGAGAATTAAGAATTTTAATTTTGCCCTGCTCTACAGCGGTGTTACCAAATGAACTCTCTCCCAATCCTGAGGTGATTTTTGTGGTCCCTCAGATGTGTGCCTTGGTTCGGTAGTTGATTTTTCATCCGGCGTGGACTTAGCTGCTTGAGCAGCTGAAAGGCAGCAGGTGCAGGAAACAGAGCGTGGTGGTGAAGACACATGCCCCCCCCCCCCCATCCCCCCCCCCCCCCCGCAGCTGGAGACATCTCAGTGCTCAGACAGGGGACAGTTGAGCTCCAGTACGTTAAACCCCCCCCCCGAAACCCCCCCCCCCCCCCAAAAAAAAACAAACAGATCCAGAGACTTAGCAGGAAGTTTTTTGTTGTAACAGGGTGGTATCCTCATTGGGTCTCCATATCTGATGTTCGTTCCTCTCCATGGAAGGTCGAGGGACATGGGCAGCCTGGCGGGTTGAGCAGCTTCCTTAGCTAGGCCCCACTCCAAGGCTTTTTGCTGCGCACTGTGTGGGTAGGCCGCAATGGCTTTTCGCGCGCTTTCTAAGGCTGCCTTCTACAGATTGTGGGTCTGATGTGTGCATCTTGTTGCACAGGTGGGGGTCTTGTTAGTCTGTGCACCCACATTAAGTGATAAGTATGGTTGCGCGCTTACCTATGCACATAAGTGGTACTGTGCGCTTAAGTTTTTTGTGTAGTTTAATTTTTGGCTGCCTAGGTAGGTGTGTGCACCAAGTGTTGGATTGCTTAATTTTCTAGGTACCTTAGTTGAGCGGCCTATCAAAAAAAAAAAAAAAAGCTAGATGCATGCCTTCCGACTACCCTCAGCACATTGTTGCCATCTTTGGTGCTTGTGCCTAAAAGCCTAAGCGTTTTCTCTTTGCACTGCTTGTCTATACAGGTATCTCAGCCAGGAGTGCCCGTTGATTTGTGCCCACACTGTTTGGAGCTTAGAGTGATTGTCTTCCTCTGATTTCACTAAGCCTGGTTCTTTCCAGCCAGATGAGGGTCTGGGTAAAGAAAGCTCAAGTGGGGCACCTGAATTTGGAACTCCCTAACTGGTTTCCTCAGCAGGGGAAGGTGGCTCAGTGAGTACACCTCAGGTCCCTCCCTGTCTGGATGCTTCTACATTCTTCATGGGTAGAATTTTTCCAGTGGTTGCAGTCCTCTATCCTGTCCTATGCTCCATAGAGCAGAGGCCTAGGGGGGGAAACCTTGCCTGGATTCTTTTGTTTGATACCGGAGTACTCCCGGAGTGGCAGTGGGTCCTTTGGATGGAGATCCGGATGGCGTGGATGGTGACTCTGATCCTGCTTCTCTTAAGGATGGTCGAATTCCCCTGGATTAAGAACCATATGGAACTATGTTGTGGCTCTTTCATAGAGATGAACTTCTAGCTCTGATTTCCCAGACCTTGAAGATTGCTTGGTGTTCCTGGGGCAGATTCAGTGTCTGAAGCCAAAAAGAAAATCCCTTGCGTAAAGCCTCTCGTTGTTTTCCCCTGGGAGGCCATTTCAAGAATTGATTGACCTTGAGTGGGGTGCCCCAAGAGGCTATGTTCAAAGGGGGTCGGATTTTGGAAAGCCTGTACCCTCTGGATCCAGTGGTAAGAGAGCGCTTACGTTTTCCCAAGGTGGAAATGCACTTGGTTGGTACAGTCTCCGAGCAGATCACTATTCCTGTGGAAGGAGAAGCGGCCTTGAAAGATGCTCATGCTAAAAGATTGAGACTATCATTAAGCGAACATTTGAAGCAGTGACAATTACCTTGCAGATTGTTTCTTCTTTGTTCCTTGGTGGCTCGCTCTTGTTTGCTTCTCTCCCAGAAGGTTGTTGATTCTGGGGTAAACTCCGGGGCAGTTGTGAACCAGCTGCTGCCAGAGGGGTGACTTCAATATTAGCGGCCAGGCGTCAGTTATGGTTGAGGAAATTGGTCTGCTAATTCGACCTCCAAGGCTAACCTCACCAAATTTCCCCTTAATGGCTCGTTTTGTTTGGTTTGCGAGTTGGAGAAACTGGCCAGTAAGTGGGGCGAATCTCTGGTTCCTCATTTGCCGGTGGATAAGATGCAGTCTGCAGCGCTCCCTTCACGTGAGAGGTCGTGCTATATCCTGTAGACGAGTGACCTTCAGAGGACTTGAACCCTTTAGTGGGTCTAAGTCCTTTTGTCCCCGACAATCCAGAAGAGGTGCAGGCTCAGGTAGTGGAACCTCCCGAGCCTCGCAATGAAGGTTTTGCGGACCCATCCCCGAGAAAAAGATAGGGGGACGCCTCTCTCTTTTATCAAAGGTGGGTTTGAAATCACATCAGATCAGTGGGTCCTGGAGGGGTGATATGCGAGATAATGCGCTGGGGTTTCGCAGTGTTCCTCGGGATGTGTTCATGGTGTCTCCCTGCCCACTCACTACAGAAAAACACAGGCAGTGGAAACTGCATTGGCCAAGGCTTCTCAGTATGAGGGGTGTGGTCCCAGAGCCCACGTCTCAAGAAAATACTGGTCGATTTTCCATTATTTTGTTGTGCCAAGGAAGGGGGGGCTCTCTTTGTCCCATCCCGGACCTCAAAGCATCAATCGTCATCTGCGAGTGAAGCATTTTTGAATGAAGACATTTCATTCAGTGATAATGGCCGGGGAGTTAGAGGAATTTCTTACCTCTCTGGATCTGTCAGAGGTGTATCTCCTCATTCTTATCTGACTAGCACATCAGCCCTTCCTGCAATCCGCAGTTCTGAGATGCCACTTTCCGTTTCAGGTACTGCCCTTGGTCTGGCCTCCGCTCCCAGAATCTGTTCCAAGGTAATGGTGGTAGTTGCGGCAGAGTTGAGGAAGGATGGACTCCTTAGTAACCCGAATTTGGATGACCGGCTGATTCATGCCAAGTCACTGGAAGAGAGCTGCTTGGTAATTCGCAAGGTGATTTTCCTGTTGTGGGAGCTTGGCTGGGTGGTTGAAACCTAGTCAAGAGCAGTCTTCAGCCTACTCAGTCACTGGAATACCTGGGAGTTCAGTTCAACACGAAGCAGGCCAAGGGTTTCCTTTCAGAATCTTGAATTCAGAAGTTGCTAGATCAATTCAATCTGTTTTTGAACACACTCTGCTCGACCGTATGGTTTTGCCTGCAGGTCCTTGGCTTAATGGCGGCGACCCTGAAGTGGTGCCATTGGATCCTCTTCAGCGCTCCCTGCTATCTCTGTGGAATCTGCAGGACTATTTGATTCGGCTCCATCTGCCAGTGGAGGTCTTTTTCCCAATTGTAAGTGGTGGCTGCAGGCAGATCATCTCCTGGAAGGGAGTTTCGCTATCCCCTCCAGTCTAGCAACAAATGGCGAGTCTGCCTTGGTTAGGGAGCTCACTGTTGGGAGTTGAAGGTGCAAGGGACGCTGGTAGTGCAGAGAGCCTCTCTGGAACATTAATCATCTGGAGGCCAGGGCAGTTCCGTTGGCATGTTTACAGTTCAGTGACAGGCTGCAAGGTCGCTCAGGCCACATAATGGACTGTGGCTTAAATCAATTGATAGGGTAGGTACCAAGTGCCAGCAAGTGTCTAAGGAAATAGATCATCTTATGGAATGGGTAGAGGTGTATCTCCAGATGATCTCAGCCTCGCACATTGCAGGCTAAGGACAATGTAAGAGCAGACTTTCTCCGGAGGGGAGAGTCTGGAACCAGGAGAGTGGGTGTTGTCAGACAAGGAGTTTCAGCTGTTTCAGGATCACTGGGGTCTCCCATTCCTGGACTTGTTGGTGACTTTGCACACTGCAATAATTTTCGTGATTCTTCAGCCACAGAAGAGATCTGAGGTCATTGGGGATCAATGCCCAGGTGCAGGAGTGGCCAGAAGACAAGTTGCTGTATGCCTTTCCTCAATGGCCCATGTTGGGCAGATTGATTTGAAGGATTGAATGCTACAGAAGGATGATTCTCTTGGTTGCTCCAGATTGGACCAGGAGACCGTAGCATGCAGTTCTGTGGAGGCTACTAGTGGATTTGCCACTTCGACTTCCAGAGCACAGAAACTTGTTGCAGCAGAGGCCTGTCCTTCACAAAGATCCAACTTGATTTTGTCTTACGGTTTGGCCCTTGACAGGGCTCTCTTGCTGACGTAGATACTCTGCGGCAGTGATCTCTGCCTTGCTAAGAGCTAGAAAGTTCTCCACTTCCCTGGCCTGTGTGTGGGATTTGGAGAGTGTTTGAGGCATGGTGTGGAGGATTGCAGTGTTCTTCCTTTTTTGGCCAAGATAACCATTCATTTTGGAATTTTTGCAGGATGGCTTGAATAAGGCTTGGCTCTTTATTCTTTAAGGGTACAAGTAACTGCTCTCGCCTGTTTCAGGGGGTCCGTTCAATGGTGAATCCTTGTCGGCTCATTCTGCTGTAGTCTGTTTTCTGAAAGGACTGAAAACATCTTCGTCCTCCTTTGTGTTTCCGGTGCCCCAATGGAGTCTCAATTTTGTTTTGGATTTTTTGGTTGGCTCTACGTTTGACTGCTATGTACTGTCCTTGCGGTTTATGACCTTGACAACAGTGTTCCTTGTGGAAAATTGTTCTGCACATAGGGTTTTTGAGCTGCAGGCCTTGTCTTGCCGGGAGCTGTTTCTCTTTTTACCGAAAGTGGTCTCTGAGTTTCAATTAATCTAGTCTGTCTCCCTGTCATCTCTGGTCAGGGAGAGAGATGTGGAAGATTCTCATCTGTTGCGGCCCTTGGAAGTCAAGCGGCATATTTAGTTCTGGGGCAATTCTGCACTATTGCGGAGTGCAGAATTTTCACAGAATTCCCAAACTCTGCGCAGAAAATGGTAGAAGAGACCCCGGCATGCCGCGAACTGAGTAGCTTGGGTACATCCCATTTGTTCTGGATTCATCTGACTGGACGCTAAGAAATGAGAAATGAATTTCCTCTTACCTGATAATTTCCTTTTCTTTAGGACAGTCAGATGAATCCCTTGACTGCCGCATGATTGCATAATGATCCTCCTGTGTGCCTATGTGTTTATGGGGCTTATTGGTAAGTGTTATTCCAGTGCCTAGACTAGTGTTATTACATTCTTGTCTGAGCTCAATGTTGCCTGTTGGCTGAATATTGCAATGGTTATCAGTTTTTACATCAAGTTTTTGCTAGTCTGTCCACAGTTGCTTTTGAAGAGAATACTGGCAGGCTGATGACACTGCAAGGGTATGTATTCTGTGACGTCAGTTTGTTCTGTCTCCATCTGCTGGTAGCAATACATAACTCGCTTGTTCTGGATTCATCTGACTGTCCTAAAGAAAAGGAAATTATCAGATAAGTATTAATTTCTCATTTGAGTTTCTTTAGAACTTATTTTGCTGGTAGGACTATTCAGAACTAGTCAGTTCTCTGATTACCAGCTGAGCAACTGGAAAGTACACATTCTCATGGCATCAGACAGAGTCTTGAATTGTGCTATTCCTGATTGCATCTATATTTCTGATGTGTTGGCTATAAAACACCAGGATATAGACTAGATGGAAGAATTTATGTATAGCTAAATTTTCAATTACTGCACCCTGAGGAGATCCTTAGGTGGTGAAGTGGGAGTATCTGTTTAATGCATAAAGGAATAACGGATTAGCTTACTCAAGTCAGCAGTTGAAATAGTGCCCTCTCCCCTCCAGGTAGCCACTGCTAATCTACAGCACTAGCTACTCTCAGATAGAGAACACAGGTTTATTTGTGTTAACGATGATTGCTATCATAGTTTAGAGTCTTGCTCTATGCGTTGCAGTCTTTAGCTCTGCTTCATTTCCACGTTTCTGGATGCTTGTGGCGCTCTTTGCTGCTGGTAAAAGGAGGATCATATTCACAGCTGCAGCTAGTCCAGGGAAGTAGGAAGACCTGTGGTCTTGCCCAAACCTGTTCTCCCACAAGGAAGAGAGTGCAGCGGTCACTGCTGGGTCATCCTGACTTGCTGGCGCTTCGCACGTCTTTTGAGGACTATTCAGCAGGCCCTGCTGTGGAGGTACAAAGTTCACCAGTCAAGTTTTCCATTCCCTAACTGAGGAACCAAATACCTCACATTCTCGGGGCATACACTTTGCTTGACTCATGGCTAGCAAGTACTTGTATTCCACATTTCATGGCACTTCGAAGTGCATTCACTTATGATAGGGTGAAACGCGGGTGTGTTTGGACTCTTCTGGGTTTGCGAGCTTTCTGTGGAAATGACCGTGGTTTTTGTGCCAAATTCAGAAGTGCCAGGCTGTTTTTCTTAGAGAGAGAAGAGCTATGCAAAACTGCCTCCATATTTTTCTCTCCTCTTGCAGTAGCTTCTTGCCTATAACTTTAACAGTCGCACTTCTCAGGCCTGACAGTGTTGCCCTAGTTGTCATACTCTTTCAGAGTTTTGTGATATTAAAAGCCATACAATAATGGTTTCAGGATTTTATTTTTTTTTTTACCCTTTCTTGTGTTGCAACAGAATGAGGACATTAATCCTGACTAATCTGCTGAAGAAATTTCTCTTCATTCTGTATCTTTTCTTTTCTTTTTTTTTTTGGTCCAATGCCAGCTGTGGATTTTCTCCCGTGTGATCTTTCAGCTATAGAGAGCTCCATAAGTCCGTAAGTAGGATATAAACAGTATATTGGCTACAGCTTGTGTGACTGGGGGGAAAAAGAAAAAGCAACAGGGAAGTAAATTGGAGATTTATAATATGCGCTATCTTTCTTGAACTTCAGAACTCGGACTGGACTCGGACTCGCTTGCTTTCTCCATTTTCTTGTTAATGGATGGGGAAAATGCATTTGGTTATGTTGATTTTTCTTTTTCTACGCTTTTATCTGTGGCAAATGGATAAAAAAAAAAAGAGAAATCTGCCCTACACTTGTAGGCTTGTTACAGATTACCACTGCTGAGCTATAACTGCTTATCACACTAAGGGCTTCGGACTTTGCGCTTTTGCTTCTTGACATTGAGTGAAACAGCCGGGGAATCCGTCAGCCTGCTTGTCCCTTCGGTGGTGAAAATGGCACGGCCCTGGAATGGTTTGCTACCCCGCCAGCTGTCCCTTGTTTCTTCCGTCATAGGCTCCTCTTTTAGCCACCCCGTGCTCCTGCTTTCTCAGCATGCTGTAAATATTCTTTTAAAATAGTAACAAGGAAGGAGGTGAAAATCCTGCATATGCGTGGAATTTCTTGCGCCTTTCAGTGTGACTCAGTTGAAAATGAGCACCTCAGATTGAGGTCGTTTTCACTAGGGTTGATTGAAAGCCATGGTTGGCCTTCACCTGAATCAGACTACGAGAAGGAAAATTATCATGCTTCTAGAAAAACAGACTGAGTTGCCACAATGTTTTGAAGAGCACCAGGAAGGCAGGGTGTATTGTTTTCTGTTGAAAAGGAGACTGAATTAGCCATTACGTGTGGATGACATTATCTGGCGGCACTGAACAGATTTGGCTCTCCGAGATGATAGAGCTTTGAGCTCTACAGAACATGTATGCCTGAATTCCCATGTAGACGTTCTCATGAGCTGCCTCAGTCATTTTTTGACTCAGCACCTGCACAGAGTGTATTTTCGCTCCTCAGTTTTTTCATAAAACTAATTTCTTCCTTAATATTTTATTTAATGTGTTGCCTTGCTGCCTCGGCAGCCCCACAATAGCACTTTTCAGTGTTAACTTAAAAAAAAAAAAAAAAGTAATGAGGGAAGATTTTTCCCTCTCTGAGGCCTTACCTCCTTGAGATGTCACAGATATCGCAACAGTGAGCACATTTAAGTGGAGTACATGCGGAAAGGTAATGTCCATTACTGATGGCCATGAGTTGTTTTATATCTGCTTAGTCTTGGAGCATGACCAACAAAATTATGCTTGAGGGCAGATGTCTTAGCATTCATAATGGTCCGGGGTGCTCTACATTGAAAAGCTGCGTAAATCTCTAAGGCGTTGCAGATCCTTCTCACAATGCAGTGTCTGCCTTTCTGGGAAAAGACTTGACTGGCAGCTCCTGTAAGACTCCCCCATTGGCACAGGCCAGAATTTGGTCAGCTGCTTTGTGTCAATGAAAAAGCGCTACTGGTTCCTGGAGCCTCCATCGAAAAAGCATAAGCACTCAGAATTGTGGTGCAACAGCACCAGCGTCATTGGTGCCATTTGCATATACGGTACAATCTACATTGAGATGCTTGACTCAGATCCATCACATGGTGCATCACCACACTCAGCACATGATGCATTGAGACATTGAGCATGATGCTTCAGGGCATTCTAAGCTGCCTGGCCACTAAATACAGACCATATCAACGCACACGTAGTGGCGTATTCAGTGCACCGAAGATGACGCATTGTGCCTCATCGCATTCTGAAGTATCAGTGCCCAGATCCACACATGTGGGTCCCAAGATGGGAGTGCAATGGCACAGCAATTATGCAATTGGCTCTTCCATTGATGCTGCATCGATGCATTACTCCGGATTCCTATTCTTGATCAGGTCCATTGAAACAGGAAGTCTCTGTATGACATCTTTGAAACATTCTACTCTGAAGCTTCCAACTCTAGCAACTGCTCTACTAATACAGCTATATACAACTCATCCTAGGTCAGCTGGGGAAGAGGTAACCCTAAGCCTGGGCCTAGTTTTTGATCCCAACAGAAAATTCATATCCTTCTGTTTCAGTCAGGAGCATAAGAACTTGCCATACTGGGTCAGATCGAGGGTCCATCAAGCCCAGCATCCTGTTTCCAAGAGTGGCCAATCCAAGTTATAAGTACCTGGCAAAATCCCAAACAGTAAATAGATCCAGCTTTTTCTGGGCAGATGGCACCATATAACCAAGGACCCTTGGGTCTTTCACATAGTACAATCTGGTTACCAATTGCATTTTTCCCATTTATAGACTCAATACAGGACAAAGTGTTTCTACCCTCTGCTTGAGCGATTATCATGTAGGCACTGCTCTGCAATGTGCTCTCCTCTTAGCAATTGACAGTGAGATCTCTGCTGGTCATAATGGGTTATGTGGCAGCAGATATCCATGTAGTTCCTCTGACCCGCCTGCACATTTGATATCTTCAATGGAGCCTATGTTCCCAATGCGATCAACTAACCCAGCCTCTCTCCAGTGTAGTCCAGATTTCGAAGGAGATGACTCAGTTCAGGTGGTGGCTATAACCTTATATCCTTCGAGAAAGGGCTCCCCTTAATTATCTTCCTTGCCATATAACACTGACAACTGATGCCTCATTCATGTTGGATCCTGTTAAACCCAGGGAACTTGGTTTTCCAAGGAAAATCTACTGTATATTAAATCAGCCTTCTGGAATTATTAGCAATAAGAAATGAGCTGACAGCTAGATGGCCAGTAGGAATGGGATCATGGCCTCTGTCAGGAAGTGCTCAAAATCTGAACTTGGGTGGACAGAATTGGGCAATCTTACATGCCCTCCTATCTCCCAGGAATCTCCAATATCCTAGCAGATGGACTCAGCAGAGATTTTCATTCACGCAACTGATTTTTACAGCAATCTGTAGCAGGCAGAATCTTAAATTGTGGAGTGGTCCTATTCACCACACAGAAAAATAGCAAACTAGATTGATTCTGCTCATTTCTTCCAAGTGATTTCACACTGGCTTAGGACACTTTTCTCCTTGATTGGGGGACACAGCTCATATGCTTTTCCAAAGTTCAAAATTGTGCTTGAGCAATTCTCATAGCTCCAGCATGGCCCAGATAAGCATCGTATGAATATCTTGTACAACTTTCCAGCAGTCCTCATGTTCCCCTGAGAACAGATTCAGCCCTGTTGATTCAAGAGGACGGGACACTATCATCCTAACCTCTTGGCCCTCAACCTAACGGCCTAGATGTTGATCATCCAGTACTTACTGATTTCCACTAACCTATAGAGCTTGACCTTTTATCTTTAAAAAAAAAAAAATCACTAGAAGGACTTACACTTTCAAGTGTAATAGATATTCCAAGTGGTGTTTACAGAATGCTTTTGACCTCTTCTCATGCGAGCCATATCTTCGGTGCTAGTGCATCTCAGTGCCATAGCAGCCTACCATAATACATTGGACAGCAAACCCATCTCCACACATCCGCTAATATCTCATTTCATGAAAGAGCTGTGGCTTAACAGACCCCCGGTTCAAAAACCACCTGTGCCCTGGAATCTAAATGATGAAACCTCCCTTTGAGTTTTTGGAATCAATTTTGCTAAAATGTTTTATTTGGAAGGTTATTTTTCTGGTTGTGATCACTTCTGCTAAGAAGAGTCAGTGAACTCCAGGCTCCTTTCCACTATTCTTATTATCTGTAATTCTTTCACAACAAGGTGATTCTCAACCTTTGGAAAACTTGGGATGAGTACAGTCTCTGTGTTCCATATCAATCAATCCATCGTTCTGCCTAGACTTTTTGCAATGCTGCACGCTCATGAAGACTCAAAAGCCCTCATTTTTTGACTACAAACAGGTCTTGCCATATTATAAAAGACTAAATTAGCTTTTTGTTTCCTATGACCCGAACCATCTGGAAATAGTAGTCGCCAAGCATACTTTATCTAATTGGCTGGCTGAGTGCATTCATCACTTGCTATGCTTTTAGCAAAATTACAGCTTCCAGACTTTGTTAAAGCTCATCAAGTGAGAGCTATGGCTTCTTCTATTGCTCACCTTTGAGATATGCCCATTGATATCTGCTAAAGCTACAACTTGGTCTTCAGTTCATACTTTACATTCCATTACTGTCTTAATAACCTTTCAAAGACTGACAGGAAATTTGGGCAAGCAGTTTTGTGAAATCTATTCTCATTGTAGTCCACTGTCCATGGTGGAGTCTGGGTTGTTGCTAAGTAAACACTGTGCTGCAATTCTTAGCTTGGGATTCCCCACGTGTAATGGCTAATTCAGCCTGCTTATCGACTGACAAAGCACATTTGCTTACCATAACTGGTGTTTTCCATAGATAAGATGAATTAGTCATGGACTACCTGTCCACTTCCCTGGAAATTTGACTACATAGCTAGACTTAGCTCCGGTACTGACTGAGGAGGGTCATGTGGCAACACTTGATCAGGAATTCCCATACATGCTCAGTCGGGTTCAAAGTTCCACTATCTCGGAGAGATGAGTCTGTTCGGTGCTGCCGGAAAATGTCACCCACATTTAATGGCTAATTCATTCTGCTATCTGTGGAAAACACTGTTTTCAATAAGCAAACTTGCTTTATCCTCCGCTAAACAGGTCTTCAGCAGACTTTTCGTAGAGGCCCTGTTAGACCTGATGGCTGACAGGAAGGTGTTAAATACCGTAGCTTTTAACTAAGAATTGGAAGAGAGCACCTCCTAGGTGCTCATTTTGTCTGTAAGCAGGAAGACAGCAAAAAGGAAGCTGACCAAGGGAGACCCTTTTCCTGTAATTTGTTTTGTTTCACATTTAATCAATTGTTGGTACAATATATTTTGATTTCTAGTTGGTTTTTGGATTTAATTACTCACGTTTCCCAAACCCATGCTCAAGGTGGCTTACAGTTCATCTGTTGTCCAGAGAGGGCTTACGATCTAAGTTGGTGCCTGAGGCAGTGAAGGGCAAAGTGATCTGCTCAAGGTCACAAGGGGAGCCTAAGTGAGAGAGTTTCTCTAATCAGTAAGCTGCCACTTTACTCCAGTACCTGGTGAGGTTTTGAGCCACTTTTTCTTCTTCCTTACCTGTCATGCTCCTGACCACCAGCTAGGGGTCTTTTTTGTTGCCTTCCTTGTCAGTGGCTTAAATTCCTCCCAGACAGTGTGAAGAGGGCCTGCAGTTCCACAACAGTGTGTATTGGGAACCAGGGGACATCTTCAGGGCAATGTAACAAGAGAAAGAAAACTTAGTGTAGGGCCTGTCAGTAGAGACATGCACATAGGCCCTTCAGCAGCTCCACCTCCTTCCATACAGGCTTCCTCTTACCAAAGAAACACTTGGATGGCCACAGCCTTGACAATCTTTGTTGTCATCTGGCCCAGGACCCGCCAGATGAGATGAGGAGAGGGCTGGAGATGGACAGAAGATCTGGGAATGAGCTATGGGGGAGTGGGGAGAGTAGGAGGAAAAGGATTATTGAGGTGTTGGGAGAGAAGGGCAGGAGGCAAAGGAGCCAGGAAGTGGCCATTGTGTGTATTGGGGTGGGGGATTAGAGGAAGGGAGCATCCCTAGTATTGGCACACAAATATTTGTTTTTGTGCTGGCTCACCAGCCCTTGCACAAGAGGCTCCGTTTGAACGTTGAAGAGCTGGATCTTTAGAAGGTCTCAGTTTTCCTCGGGAGTGAGCTGTTGGTGGGGGTGGAGGCTCTGGAGTTTGACATTTAGTCACCGGGTCTAGACCAGTGTTTCCCTCACTCTCTCTCTCCTGGAGGCAATACCTAACCAGTTGAGTTTTCAGGTTATTTGAAATGAATATGCATATGAGAGATTTGCACACATTGGAAGACCCAGTGTATGCAAATCTCTCTCAATCATGTTCATTGTAGTAATCTGAAAACACTGGATGGGTGTGCCTTCAGGAGAGGGCTGCCAGAAGTTTGCCTCTTGTGCTCTTACCCTCAGAGCAGAGCAGAGCTGTACCCCGGGCAGGGGCCACAGCTGCTGTTTTAGCATAGCTAAACTTGTTAAGGCACACGGCAGACCCGTGGATTCCTGTGTTTGTAAACTTGAGCTTTGTGGCGTGTGCTTCTTTAAATTCAAATTTTGTTCATTTCCCCCCCGCCTCACCCCACCCATGAACTGAAGTGTTGCTTCATGTCTGAGAGCTGTGTTTTCTGCTACGGTTAAGCACTAAAAAAGTGAAATAGATGAAGCTTCACGGCTGCGGGCTTTGCTGTGGACACTGTACTGTGGCAGCATTTGTGCAGAAGCCCACTGCTGGGGTCGGCCTTTTAAGAGGCATTTTCAGACTGCACTGCCAAAATCCACAAGGGCCTGGGGGGGCCTCTCCCTCGGCTTCTGGCCTCTGCCCGGAGCAAACAGCTCCCAAGTTTGTTCCTGCGGGACACAGGCCTGCCTTGTTAGGAAATCTGTGAAGTTTGGGAACCCGTAATACCTCACATAGCTCTGTGTACTGTAACAGAGTGTGGAAATAGGGCTGCAAGCACGAGCGACCAGGCTGTTTATTAATATAGAATACCCCGGCAATTCCACATTCATTAGTCATGGAGGCACTGGGTGGGTTTTATAAACTTATAAGGAATATGCAAACCCTTCTCAATTTAGAATACCAGCCTAGTTTATGGGGAGGGTTTATGTATGCATGAAAAAAAATACTCTCTCTTTTTTTTTGTTAGATTGAAACAGATAATATACTGATACATTATACTATTGACTAGGGAGTCCTTACTGCAAGGGAAAACAGAAAAGTGTTAGGCAAGTTATGTAGGTGAATCTTTGGGCACGGAGAAAGCAGGTTGAATAATTCAGACTGGCACGGGGACGTCTGGGCCAACGGAGGCCTTTTCTTGTGAAAGAGATGCTCATTGCTCTGGTCTGCGCTCTGGCTCATTCACACACAGATTACTGTAGTATGTTACATAGAGTAATCCCTAAAACTCACCCCCCCCCCCCCCAAACTTCAGTTTATGCCGAATCTGGCAGCAAGGCTTTTGCTGGTGCTTGGGCGAGAGAAGGTGATCTCCCCAGTTCTGCAGGAATGACATCCTTGGGGGGTGCGGTTTATGTGGGTAACTTCGATCTAGAAGGCTTGTCCATTGCCCAGGACCAATCCACTCGCACATTGAGATCTTCAACAGAAATGCTAAAATCGCCACTGCTGAAGGAAGTCCGATTGGAAGAGAAACCTAAACGCAAGCCCTCACGCAGCTCTGTACACGTGGAACTCCCTCCCCACAGGATTTCATCTAAGACTTCCGTGTCTTTAGGTACCTGGTGAAATTGTGGCTCTTCCGAAAGGTTTTTCCAGAATAGTTGAGCGCTGCTGTTGCACCTTTGATCACTTCCAGGCTAGTTTGTTTGTTTATTACTTTTGGTGCTTCAAAGCGGATTACGTTCAGGAACTGTAGGTTATTTCCCCGTCCCCAGAGGGCTCTGTCTGTTTGTATCTGAGGCAATAGGGCGTGAAGTGACTTGCCCAAGGTCACAAGGAGTAGTGGGATTTGAGCCCTGCCTTCCCTGATTCTCAGCCTGCAGCTCTATCTGCTCCTCCCCTCCTGGGCCAATCTAGTCCAGTTTACTGGCTGAAATTTTTTTTAATTTTTTTATTTGTCCTGTTTTATTTTGCTGCTGATCATGCATTGTATTTGTTTTTAGGTTATTAGTTTCTATATGTAATAAGCTAGACACATGTGCCTCTCCAGCTTAGGGACTGATGCAATATTGTGCGCTGAGGCTAGCGCGTGGCTTAACCTGCGATTGAACGTGCATTTTGGATGTGCGTCCATAACCCCCCCCCCCCGGATGCAATTTGGGGATTTGCGCATCCAAAACGCACTTCCAAACCGCATAGCTAATAGCGCTCATCTTATGTAAATTCCATGTAGATGAGGCTATTATCTAATACCCGTGAAGCAGAAACTTTCCCATGCAGCCCATTGCCATGCGGAATGCCACACTCAAGGGTTCATTGATTAAAAACAAAAAATCCTACTTTCTGTGATTCCTCCTAATAGTATCATCGAGATACTAAGCAGGAGGAAACACAGAAAGATTCCGGTTTAAAAAAAAAAAAAAAAAGACTTGGATAAAAAAAAATAAATTATAATTTTGGGCGCCCAATATAATCCAGGCCGTGTGTCTTGTACACGTATATTGCAACGGTAGCGGGAGAAAACAGACGCGCGATATAAACGTCCGTTTTCCCAATCTGCACTAACAGCCACCTCTCAGGTGCACCTGATGCGACACAATTTTCCCTAGCGCTCGCATTTTAGCGTCACCCCTCATTTAAAAATTGCATCGCACGCCCAGGAGAGGTGGCTGGGTGTGCGTTAGGAAAACGGGCGCTCACCATTGTGCCCATTTTCTGTGCCCAAATATTGCATCAGCCCCTTAGTGAGGGGTAAGGGGTGGCCATAGTTTCTTTTTTTTTGCTCTTCCCGCTTCTTTTCCTGGTGACAGGGTGCTCAGGGCTTAAAGTCATCGCTCTTCGGTGACCGGTGTGAGACAACTCCATGGAACTCCAGACGGGCCCCTTCATACATTGCTTGCTTTCTTTTGTTTTTAGTTCAGACTTTTTATTGCAAAAACAAACAAACAATTGAAAACCAAACTGATATAGGTGGCAAGGGCAATAGCATACAATCTTCAGTAACATCAGAAATACGACCCCACACAGTAGAGTCGAGATCATCTGCATCCGGACTGTGCCCGCTTCGTACTTGTGAGATTATGATACAACATTTTACCACAGGGTTTAAGTGCAAGGCAGCAGTGTTCTTCCAGCGTTTCATAATCAAATGCAGGGGCAACTGACAGCAAAAAAAAAATCTGAACAAGTTATCTCCTCTAGATAGAGAATCTGTTAAACCAATAGATTTCCAAATTACCATTCGTAAACTCAATTTCTCTCGAGAAGAATAGAACAAACATGTTCCCATACAGAAACCCCAAAATTTCTCAACTCAGAACAATAAAATAAGTGAGAAAAAGTACCACGTTCTACTTTACAAGTCCAACATTAATCCCTTTCCTGATCCCTATATTTCCTTACTTTTACAGGGGTCCAAACAGCACAATTTGCTATGAAAAAAAAAGATTAACTGAGACGGACAAGGAAAACAGTCTGTGATTTATCATAAAAAGGACCAGTGTTTTTCCGTTTTCATAGATAACTCTTTTACCAGAGTCCTCCTTCAAGAAGGAATAAGACTGTGTTTTATGGAAGCCAAACAATATCACTTAGATATTATATGCTATAGAGCTCTCTCCCAGGTCTTGCAAAGAAAGCCTGCTAGTAGCAATTGCATCCACCTATAGTATTGAGAAGCTGAAATTCTGTGCGAAGGGACTACTTGTTACTTGGTTTTATCACTTCCTGTTTTTTGACTAATTCTTGGGTCTTTATTGTGTGTGTGTGTTTGTACATTTTATTTTATTTTTAGAATTTTTATGTAGAAAGCTACTGTAGACCAGGTTCCTTCTCCCCACGAGCTTAACATGTGTTGGAGCCTTACAATGTGGCCTGAGCTGCGTATGGATCCTGAGTAATGTGTTTTGGACCTGCCGAAAATGGAGTTTTTGCAAAAAATTGTTGGGAGGAGATTTTAATAACGTCAATTATCATCCTCACAAAATCCTTTTTGTGAGAATCTGTGGACAGTTCTTGCCTCCTGCCAGCAGGGGCCCTCAGTGAGCCATGTGTATTGCTGCATAGTCTTCCAGGCTCTGTGGCTTGGAGGCGCTGCTGATGGCTGTGTTCTTCCAGCACTTCCACAGTAATAAGCCAGCCTCACACCATTCTGAGCACCAGAGCTTGGGTTTCCTAGTCTTGGTCCCAGTCCCAGACCTTGCTCTTGCCTTTTCTTCCTGACTCTTATCTTGTGGTTTAGATTTGAGGATTTTCGTGCATCCCTCTTTGTAGGGTCTGTATATTGTGTGCTCCTGCTTTGCTTGATATTCCTGTCCAGTTTTGTCTTGTCTTTGTCTTCTTGTCTTACGTTTAGTGGTTGCCTTTCTGTACCCTCGTCCTGCAGAAGCTCGGCCCTGCTCTTCAGGCTACCGTTTGATTCTCTGGTGTGAGTGTCCTAGTTCCTGTCCCTGCTACCCAGACCACCAGCACCTTTGAGGGCTCAGCCCAAGGGGAAGGTGGCTAGTAGAGGCAGCAGATAGATTCCTGAATCCGTTCCTGCCCGAGCCCACTTCGCCTGTGTCCAGCCGCGCTCCTGCTCTGAAGTCACAACATTGGCAGCATGCCGTGACACTTTTTTTGCTCTGTTTAGCAGTATTAATATGCTGCCTTTGTTTTGCATGATGCTGTACAAGATTAATTGAATGTTGCTGAAGTCCCTGACGCATAGGCTGTAAATCTGAATTTCAGTGCAGGGAGGCCATTTTCTTAAGGCTAGAAAGTATGTAGCAGGTGAAAGAACCGGGCTATCTCCAGGGTTCACAGGAGCTGTGGTCGTCTTGAGCAGTGCAGCAGCCACCCTGTTCCAAGGAGAAGAAGGCAGTGACTCTATCTACTGACTCAGCTATGTCCCATTAAAGAGAGAGAAAAGGGTGGAGGATGGTAAAATCATATCCTGCACAAGATGATGCTCCTGATTCTTCATAGCCATGAGAATGGGGACTGAGAAACGAGTTTATGGGAAGGAAAAATACAATTCATATTTATAGACTGAGACCGAGAAGTGAAGGGGGCAAGATTACTTTTGAGTGGGTCAATTTATACACAAGTGAAGGGAAAATCTTTAGAGCTCCCTCAGATCCTTCTGCTCTTTAAGGAACTCGGTGGTACAGTGAAGCAAGTCGGTTCCGGAAGCTGCAAATCAAGAGCTTGTCTTTTTATTATGAACATGATTTGACTTATTACTTGCCCTAATGCGATGCATTTATTATTTATTGAAAGTGTGTATATACCGCCTCCCCCGTCCTGGGAGAATGCCCAAAATGGCTTACAAAGCTACACGTAGCACAATAAAACAATGGAAAAACAAGGACAAAGACAAACAAGCTGCTGACATAAATAAAAAAAAACAAAACTGGATGCCAAGCAGCAGAACTGCCCCATCACAACATTTCAAACCCAGCACCGTCCCAGAGCAAAATTTAAAAAAAAAAAAAAAGCTCTGACCCCTTTTCTAAAATTCAAATTCCACAGTAGTGGAGCAACAATAAAGGACACCCTTGATTTATTTCATACAAGGAGGATTTCTTGGAGAGGAGCGGGCTCCCATCTGAGCGACATTATCCGATGGCGCAGCACAGACCTAGCTCTTAGAGCATGTGTTGGAGGTCCTGCCCAGGCACACTGCCTCATGGAGCCCCCAGTCTTTTACTGAAGATAAACTGTAGTGAGGCAGTCAGCTCTCCAGGTAGGCTATTTCATCCTGCTGTCTTCCGAGAACCCGGGTTACAGGTAAGCAAATTTTCTTTCTCTCTAAACAAGGACGCATGAATTAGCTTTAATGTGTGGGGAGTCCCAAGCTGAGAGCTGCATTGCAGAGCAATCACTTAAAGCCAACCTGGCCCCGCGAGGTGGCGTTTGGACTATTGGGTGAACAGACTGAGCAACATTGCTTGTCCGAAGTTACTGTTTCTTCCGGGCATGCTGTCCAGACAGTGGTAGAAGGTGAAAGGTATAAACAGATCACTACGTAGCAGCTTTGCAAATGTCTTCAGTAGAGGTGGCCCTGAGATGAGCCACTGAATTCACCATGGTGCTCACTTGATGAGCCTTGACAGTATGTAATCCGATGGCCAGCCAGCGCATAACAGTGCCCCATATGGTCTGCGAACCATTTAGACGGAGTTAGTTTGGCAGTCTATTGGGATGAAAGGACATGAACAACTGAGACACTTTAAGTTGAGGTTAAGTCCTCTTTAGGTAATTCACCAGAGCTCTCGCACAGTCCAAGGAATGAAAAACCTGTTCTCTTTATGTGCATGTGGTCTCGGAAGAAAGTAGTAAGCACAATAGCTTGATCAATGTGAAGAGCAGAAACCACTTTTGGGAAGGAAGTTGGGGGAGGTTAGGGTCAAGTCTTAATGCCTACATTTCTGACTTCCCCTGCCCAAAGGTAAACGGACATCATTTCCTGCTCTTATGCTTGCTTGCGTAGGGATATGTTTATTTTGCAAGACTTATTTGACTATGACAATTTTTTTGCAGGCTCTCGTAACTGGGCGTATCGTTCTATCTATGGAAACCGGCCAGCAGCTGTACACACTTTCTAGTTCTGAGAGCAAAAGTTTAAGGGGACGTGGATGTGTCACTTCCTCAAATCACAGATTATGTGCATTTTGAAGAAAGACTATGCGCACCTTACTGCAGAATGAAAAAGAAATGCCCATATAGGAACACTTGTCTTGGGGAGAATATTTTATTAAATGTGCAAAGCTTATCTAGCTATAGTATCACCATAAAGAACAGTAGGTAAATTTGTTTTTCTCTGGTACGATGTCGACTGATCTGTCCGTCCTTTGACAGCTATTGGCAAAGTGGAAAACTTCACTCAAATCTTCTTGTTTCCTAACCCAGAGATGGGTAACTCATTTTCATAAGCCAGCAACAGGTTTGACCAAAAATATGCGAATGGATTTTCAGGCCAAATATATGCAGATACACCACCATGAATATTCATTGCGTGTAGCCTCTGCCAAACAGAAGTGGCCGGTCACCCCTCCCTGCTCCATCCCATTTTCTGTGATTGAGCAAGATTTTACGTAACAGGAAATTCAGCAGGTTGGCATCTAGTTTGACCGTCTGGAAGCAGCAATGTTACTTGACATGGCAGATACAGGGAGAGAGGAGCAGGCCGTAGAGGCAGATTAATTGCAGTAAACAAAAATTTTGCTAATATTTAAACAGAGGGGAACAAAATATATTGAGAGAGAACTGGATCTTAGTGAAATTTTATTCTGTTCAGTTCATCTCACAGTTGGTGGGATGAGTTTCCTGCACATCCACCGTTCAGCACTTGTCTTCATGTCAGCTGTTTGTCTGATTTTTATTTATTTTAGATATCCCATGTGAGCTATTGCTCAACTTGAAGGATAGCTTCCCTAATGCCACCTTGGGTTTTTTTTTTGTTGTGGTGGGGGGGAGGAGAAGATTGACTATCTCATGTTACAAGGAGAGAGAGAATCCTTAAAAAATATTTATCTGACACTTGGCAACCTGCTTGCCCGCGTGCCTGGCACCGTGCCAGCCTTGGCTCGGGCTAGTGACTGTGCTTGCCAGGAGTCTTCCTCCGTTGGCTGTGCTTTCCTTGTGTGTGCGAGCAACTGTTCACCTGATGGCTGTAGGTCATCATTGCTCAGGCTGGGGGAGGGATGTGGTGGGGGGGGGGGGAAAGGGGGATGCCAGTGGAAGTTTTGGAAATAAGATTAAAATTTCGTGACTCTAAACAGGTAAGCAAAGATTACATCAGACCCCTGCAGGAAAGTGATATAACTGCTTTAAATATATATATATTAAATATTTGTACATCACGTACGAGGTTAAGGTCTACTTTTGCTTTCATTTTGTTTTCTCAAGTTACTCCATCTAAGTGGAGCCGTGGAAGTGAGGCTGCAGCGGTGGATATAAGTGAGTGACACAGTCTGCAGGTAGTAGGAGTTATTTGTGTGGCGTGGGGGTGTCGGGGTCTCTGGTGGTGATGGCTGTCTGCTGACACATGGAGGGGAGAAAGGAAACATGGATGCAGCAGTATTAGTTTGCAGCAGTACTAGTTTGCAGCAGTACTGGTTTTCAGAGTATAATGTGCGGAGGGGGAACGGATGTGGTGCTCCACGCATCACCTCGGGGATTCTGTTCCCATAGAATTGGTGCGCATGAGCTGATGATTGTTCCATGATCAGGCCGAGTTTCGCATTGTACCAGTGCTGCCATTGTAGCTGATGTTAATAGGCATCTGGGACGCTGCAAGAAGACTATAAAACAGGATATCCACAGTGGCTTAGTCAGAGGCCATTTGTCCTGATGAAGAGAAGTCATTAGACATTAGAAGCAGAATTTTAAAGTATTTTTGCAGAATTTCCCCAGAAGTACTGAGTAAATATATTCTAAGGCCCAGCCCTCCCCCACCCCTGTAATGGCTCAAGTCCCCTCCAAAACCCTAAAAATACCTTTCTCCCTGACCCAGGCCTAACCACTCCCCCTCCAGGCTAAACCCCTAGCTCTTTCTCTCTTCCTCTCAGTGCTCTCTTTCCTCCACTCAAGGCTCAGTACCACTCCCCCCCCCCCCCCCCCCAATTGAAAGCAGCCCAGCTTTCAGACCAGCTGTTATCCTGGGAGCAGGGACAAACTACCAGCAAAAGGGCCTATGGCAGAGAGGGATTCTGGCTGGGGGGTAGGGCAAAAAGTGACAAAACAGTGAGAGGAGCATCTGGTGAAGTGGTGGCAGCCACCAAGCCCGATTCAGCAGTCATAGCTGCCCCAGAGGGTTGGAGACACCTGCACTGCAGAGGAGAGAGAAGCCCCTGGTAGAGGGAAATACCCAGCAGTGGTTTGTAGACCCAGCTTGTGCTCGCACTGTAGTCACTTCCCTTCCCTTCTAGCCACATGGGCCTGTGTTCTTTTGGCTGCCTCCTGGTTCTCCTCCATTCTTGCATGCAAAATAGAAAACTCTTTCTCTGTGGAGGAGAGTTCTTTGCAAATTCTGCATTGGGCAGGTGTGCAGAATTCTCCAAGGTGTGATAAGAACTGGCCTGGCCAGCGATGGGCTCCTTGGGAGCGCCTTCATTTTATATTGAGCAGAATATCTCACTGAACTGGCAAGAATCCCTTGATAAGAAATGGACTGCACATGTCTGGGTCAGGCACGATGTATAATTTGGTGCAAGTTGCTTGATATCCTGGTTCCTAGGGTACCCATTTATATAGACTGATGCAATAACGTGCGCCCAGCTTGGTGCACAGGTTATCGTGTGCTTGGATGCACTAGACTAGCACTTGATGCAATAAAGGGATTAGCGCATCCAAAACGCCTGCCCAAACTGCGTAGCCGATCGTGCTCGTATGTAAATTCCATGAAGATGAAGCTATTAGCTATTACCCCCTGATGCACTAAATTGCCGGGCGCCCAATGCACACTTTTTAATGTGGCAAATCTAACTCCAGCTCCGGAACCGGTGTTAAGTCATTCGTGAGTTGAGGGCTCGTGAGAAATACAAAAAATACTGTTCTGTGTGTGGTTCCTCCTAAGTGTCATTGCGATACTTTAATCTACTGCTTGTGGTGTTCAAGGTTAAAGGAATAATGTAACCACCTGATTAAAAAAAACACGACACACGTGCACAATATACTCATTCCAGGCGTGCATATTGCACGGGATAAAACAGATGCTCGTATTGAGCGCCCGTTGCAAATGTGGACGCAGGGCTACGTCTCCTGGGCGCCCGATGCATTTGAGCGCTAGGGGCGCCTGATTCTTCCCCAGCGCGTCCTTTTTAACGCACCTGCTTGTTTACGTATTGCATGGGGCGGCCAGGAGACGTGGCTGTGACACTCAGTATGAACGCTCGTTTTACCGCGTGTCTTATCGCATTAGCCCCTTACATTGTAAGCTTTTTTTTTTTGGGGGCAGGGACTTAATGACTCTGGGGGGGGGGAGGGGAAAGCTGTAAATCACCTTGAGCTGAATTTGCCAGGGTGATCTGGAAATACAAATTTAAATTTAAAACAGAGATTGGGGAAAGGGCCTTTATTTTGCTTTATACAGGAGAAGTAGGTGAGAGAGTGTAGTATCCCTTTCGCTGCTGTCAGCTTCTGAGTCTTTTTTTTCCTCTGAAATACCTTAAACCTTCCTAATCTTACTAATTGGTAGAACTTTGTTGTAGATGTGGCAGGTCATTTCCATCTCGCGCAGTGGGCCCCGATATACCGATGATCAGTTGTTGACCCCCTTGTATCCAAAGAGTATGGCCCAAGCTGAAACCCAACCAGGTGACACTGTCGGGTAGAGGTTAGCAGAATTGATGGAAAAAGTGGGAGGCGGGGATCCAATTTTCTCCCAAATACTAAAACCACTTGGTGTTTTTTGTTTCTTTTTTTGGTCTAAAACAGTATTTCTACAGCATTCCTACAGTTTCTCTTCACTTTATCAAAACTTGCTCTCCTACCTTGTAAATATTAATTTTGCCATGAGAAAAAGGCCTAGCTATCACAACAGCAAACAACCTCCTCACCCATATTTTGTAATAGCATTTCAATATTCATCTCATTTATGTTTGTCTACATATACCAACAAAACAACGAATAAAAGGAAAAATTGTAAGGCCTTGATTCTGCCAGTCCCTGAAAACTGCTCTGCTGGTTACTGAGTTTTGAAAACTTAAGAGGTGATAATGATGAGCTGGTGGATATAGAATAAGAACATAAGATGTGCCATACTAGGTCAGACCAAAGGTCAATCAAGCCCAGCATCCTGTCTTCAACAGTGGCCAATCCAAGTCTCAAGTACCTGGCAAGTACCCAAACATTAAACACATCCCATGCTACTAAAATGCTGGCAATAAGCAGTGGTTATTCCTTATTGATTGATAGCAGTTAATGGACTTCTCCTCCAGGAACTTATCCAAACCTTTTTTAAACACAGCTACAGTATGTCTTAACCACATCCTCTGGCATCAAATTCCAGTGCTTAATTGTGCATTGAGTGAAACAGAATTTTCTCTGATTTGTTTTAAATGTGCTACTTGCTAACTTCAGAGTATTTGGATTTTCTGATGGCATTTGACAAAAGTCCCTAATGAGAGACCTGAGAAAATTAAAAAGTCATGGAATAGGAGGCAATCTGCTACTACTGTGGGTTGTGAACTGGTTAAAACATAAGAAACAGAAAGTAGGACTAAATGGTCAGTTTTCTCAATGGAGGAAGGTAAACAGTGAGGTGCCCCAGTGATCTATACTCAGACCAGCATTTTTTAATATATTTATAAACAATCTGAAAAAGGGAACAAGTGAGGTAAACAAATTTGCAGACACAAAATTATTCCTAGTTACTAAAATCACAAGCAGATCGTAAGAAATTGCTGGAAGACCTTGCAAGACTGAGAAATTGAGCATCCAAATGGCAGCTGAAATTTAATGTGGACAAGTGCAAAGTGATATACCTGTTGAAAAGTAATCCAAACTGTAGTTACATAATGTTAGGTTCTTATATTAGGAGTTATCACATAGGAAAAGGATCTATGAGTCATTGTGGACAGTACATTGAAATCCTTATTTTTTGTGTGCAGTGGCAGCAGTCAAAAAATAAAGCGTTAGGGATTATTAGGAAAGGAATGGGAGAATAAAACAGAAGTGTTAACACCTCTGTATCACTAAATAGTGAGACCGTGGCTAGAATACTGTGTACAGTTCTGCTTGCCACATCTGAAAGATACAGCTGAACTGGAAAAGGTACAGAGAAGGGTGACCAAAATGATAAAGGGGATGGAATGGCTCCCCTATGAGGAAAGTCTAAAGAGGTTAGGGCTGTTCAGCTTGGAGAAGAGACTGCAGAGGGAAGATATGATCGAGATCTATAAAATCAAAAGTGGAATAGAAACGGGTAAATGAAAATTGTATTTTTTTGAAAGAATAAATAACCAGAGTAAGGGACACGCCATTAAGTTACTAAGTAGCACATTTAAAACAAAATGTTTTCACTCAGTGCACAATTAAGCTCTGGAATTCATTGTCAGAGGATGTGGTAAAGACAGTAGGCAAAGCTGGGTTTAAAAGAGGTTTGGACAATTTCCTGGAAGAAAAATCCATAAACTATTTTTAACCAGGTAGACTTTGTGAAAGCCACAACCTATCCCTGGGTGTTAGCAGCATGAGATCTATCTACTATTTGGGATCCTGCTAGGTACTGGTGATATGGATTGCCTACTGTTCAGAACAGGATATTAAGCTTGATGGACTCCTCAGTTTGAGGATTTATGGCAATTCTTGTGTTCTTATGTTCTATCCCGCTGGCAAAGTGAATCCTCCTGAGTCTTTTCTGACAACTCCCTTCATGGTCCTGAAGACCAGTAATTATATAATGCAGGGGATGGCCAACTACACTCCTCAAGAGCCACAAACGAGTCTAGATTTCAGGATATCCACAATGAATCTGCATGCGCTGCTGCCTCTATTGTATGCAATACATAGCCTGCATATTCATTATGACTATTTGTGGCTCTTGAGGACTGGAGTTGACCACTCCTGATAATAATGTAAGTCGAGGTTGAGTCTGTTCTCCGTGATGCTGAGTGTCCACTTTCCTGTCCCTCTGTCCTCTTTTATTTTATGTAGTAAAATGCAAGCTTCGCTCATGCTTTCTCTTATTAATTAGGACCTGACATTTAACATTAGAGGGAAAACCAGCCCCAAGAGAGGCAGTATTGATGGCAGTGAAGCCTGTTTTGTGGTCACTGATCCTGTTCTGGGACTGCGCGATGGCCTTTGCCCTTTTGGGTTTTTTTGTTTTTTTCCAGAAATGAAATGCTTTTAAGGGGAAAGGCGAGATAGGGAAAGGCGTGCCTGCCATTTTTCCAGGTAGCACAGGGCAGCCCATCGGCCGATGCTAATCAAGTCATTATGAAGATTGTCATGAGGGGACGCTCAGAATACCATGTGGGGAAGTGTAATAGATAAGCTGATGCTTGTGCTTGTCACCATTGTTTGTTTTGGGGTTGGGAGATGTGGATTTGAGAGTACGGTTTTACTTATCTTGTTTCCTTTCTCAGGTGACACTGAAAGTAAAAAAAAAAAATATATATATTTATTTATACATACAATATACATTAAAATAACTAAGGGAAAGGCTGAGTATTATTTTGCAGAATGAAGTCAACCGCCTCTTCTGGTTCTTTCTTTGTAAGAGGATTCTGTGTTTGTCTGAAGACAAAGCAATGTTAGGGATTCAGAGAGAGACTGTACACTCCTTTTAATGGCCTAATTAAGGCTTTATTGAAGCACATGTTTAGAGAAATTTGTATGGAGCCCTCTTGTATGTTAATGTAAATTGTTGCATCCCGGCTTCTTCAGAGAAGCTCATCGTCTTTTTTCTGAAGTGCCCTCATTATTAATATGCGTCTTGGATCTAAGCAGGCATATCTTCAAAGTAAACAACGGCTGAGTTCTTAGACATCCCAGATGTTCAGAAAATGGTGACGTGCCCTGAAAGAATGGCTTGTCACGCGCAGCAGAATTTACAGAAGGGATCAGGAATACGTCTAGGATAATAGAGGAAGGAATGTGGAGTGGGTTCTGCTGCCGAGCTGTTAACATGTTGCTATATCTCGACCATTTGGTTGAGTTTCCTCTCGAGTTCCAGCCTACAGCTGTTGTGGATCTGAGCCTCATGTGGCCTTTCGTGGCATGCTCTGCACTTTATAATGTGGTATTTCAGTACAATTGAATAGAGTGGTGTGGCTGCCGTTTTTTAATGCACTTATATAGAAATAAAGGGGGTCAGAAGTTGTAGGCAGGGCCATGCTTTCCTGCCCCTTTGGGTCTCCAGCCCAATTGGATCTAGAACATCATGAGCAACCACCTGGAGATATCCCTCCCTCTCTCCCCCCCCCCCCCCCCCCCCCCCCTGTTTTATATCCCCTTCCGACTTGAGTTAATCCAGTCTTTGGCCAGGGGACTCTGCACTTGGTCCTGAATCCAGTCACTAGGTTGTGGCAATTGAGTGATGACAGGGACACCCACACCTCTCCCCCCTTTCCCCGTGTGCTGGCTTTGCAGTATCCCTGACCCGTCTGCCCGGCCAGGGAGCAGAAGGTGGGATCAATCCTTGGTCTTCCACATAGCAGTACACAGTATGACCATTGAGCAACCAGGCTGGCCATGTGGATACCATTTTATAATAATAATAGTTTTCAGATTTCCACTCCCTTCATCAAGTATGCTTACCAAGAATTCAGATGTCCTTAGCCCATTCGGTATGGAGCAGATGGAAGGGCAGTATAACTCTCAAAAGCCAGTCATAGGTGCACTAAGTTACCGTAGTCCTACAACTTGGTTGACTGATCCTTATTTCAACTGAATTGTGTTGACATGCACTGTCGGGGACTTAGCACGGGTTTATCACCATACTGTTGTGTAAGCTAAAAATGAATAGCATATTGGGCAACCTCCCTGGGTTTTGACCAGGTTTTCGCGCAAGCTGTCCTCCACCATGGCTTTTGTCATCCCTGGGATAGAGTTGTTAGGGTGCAAAAGAAGAGGTCCTTCCGTCATGCATGGCCCAAATGTTTTAAGGCACTGACTTTTTTGGAGTTACTTTGAGGTCTCCTGGATGGTTTGCTCTGTGTAATGTTGCCGTCCAGCTGTTGCATTCAGCCAAGGATGCTGGTGGCTAAGTCTTGCCTTCCTTTTGTGTGGCACAGGTTGCATTTTGCCTTTGAGTGCTTGCTTAAGTTATGATGCGATTCAGGAGGCAGTGTTGATGATTTCCTTTCATCAGTGAAACATTGTTAATGGCCATTTTTAAATTACTGCTTTTTATTTCAAAATAAAATCTTATAAACTGAAAAGCAGAAATTTTCAGCATAAGAAAAGCAGATTGACTTTCTGTATTTGATTTGCAGGGTCCATGGCATGCCACTAGCATGACTTTAAGGTATCAACATTATTGCATAAGTACAATTTTTATTTTGCTATAGCCGGCGAGGAGAGCCAGGACCATTGTAAACCTCTTGCTTTTTGTCTCTTGTCACTTGTTTTCAGATGTAATTGTAGCTCCAGCAGTCAGCAAGCCATGAGGTCATCGTATGAGGACTAGACTACTAGTATTTAGTGGTATAAAAGAAATGTCCTGTTATGAGGAGCTGCCTCAGATTTGAGTTTATGTGCAACATCCGTGCGTTGTTAAATTTCATGTTGAGTGCAGTAAGCGCACGTGCGAAGCCAGACTGAGGTCAGCCTAGCCATGTGTGCTGATGTGTAGCAACGCATTGTGCAATAGCAGCTCAACTATGGACTGGAGGCAAAGGGAACCATACTTAAAGGAGAAGACAAACTAGCAAGAAACCCCCACCCGCCCCCGATTTGTTAAAAATAAGCTCATGATGAAAAAATGCAACTGTAATGTGCACCGAACTCTGAAATGCAAGTGCTTTCTCCCTTTATATGGGTGTGTAGACCATGCTGCTTAATTTGTGAAAGGTCATTTTTGGCTTTTGGAGACTGCAGAATTTTTAACCTCTAGTTCTCACCTGTTCAATTCGGGTTCATGTGGGGAAAAAAAAAAAAGTAACCTCTATTGGATGATGGGTTGTTTGGTGACTGATTAGGATCATACGGGAAGGGGGTGAAAAGGAGAAAACTGCTGTACTTGTATGGGTTTAAAAAAAAAAAAAAAAAAATCTCAGGCAAGGTGTGTGTTAAGATAGCGTGGACTGCTCTGCAGTTTTTCCTGTTTCTAGATGCAGAATTTGGTAATCTGCCTTCCCCTTCCCCTTGGAAATGAGTCTTTCCAGCCGTTCAAATTGTGAAAACTTGCACGTGTCCTGTGTAACTCGTTCAAATCTTAGTGCACGCAAACCGCAGATCCAACAGAGAAGCCAAACGTCAAAATTGTTTGAGCTGCCATCTCTCTTGAACTGTGCACGTCTTCCCAAACTGAAGGCGTTTTCACTTTATAAATCTTCTCTTACCTTTTCACCACATTTTCGTTTTTTTTGCAGTGTGCCCCGTTGTATGCGGTAAGCGAGCGTGCACGGACCACGGCGAGTGCTGCCACCCGGAGTGCTTGGGGAGCTGCTACGCGCCCGACAACGACACCGCCTGCGTGGCCTGCCGCCACTACTTCTACAGGGGACGGTGCGTGACCAACTGCCCCCTCAACACGTACAAGTTCGAAGGCTGGCGGTGCGTGACGCAGGACTTCTGCTCCAAGGTTCCCACGGAGATCAACGAGTACGAGAAGTTTGTGATTCACAGCGGGGAGTGCATGCAGGAGTGCCCTTCTGGGTTCATGCGCAACGGCAGCCAAAGGTGAGAGAGCGCCCTCATGCACGGCAATTGTCAGTCATGGCCGCAGGTGGGATTTCCTTCTGGCTCATCACTTGTGTGACTTTTTTTTTTTTTTCTCCTGGCTGTCCCAACCTTTTGGTCTTGATTTACTGTTGGACCGATCCGTTGCTTATTTGAGTGCTTAAGCTGCTTGCATTCTTTGAACTTTCTTTGGTTATTGGCGATGTGGAGCTTGGGCAGGTGTCCCATGAGTCCCCTAATTGCCTCTTACGTAGCGTGGCCATTAGCTCCATGTGCAAGAAGACTTGCCGGGAGATGTGCTCCTGCTTTTCTTATGGACATCAGAGCTGTCTCCATGCATGAGGTGGAATAAAACCAGGAATGGCTTTGCTTTTCTTGACATGGAGCTGTATGGTCACCCAACTCATGTAGTCTCCAGGTACTGATGAACTTTACATTCTCACTGCTGCTTGCTTGCTTGTGTGTGTGTGTGTATGTGTGTGCGTGCGTGTGTATGTGTGTGTGTGTATAATCTTTTCAATCATAATGCTAATGTGCAAATGCAGTTTAGTGTCTTTTATTTTATTTTTTTAACGTTCTAGCAAGGCTGGAGCCGTAGGTCATTCTCATGCTGCCTTGGCAGGGGCAAACTGGAATTGCACCAGTGGCAGGACGCAGGAAGCCCTAATCTCCTCATATAGAGACATTAGAAGCATGCCTCTCTTCCTGCCTCTCTTCCTGCCCCCTTCCTCATTTATTTCAGTGTGCCCCTCGCAGCACTATATGTTTACAGTGCATACATGGCTTAGGTAGAGTGGTGAGCCGCTTTTAAGGGTGCAGTTGCATAGAGGCCACGAGGGCAGTTAAAAACAGAAAACAAATTCTCATTCCGGCAGGCCTGCCTTCCTTAGGGGCCGATGTAATAAGCAGCGCCAAGCCTGCCGTAGGTTTTCACTTGAGTTTCAGCGTGGGGGGTTTTTTTTAGGCGCTAATATTGTCCTGGTATGTAAAGAAAAAGGGCTTTAGTGCCGGAAAAACCTGCCGCAAGCTTAGCGCAGGTGCATGGAAACTGCAGGGTAATAGCCTAATTAGCTATTTCCCTGCCATTCAAGGAAGCACGATAAGGCCGAGGCAGCCTGGCCGCCTCTTACCACGGGAAACGTAATGCCTGCTCGAAAGACCCTGTGGTAAAGAGGAGAGCACCCGGCCGGCAGGTCCCCCACCCCCCCCCCTCACCTCGGACCGGGATCCCCCCCCCCCTCCTGTAATGAAGCTAACTCCGGAGACACCCCCTCCTCAGCGGGAACCCGCGGTGATTGCTTCCTGCGCCCTGACGCGTCGGCGGAAGGAGCAGGCCCCTTCCAGAAACCTTGAAGACCCAGGCCCTCTGAAAGGGGGGGGGGGTGTCTTGGTTCTTGCGCTGGCAGTGAAGGGGGGGCCACTCGGCAGCCGATGAAGGCCCGTGAATACCTTTTACTGTCGGCTCTGACAACAGTTGCCCTCTTTCTCCAGGAGGAGTTTAACGCGCCGACGCCGGTTACGCGCGTGCTCTGGGATCTGTCCGCTCGCTGCCGCCGCCGTCGTCTCGCGTCTTTAAACCGGGTTTGAAGGACGATGGATGCGAAGGTTTCCCGGCAGCTTGCGCGCGGGGCAGCGCAGGATGATGATCGGAGAGGCGGCAGGCTGTTTGTGATTTGTTTTACGTAATCTTACAGTTTCACGTTTGCTGCGTAATCCGCCCAGCATGGCAGAGCCACTATAGGCGGAATATATAAATATTTAAATGCTGTGTCGGCTCTGATCTGAGCTGACGACGCAAGTTAATTCTAGAGTTACGTGCGTAAACTTTACGATTTCTGCCCAGGGAGCTCCAGCTTCCCTGCGTAATTGCTGTGCGGTCTTCCCAGCAGCTCTTTGCCAGTCTCTTGGCTGCTTTCTGCCAGCCCTCGGCTTTTCCCGGTTTACAAGTGTCGTTCTGTAACGCTTTCTTCTTTTTCAAATTCCTTGGGCTTCTGTGTTGGGAGTTGTGATATCAGAAAGCAGTGTTGCAGGTTTAGGTTTTTAAAAGGGCAGGCTTGGGATAGTATAAACAGAGCTTATCTTCATCTGGGTTGGTTTCTGCTGGGGGACTTATGGGGGGGGGGAGGTCCTGCTTTCCCAGACTGTTGCCTCGGCTGGTGCTTGGCAGCCTTCCTCCCAAACATCCTCGGGTCCCTGTTAGCATGTTTCTGCAAGTGCTGGTGGTTTGCAGGGAATATTCTGTACTGGGGCACTGGAAACAGGAACTCGCTAATAAGTCATGGAAACTCCTTACTTTTATTGTCTCTGTAAGAAAAACAAGTCTTGTATCGGTTTACAGGTTCCTGTAAGCTGCTGGCGGATTCGGGTTTGGTTGCAGCTGAGACATGACGGGTCGCTACTTGCAGACCTGCGGCTTCAGGCCCAGTTTTCCTCCCAGCTTAAACCTTTAAGTATTCTGCTTGCTTTTTTTTTTTTTTTTTCCTGCATCGTGCAGCAGTTCGCTGTCACGGAGCTTGCTTATGTGTTGGCCACTGTTAAGCCTGCGCATAAACACACAAGAAATCCAACCTCGTTTCTCTACAATAGTTCAGAAAGTATGTCTGAGCTTCGCACCGCTGACGGTTGCTCCATGTGCTTACCTGGTAAGCAACTGCAAGCCATCCAGAAGTCCTTCCAGTAAAGAAGCATTTCTCACGTTTCCTCTGAGCGCCTCTGCTTTCATCTTCATGTCATGACCCCTTGTCCTTCACTTTCTTTTCTATGGGAAGTGCTACTACCGTGTGCATGACTGAACATGCTGGGGTCTGTTCATTAGAGGTAGTGTAAGAGCTGCTGTTACCTCTCTCTCTTATCTCATGAGTGTCTCTGGATCGCTTTCCTCACAGCAGCGATGTATTATGGTCTGTATTTATTCCTTAAAGTAACTGAGAGCTTTTTTTTTTCTTTTTGCCTTCTCTTCTCCAAAAAACAGCATGTTCTGCAGCCCTTGTGAAGGGCCATGTCCTAAAATTTGTGAGGAGGAGAAAACCAAGACCATCGATTCTGTCACATCAGCACAGATGTTGGAAGGATGCACCGTTCTGAAGGGCAACCTGCTTATTAACATCCGCAGGGGCAGTAAGTACATTCTGTGTCTTACAGCTGATTACCTGACCATTGTAACTAAATAGAAAAGCACTTGCACTTATGTCGAGTCATTGAACATCAAAGTGCCTCTGGAATCATCTCATTTTCCTGCTGAGTTTATAGAGAGAGTCCAAGCACAGTGCAAAACCATGGAACATATTTGCACAGCAGCCTATACGCTTTAATGGTGTTTTTTAATTTTAATTGCTGTTTTATTTTCACATTCTCTTCTCTCCCTTCCCCCCCCCCCCATTTTGTAAATGCACAAACACTCACTGTAAGTTGTTAAACGCTGAAGTAATCTGCACTCCAGTTAACCAGGTTTTCAAGTCTGCCATCAAAGTGTAGTATATTACAAAAGAACACACACATTAGCAATATAAAACCCATCTAAACGTAAAATATATGGTCAATGGAAAATAATATAAAATAAATAATGAATAAAAAAAAGTAATATAAAATATAAAAAAAATCATATTTTGGGGGGGGGGGGGAAAACCTCTGGTTTATAAAAGCCCTTTATTGCGTGCATCATATTCCCAGTTTAAATTCAAAGATATGTTAGCAAGATATAGCATGAATTATTAATAGAATAAAACATACATACATATGAAAAAATCAAATCAGGAAAACATAGGTTCATGGGGAAAGAAGTCCATAAACTATTAGGCCTTTGGAATGGCCACTGCTATTACTGGCATTAGCATGGGATTCACCTAATGTTTGGATACTTGCAATGGACTTTGACCACTGTTGGAAACAGGATGCTGGGCTTAATGGACCGTCTGTCAGACTCAGTAAGGCGACTTCTTATGTTCTTATAAAATTATAGATACTTCATCTAATCAGCTAAATGAGGGGCTATTGAATAAGAAAAACCAAAGGAATAGTAAGAGCCCTGCTCTACAGTCAGCAAACAACTAAGTTTTTACTTGGCTCTTAAAATGTACCCAGTTGAGAGCCACACAGGGGACTGGATAACAGGACCGTGCTTGTTTGCTTGCATGGGTGAGATAACCAAGCTGTACTCACTGATGAGGAAGTGATGCCAACCTAACTCCATGTCCTCAGGAGGAATTAAACCAGTCTTAGCTTAACAGAAACATGGAGTGGCAGTTACTACCCCTAAGAAACTTGCGGGGCAGACAGCCTGGTCTTTTTCTGCCATCATTACTATGTTATGTTCTACTAGGACTTCTAGTTGAAGTTATTATTGTACTTGCAACCTGACTGAAGCTCCACCGCTAATTTAATTCTTTTGCTGTCACTTAACATTTTTGCAGTTAAAGATCGTCTGTGTTTATCCCAGACTGCCTTAAAGTCTGTCCTTGCTTTCATCTCCACATCCCACTCTTGGATTTTGTTCCATGCACTCACCATCTTTTCCATGCAAAAATAGCTCCTCGTGTTGATCCTCAGAGCCTCCACATCATGAACCCCTTTTTTCTAGACCTCACCTTCCATTAACAGTGTAAAAGTTTATTATGCTCTACAAAATATTTCTCCGTGCACGGGACAATTTTTAAACACCATTAAATCTGACAATTGCCAACGGTACCACATTGATTTGTGACTTAAATTTATCATATATTGCAGAAGAAAGCATCAATTAACCCAGTAATTACTATATGTAACATAAAGCAAGAGAAGGATTTTAAATAGAAAAAGGTTGGCTCATGCCTGTCTTCTAGGGAATTCTTTATTTAGATCCCTACGTCTAATCTCGAAGGGCTGCCATTCGATAGCTCCTCTCCGGCCCGTCTTCCAGAACCAGGTGAGATCTCGGCAATGAACTATCCAGTGACATGATCGCTTCTCTGGTTTTTTTTTTCCTTTGCTAGTTGTAGCTCTCCTTATGTACCCTAGCATCCCTCCAGCTCTGGCCACTGCCTTGTGCTGTTTTGCCACCTTGAAATCATCAGATACCGTCATCCTGCAGTCTCTTTCCTTTTATTCGAATATCGGTAACCTTTTCCCTATCGTGTACTCTGCCTCGAATTCCAGCACCCTAAGTGCATCACTGCATGCTTTAGTATTTAAAGTTAGCTACCAAGCAATGGACCTCTCCTTGCCATTCCTCAAGTTACTTCTCATACCATCTAGTCTCTCGGCCATGTCCACACGGTTTCAGATCTTGACATCTGCACGAAGGCGAACTTTTTTTTTCTCTCCCTCCTAACCCTCTACAACATATCTCTCACAAAAAAAATATTGAACAGGACCAATCCCTGAGGCTCACTTTCCTATCTTCAGAGCAAACTCCATTTACCGCCCTGCTTTGTCTATCCCTCATCCAATTTCTAATCCTGTCCACCACTTCTGGATACCACCTCTAGACTATTCAAGTTATTTGGAGACTCCTGTGAGGGTCAGTTTCAAAGGCTGAGACCCAATCTGGAGTGTTGTCTGGTTCTGGAGGCTGTAACCTTCAAAAGACTGAGCAGAAGTGATCCAGAGAGAGAGGTTATCAAAATGGCCGAGGCTGCGTGAAAGGCCCCATGAGATAAGGCTGAAGGATTTAAATGTGTGTGCCCTAGAAGAGAGGAGAGTGAGGGGGATAGACATTCAAATACCTTTAAAGATTATAAATAACACACAAAGGAATCTTTTTTTTTCACCTAAAGTGGCCTCTACTCCTCCTCTTGCAGTAGGAGGAGCCTTCAAGGGAGATAACATTTGAAAATATTTCTTCCTAGAAAGGGTGGTGGATGCGTGGAACAGCCTTCCAGAGGAGGCGGTGGGGGGGGAAAGCAGTGACAGAGCTCATGAAAGTGTAGGCTAAGCACAGAGGATCGTTAGTTGAGGCAGAGTGAAGCGGGAAGCCAGAGATGAACCGAGGACTGTGGTGTATAGTGACAGGGGGGAGTACGTTTGGACAGACTGGCTGGGCCTTGTGGTCCTCCTGCTCTGCCGTCAGATTTTACGTTGCTTCCAAACACAATAATCCAGATTAAACAAAGCCTGACCACTGTGCATCTGTGACTGAGCAGTTTAGCTTATGTTGAAATGGGGTTTTAAATGTTTTATGGGGGGGAGGTGATTGTCAGGGGAACTGGTCCCAGTATATTGAGCATTGGCTGCTCCAGACACTATAAGCATATAATGTGTAACTTTGTGGGAACAGTAGACAAGAAGTCATAAGACACAAGACCTGGTTGTGAGGGGAGAGGAGGCGGGAGGGACTGTCACGTTCCTAACATTTGGGAAGGTACTGAGCAAGATAACTATTGTGCTGGAGGACATCTGGCAGACTCCTGTCCATTTCAGGCTGGGCATCGTTTCTAGCAGTCAAAAAAACTTCAGCCTGAGCAAGCAAATGCAGCTTTACCTCTGTGTCAGAGCGCCAAGGAAAGCTGCATCCTACGTGTGCCCAAATTTACAACTCTGCTCAAGACTCCTCCGTGCCTTGCCAAAACAGAGCCTGTTGAAAGCTCAGTGCGTGTTCTTGGCACTGGCGTGCAGTATTCTTGGAAGAGGAGGTACCTCTGTACGCGAGTTATGAATGGGGCCATAGCTGTATCTCATTCTGAGGTTTACCTGTCTCCTGGATGCTTGGCTTGCACTGAAATACACGAACACACTGAGTTTTTTTTATTTTCCGTCTTTATTTAAGTCGCTGCCTTCTGCTGTCCATGCTCGTACGTGCGTTAACAAAAGATGGACGCGTCCGGAAGGTTTGCTTTGCTTTTGCTTAAATTGACATTTAAGTAGCCTGAAACGGAGCGGCAGAGCTCTCTCTTCCTGAGCCGCGGTGGTCACGTGATGGCCACTAACTTCTGATGAGAAATGGCAGGCAAATCGTATTTTATGCGGTTGCTACTTAACCAGCTGGACGTTTGCTGTGTCAGACACGCAGGATTAAGGCGCCCGGTCGCTGCTTACGTACAGAATGTGCTGCTGTAACAGGAGTGTGCAGCACAAGGCAAATGATTCTGGGCTTTTATTTGCCACAGATGGGGCTGATTTGGCCAGCCTTGGCTGGTGACTGTCCTTTTCCAGCCGCTGAAGCCAGGATGTGTGATGGGGGATTACCTGTGGTTTGAACTTGGGCATCTTCCTTGCTGCTATTCTCGCCACAGGCTTCACATATCTTGGTTCATCACACCTAGATGCCCTTTGTGCAAACTGAAATATTTAGGCTGTACACAACCACTTTTTTTTTTTTTTTTAACATCATACTGATAATTTTGGTTCTGAATTTTTAGAGCTCATCTTCCTTCAATGCTTTTTATAATTGCATTAAGACCGTGCTTTGGTAATTCAGTCAGATGTCTTATGACCCCTTATAGTTCATCAGAGTTTGTCAAAATATGCAGAGATTTGAAATTTTCTTCTTTCAGTGAATACTACATGACTTTTTTTTTTTTTTTTTTTAAAGGACATGTCAATTTTGTAGCCCTACATATATATTTTTACAATCATTTGTATAACATTCAGTGAACATTAGCTATAGCTGTCTGTAGTGGACTGTTTACATTGCTCTAGTCTTCTGAACTACGTCCACAGTGGAGGTCCCTGGCCTGTGCTGTATTGTAATCTAGTATGATCGGCTGCCTTGCAGGATGACCCTTGCCTCTAGCATGAATGCATGGTGCAAGTTGTATTGATGCAGGCTTCCAGGAGTCCTAGCACAAAAGTTGTGGCTGGGAATACTCATCTGCTGTGCGTACACTTAAATTGCATTCATAACATTTACACAGAATATAACATAACTTTGAGTTAGTACACGCTTTATCACATGTGAGTTCAAAACAAGTTACAGCAGCATATCGCACAATATTATAATATAAATAATGAAACAAAAACATAAGCATAACGAAGTAAAATGCAATATATAATTCCGGACCTTGGTTTTCAGTTTTTATTTTATTTTGCCTGGGAGTTTCAGTGTTAGGACAAAAAAAGATATCGGTGAAAAATGCCTTTTCCACTGATTTTTCTTCCCTTATATCCGTTATTTTTCTACTGATAAATTTTATTATAACATTGAAATTCCCAGGCAAAATAAAAACTGAAAGCGAAGATCCCTATATATAACCTAAAACCAAATTATAGATAAAATAACTATATTGTGTGAGAGAGACCGTAAACAAGAAGCAATAAACCAGATATGTAGCCTAAAAATTTTTTTAACAGAAATATAAATTCGGACATGTCGCGTATAAAACGATTCAAAGGCTTGCTTGAATGGCCACAGTTTTAGAAGATGTTTAAATAGGCCGGCCTTTTCAGTAAGATGTATGGGTCCCAAGGAATGGGGAATAATCCAAGAAGAGGCTCTCTTCCCCCTGACTGAGTGCGTCACCTCCTCTGGAAATGGAAGTGAAAGACAGTGTCAAAGATCTTAGGGCCTGATTTTAAAAAGCATTTACTGGAGCAAGTGGGCTTTTGAAAATTGCTACAGTACATGCCGCTGCATCGTCCATAGGATTTACTCACATAATTGTACTTTACTCAAGGAAATGGCTTTTGAAAATTGCTACGATTGTACGTTACATTGATGCACGCAACTCCTTTTGAAAATTGCCTCCTTAGTGCCGAGAGGGGACAAAGTATGTTGAAGGTTGATTTTTTTTTTCTGGATCAATCTGTTTCTCGCAGCCGCACGTTGTCACCTCTTCATTTTAAAAAATGCTACCAATTCCTTTTTTGTGTTTGCTTTAGACAACATCGCCGCGGAACTGAAGAACTTCATGGGCCTGATAGAGACGGTGACCGGCTACGTGAAAATCCAGCACTCTCACGCACTGGTGTCGCTGTCCTTCCTGAAGAACCTGCGCTACATCCTGGGAGAGGAGCAGCTGGAAGGGTAAGGGCCGAGGGGGCGGGTGATGGAATCCGGGCGGGCGCCGCCGTGCGTCGCCTTCCGTCCCTTGCCGCGTTGCGTTGAAGGTCTCAACCTTTCCGTCCGGTCCGCTGGCGCTGGCTTTTTGGAGAGTTAAATCGTTTGCTGTGAATATCGGAGTGGGGTGTACATAAAGGTCTTAGAACCAGCCATGCCTTCACTATGGAAATTGTTTGTGTGCGTCTCCTTTTCCTTTTTTTTTTGTTGACGACTAAAGGTCGTTAGAAACGCTGCTGAGGGGCAGGGGTGCCAGCGGTGCCAAAAGCCCATGTTGTTTGCAGCTGGTCCCAGAACACAAGGGGAACATGGCAGCAGGCGAGCTTGGATGCCGACCGTTAGGGGGCGCCGCTTCCACTCGCGAGCCAATGAGGCAGGGTGAGGCGGCCGCTTCAGGCGGCAGAATTTTGAAGCGGCAAAAGGTCCCCCTTCAAAATTCTGCCTAGCCCCCGCCTCAGCCTGCCTTCCCCCCCCCCCCCCTCCCCATTGCGCCACCCACCTGACCCCCCCCCCCCCCCCCAGGACTCAGGGAAACACCTGATGGTCCATTGCCCCTACCGTGTGACAGGGTCCGGTCAATGGCACCGTAGCCCCTGTCACATGTTAGGGGCTAAAGTTCACTGGCGCCATTTTAGTTAGTGGCAGCTGAGGGCCTGGGGGAGGCAGATCGCTCCTGGGACCACCTGCTGGTCCCTGCACCCGGAGGTAGGAGTCGGGGTTGTGATCGGGGGCAGGGTGGGGGGGGAGGTGTTGGCACGATCTGGGGGGGGGGGGGGAGAGGGAGGGTGCAAGGCAGAAGGTGCCTAGGGTACCTAATCCCCTTGCACCGGCCCTGCATGTCACTGGCCCCCTGTCATGAAGAACTGCACTGATTGTCTGTCCAGGCTGAGTGACTTAACCTTCTAAAGACCCCAACCGTCTTCCAGAAATGGATGCCTGGGCAGTGAGCCCTGAGTTCTAGTTCTGTAAAACCCCTGAGTAGCCTGGATGTGACCTTTGAGTTCTAGTCCAGGGTCGTCTTCATGCATTCTTTTATCAGAGCATGCTGCTGTTTCTTTCATTTAATTGTATTACTGTTCTCAGTGATTAAAAGATCTATTATTTTGGAGATATTTTTTGCTTTTGTTTAGCTATTGTCTCCACTTTTTGTTGTCTTATTGTTAAATGTTGTAAAATAGTTTTATTATTGGTGTATAGCTTCAATTTTTATTTGTCCGGGTTTATTTGTCTGGGTTTATTTTTTTTGTGCTTTTGTACCTTTCCTTGGGTGTATCTGCGGTAAGGCGAGCAATAAAAACTAACATAAACATATATATAATATACACACGTACACACATATATAATGTAAACCAAACAAATGTAAACCGGCATGATGTGATCTTATCATGAATGCCGGTATATAAAAAACCTAAATAAATAAAATAAAATATATATACTTAGACATTTTTTTCATAATTTCCGAGGAGTGCTGAGTTTTCTCTTCCTGGCTAACCTCAGGTTTTCATCTCTGGTCTTGCAGTCACTCAGGAGCCGATGACTGGGCACAGTGCGGATCAGAGAATCACCGAGAAGGGGAAAAATGATTTTGGCTTTTTTTTTTTTTTTTTTTTTTACTAAGAAGGAAACCATGCATGTGATAAACCATTTCCCCTCCTGTAGCTGTTCTGCTATGACAGCACCATTCACCAGCCACAGCCAAGGTGTCGGACACAGCTGTCTGCCTACCCGACTGCCTGCTCTGAATCGCTGCTTTTTTTTGTATGAAAATCTGCGTTTTTTTTTTTTTTTTTTTCAGCACCGTAGTGCACGTTGGCATTTGTGGAATCTGAGCATGAATCTGGTCTCCCCCAGCTGCAACTGAGGCGAGGGTCCCCTGAGCTACCCAAGCATCATGTCTGCTGTGATGGGGAAGGAACTTGAGCCTAAAAGAAATCTACCTCAATTTTTAAAAGCAATAATAATTAAAAAAATAAAAACCCTGCATTGTTTACACTTTTTATAGGCTGCTGCTGAGTTTGGCACTTTTTTTTTTTTTTAAATTTGAAATCGCATCCTCCTTTGACCCATAGAGGTCACACCACTGTTCTGTTTGCGAACATTCAGGGCTGCTCTAGGGTACGGCCAAGGTTTTTTGTCAGGTTTTGACGTGGCCGCTCGGCCCATCGCCCCTGCCCAATTCTCGATCTCGTTACAGAGTATTCACGGAGAGAATGAAGCAATTGTTTAGGTATCGGGGAAGGGAGCTTCCTGCCCTGACAGAAAACTTTTTTTTATAATTTTCTTTTTTTTTTTTTTTTTTTTTAAAAGAAAAGTTTGGGAAAGAGAGGTGGGAAGGTCATGGGAAAAGGTCATGTGGTGCTGCTTTATCTGCCCTGTCTGGATAAAGTTACAACACGAAGAGTTTCTTCACAACCTCCCTTCTCTTTCTCAGGCTGCATCTTCATCAGTCTTAAATTTTTTAAATTCCACCATCTGATACCAGCTGAAGTTAAGACAGTCCTTCGTTTGTAGCTGCCTCGTGAGAAGGTCAGTTCTCTGAACCCGCTCCCCTTCGCCAAACCGCACCCCCCCAAAACAAAACAAAAAAAAAAATCAAATGGTCTGGCAGCGGTAAAGCTCCACAGGAATGGTTTAAACCGATAGCTTAGTTTTATTTTGTGTTAGAAGGTAAGATTTTTTATTTTTTTTACATTGCATACCTTACTTTTGGATATGGCAGTTCCGTGAATGTCTGAAAATAAATACGTTAGCCAAGGGTGTTTCAGGTTGCTTACGGTCGGTCCCTTGGGTCCAGAAGACAAGCCCCGGAGCTGAGGGGGAGGAGGGTACATTTGAGCAGCCGTTTCAGATCTCATTTAGTGGCGACCTATCTTGTGACGTTTTTCATCGGGGGGGGGGGGGGGGAACTGATAGAAATGGGCAGTATGCGTGACTTTGCTTTGGGAATTAGGGTAGCCGGCCACTGCTACAGGCAGGTAGAGACCATGCTCTGCTGCCACACAGCCGCTGGAGCTGAAGAAGAACTCTTATTACTTTTTAAAGGGTGTTCTTGTTTTATTCTTTGTTTTTTTTTTTTTTTTTTTTGCTTGTGTGCCCTGCAGACTGCCTCTGACGGGGACAACGAGAGGCCAGCCCTAGAGCACAGCAGCTGGTGCACATCTGAGTCCTGGAGGAATTCTGCAGAAACAAAACTTCTGTGCACGATATTTAAAAATTCTGCAAACATTATTTGTCAAAATAACATAATATAATCACAGCCTTTGAGTAATAATTAATTTTAAATGTAATACAGAAGTGAAGTTTACCATGCCGAAGATTGAGTTTTTGCACTTTTTATGCAGAATTTTCCTAGGAGTAATATCTGAACATTTTTATAGAATTAAATAAGAAATGCCAATAGTCCATAGAGCCTGTCTCCAGCAGTGGCCAATAAAGGTCACAATTACGTGGCAGGATCCCAAAGAATAGATCCAGTTCCCTTTCTCATAACCAGAGATAAGCAGGTGCTTTCTGGAGTTCACCTGGTTAATAATGGTTTATGGTCTTTTCCTCCAGGAGCTTGTCTAAACCCTTTTTAAATCCAGCTATGCTAACTGCCTTTATCATTATCCTTTGGCAACAAGTTTCACAGTTTACTTGTGTAGTAAATGAAAAAATGCTTTCTCCAGTTTGTGTTAAATGTGCTACCTAATTAACTTCATGGCATGACCTCTACTTTTTATTTATTATATCAGTACATGAAACAAAAATAAAGAACAAAGTTAATCATTTTGTCATAAACAAAACTTCAGTAGTATAGCAATGATACAAATCCACAAGAAGGCGAGATCCAATGGAAAAGGTCTTAGGAATTGATCTCAACATTCAATAGGAAAATAAAAATAAAAAGTGAATGCAATCCTATATCAGGCCATCGCATCAAATGCTACAAGAAGACCTAAACGAAGAACTACCCTGCCTTTGGCTACCACTTCTCTTATCCAAAAAGTAACGTTGGGAGGGCTAAAAAATACATAAGTAGCATTGGCAATTTTAAGCAAGCATTTACAAGGAAAACATAGAAGAAATATTTCATCTTAGGAGCAGGCAACCTGGCACATTGTAATGCATTTTTTCGTCATGCATAGTTTTACACACATCTGGCAAAACATGTTCTGCACATAAAATAGTTTGAGTGAAAGAAGAAAGGAAGAATACCATCTTGGTCTTGAGGAAACATGAAGATGACCAACACATTTTGCTCTGTTAACTTCATCTGCTGATGATTGTTCCAAAAGCCCGGTCAAGGTCTGGCTATCTGTGATCAAGCTCCCAGCTTCAGCTTTCTCTCCCTGAGTCTCAGATCCCCAGAAGTTAAATAACCATGCCCTGTCTACCTGTTCTGCCTAACTCGATTTCTTATAGACCTCTATCATATCTCCTCTCAGCTGTCTCTACTCCAGTCTAAAGAGCCCTAATCTGTTTATCTTTTCTCTGATAGGGGAACCACCTCATCCCCTTTATCATTTTAGTTGCCCTTCTCTGTACCTTTTCTAGTTTTGCTATATCTTTAAGATGGGGCAACAGAGAAGCATCGGGAATCATGCTGAATCTGCCATCCCTTCCTCCTGCAAATCAGCTGGAAAGGCTTTCTGTTGGCGCCAGTTTCCCAATAGGTTAAGATTTGGAAACTGGTTTGAGTTTGGCAAGGAAGCCTGAGGCACCAAGAAGAATGGATCTCCTCCAGGAAGGTCTTCCGTGGCTCTTAAGTAGTCGGCGCACAGTTCCATTGTGGCAGACCCTGGCTTGATGCTGAGAAGAGCGCTTTTGGTCATCTTGATGTGGAGCTCGTTGGCACAGATAGCATAGTCCTCCATGGCACCAGTCAGCTTATTTTTTTCTGGAAGCTTTGCCCCTGGTGCTATCAAGGGCACCTTCAGTTACATCGGTGTGGAGCATTCTGATGCAGACCATGACGCAGCAAGTTCCCTCTGCCTAGAGCATCCTAGCGCAGGCCAGGGCACCACTAGCTTCATTGATGTGGAGCACCTTACTTCCTGGGAAGCAAACTACCTTCCATGCTAGAGAGCAGAGCCTTGGAGCACAGAAGAAGTGCTAACACTGATAGCGTGACCGCTCTTCTGCCAGTAGAGTGCATCTGTTCGACCAATGTGAAGTGCAATCCTGGGACCCACTGCCTGCTCCACAGAGTTCTTCTTTGGTGGTGCCACCCGAAAAAGAAATCCATCTGGATAAGTGGGGAGGATGTGTCCCTGCCTGCTTCGGCACAGATAGTGACCCATCTGTCTGAGGCGGTGAGAAATGTATCTCTTTACTTCTGATGTTCAGAATGGGAAAATAGAGGCTCTCCTGTCCAGAATGGAGGAACTTGTCTTGCACAGCGGGTTTCAAGGGATTCCCCGGGATGCTGAATTGGCCGCTTGAGGAGCTTCACCATTGGGAATGTCGCACCTAGTTCTTCTCCCTTCAGGGCATCTACCCCTGGGGATTCAGAGGGAGAAGGTGCAGTCTGTTTAGTCATAGTTCCTGCCAGGCCGGTCCTGTCTATCAGACCATCTCCTTAGTCACCTTCCTCATCATCCGGGTCACGAATGCGTGTAATGCTGTAAACAGACAATGAGGGATGAATGCTTTTTACCCATCTCCAGGACGTGAATGATTGTATAGTCCCATAGAAATGCTCTTGTAGGGAAAATGTTACACCTTACTGACAGTAAAGAAAGTCCAAAAAAGGGAGATACCGCCAAAAGCAAATATTATGCAAAGGTCAATCCAAAACCATTTGAAAACTTTTTTTTTTTTCCCCCTTAATGTTACCACAGACCTCATACCCCATAATGAAACTCAGCATCTGCTCAATAATTTGACGGATGGTACTGAAGTTTTCTGTATGATCATGGGTCTAAACATGTTTTTTTAAAATTAATATTGTGTCCATTGCACTCCCAGGTGATAATCCTGAAGACATACAAAAACAGCTCTTCAGTTCACCTTGACACACAGCCCTGAATAGCCGTGTGTTATTGCTTAGAGAGAGAGAGAGAGAGAGATTGTTCTATGACTTTCTCCACAAATCTGAAGGTCAGCATGACATGGACTGGTGGGAGAAGGAAGGTGATAAAAATTGATAGGGCTAGGCAAACTCTGCTTTTCCAGTCTGGGCAGGGAAACTCTACAAGTTATAGCACTGGATACATACATGCATGCATACTTACACACACATGCCGTATATATATATATATATATATATAACTTTTTTGTAATTTGCCAGAGTCGCATGAGACTGCATTGACTCGCTCCGATCACATTTCACACTTGTCATGTTTTTTTCTGTCATCTATCGACAGACCTTTTTTGGACTCTGCTGATCTGAAATCTCTGACCTAGGCTTTAATTCTTTTACGCCCTGATTACTGTAACATTTTGTTAACGGACTTTCTTTCTCACAGCTTAGGAGACTTCAAACAATTAACACTGCAGATAATTTTTGGGGACGGAAAATATGATGACATTACCCCTCTTCTTTGAGACCTGCACTAGTTACCTATATCTTTGTGCACCCAGTTTAACGTTGAGGGCCTTTCGTTGTGGATTCCCTTCTTATCTGTCCAGCGTTATTGTTCCTTACTGTCCTGGGTGACCTTTCTGTGTTTCTCCACACAAATTATTAGTTTTACCTTCTGCTAGGGACATTAGGTTGGAAAGAACCAGGGAGCTGTGTTTCTCTTATTTGGCACCATGTTTATGGAATGCTTTTCCTTTGACCCTGCACATTGAGAATGATTATCTTGAAGCCTGTTTCTGCAGGCTTTTCTATCTAGCTAGGACTCCACTTGCAGTACACAGCATTTTTATATTTTATGTATTATGGCCTCTCTCTAAGTACTGACATTCTTTCAGTATGTATTTGGATGAGTTGCTGTACCTTTTTGTTGTGGTTTGTTTATTTTATTGGTTTGTTCTTTTCTCTCTTAGAATTTTATTATGTGTAGTTCTAATTTATTTATTTATTTATTTAAATTCTTTTTAATATACCGATGCTCAAGACCAGGTCTTATCGTACCGGTTTACAATAAACTAGGGGGTAAACCAGTTAAGACTGAAAGCGAAAGTTACATTACAACAGGGAAAGTGGAACAGGGCTGTTAGAAAAAAAGGGATAGATTAATGATTTCTAACTGGAGAGCAGTGCATGTAAGCAGAGAGCTATTGCTTACATGGTAAAAAAATGATATACAATTTTACATATTGGAGTCGATTAGGCAAGTTATATAGGAGCACAGTTAGCAGAAAACTAATCTGTATTATATTTTATTTTATGATTGATTTGTTTTAAATCATCTGTTATTCAAGGGTATTTTGTACATCAAATTGAGATACTTATTTAAGATTTGAGATCAATCAGGTAATAAATTAAACTCTTCAAGGAGAAGCCTTGTTCTTTTAGGCCGCTTGTGTGTCGCGCCCACTCGTGTGCTGGAGAACGATATTACCCCCCTGTTAAATAAAACACAAACCAATATGCATGCTCCTATGCAGAAAACTAACAAAAAACAAAGCACTAAGCCAAAATATTCTGGTTTCTAAACCACTAAACTAGAGGCTTCTGTTGGAAGTTTCTCGGTTTAAGTAATGCAGTTTGGAACCATGTAGAATTTACGGCATTAATAAAAGTTTAGTCTGCCGCAAACCCTCCAGCAAATAAAAGTTCCTTCCCATTCTCCTGCCAGCGCCTGTGTCCTGTGGTGTGGCGTGTGCCCCTTGGTCAACAGCTGTGCTTGACCAGGAGCTGCATTTCACAAGCCATGCACAGAAAGAAACCAAAACGGCTGTGTGCCCTGGCTTTTCAGGGACGATCGCTGGTCATTGAAGCAGTCGGCGGTATGTGTTTGTCTCGTTGCTTGGCTTCTGAAGGCCAGAAACAAACCAATGTTGTCTCGAAGTGTGCTGATGGTTTATGACTCATCCCTCCTTCCCTTTGGCAGAGCCACGCTCTTAAAATTCATTGAAATGTTTTTTTTTTTTTTTAAATGTTTCTTTTATTTTTGGCTGCTCTATTCCGAGAAAGCAGAGCACTGGCACTCCTGTGAGCTTGGGGAGATGTCAAGAACGTGGCGTCGCAGTTTATAATTAGCTGCTGCTTAAGCATTTGCCAGGTAGGATCCTCTGTGCGGGGTGGACTGAGGTAGAAATGCAAAAGGGACCTGCAGAAACTTCAAGAAACAGGAGAGGTGACGATGCTCCTCCAGCCAGCAGTGGAAACACGATGGTTCATGTCAGATGCGACACAGGAGAAAGTATTAAGCTGGCGAACAGTGGGCACTGGGAAGACCATAGCTGGGAATTCTCAGATAATGCAAGTGCGCTGTTGCTCTTGGCACAGAAACCCCCACTAATCACGGGTCAAATACAGGGAAAGTGGGCCAGCCCGATGGCTCAGTGCCCTGTGGGAGGGGCCTTTTTTTTTTTTTTCCTGGCTAAGGTCTCCATATTAAGGGGAGTGGGGTTTGGGGGAAGGGGGAGTCGCTCACTGCGTTTTGTAAGGAGCCATGGTCTTTGGACCCCTGACCGAGGACCGTCAGTGCAATGACTAGGCTGAGTGATTTGGGGGGGGGGGGGAATATAAAATAATGGGAATAACCCCCAGCTTTTTGCGAATGAAAGCTCGCGGTGCCGTAGCCCATGAGAGAGAGAGTGACCTGGAAAACCGAAAAGGGAGGAAAATGGCCGGGCCCAGAAAAATTTTAGGGAACCCCCCTCCCCCCCCCCCCCCCCCCCAAAAGGAATTGGTGCTGCGGTGGTGAATACAGAGCGTGCGCGCATTCCTTCTCGGATCCGCAGCATGCGATCTTTTGCGGAGACCCAGAACAGCTTGGGAGGAAACCATCCCACCAGCCCATTTTGCCTGCTGTTTTCTGGCGTGCACTTTGCCCTGTGTACTCTGGCCCTCGCCGTGGCGCGTCTGGAGTAGAGCCAAGGGCGTTTTGCGCATTGCTGGGTGGGGGGATCGTGAGCTGGCGAGTTTGCACTGAAATATCTTCAAGTCGGGCGTTACTGGCGTCCCCTCTCCAAAGCTTCCTCCCTTAGACGAAAGCAGAGAGCGTACCTTCTCGACAGCTGGAGCTCTGTACTGTGGCACTCCCTCCCTATAGAGAGGAGAGGACCATCTCGGACCCATTTTCTGAAGCTCTAGAAACGTACTCGTTTCAAAAGGCAATCTAGCTCATCACGCTAGCCTGCCCAGAACGTCGCTTGCAGCTTGTTGGGATCTGTATATGTATCCCATCCCCCATTTCCTGTGAATGTTTTTATTGTACCTCACACATTTTAAATAAATTAAATTAAATCTGACGGTTTGCCTCGTTTTTCAATCCCCTCTGGTCTCGCGTGCCATTTGTGCTACTCAGTATTGCACAAGATGGCACCGGGAAGATTGGCTTACAACCCGGCAGCTGCTTTGAGAAGCACAATTGGTCGTGCTACGTGTTGCTTTTTTTTTTTAACTTGTGAATAAAGGTGTGACTTTGTGCTGGCCTCTGCGTAGTCTGGTGTTTGAGGATTTTTTTTTTTTTTTCAGGACAAGGATTGTATTTGAGCGCACACTGTATGTTCGTTCTGTTGCTTTTCACTGCTGTCTGTGGCATGACCTTCATGACCAGCTGCCCATAGTGCTTTCCTTTCAAACGGTTTGCAAAGCTGCATTATCATGGTCTTCCTGCTCCATGCCTTCAACTTCAGACTGTGGTATTCTTGCAGCCTCTACTGCCTCCTTTTCTCCCTTAATCCACTTTCTGTCTCTTCTTGTGGGCTGCCGCCCGGGGTCCTTGTAGAGACCCCCTAGCTCCGTGACCCTGGGCCTCCTGGAGACTGTTTTTGTCTTAAGCCTCCTGGAAGTATCCAATACTGTGTCCCATGGGGACCCTCTGCTGCGCTCACAGCTATATTTGCCCCATGAAGTAGGTTCAGGACACGAACCCTGAGCCTCCCTCAGGCTTTGCCTTCCAAGGAAGCTCTAGGAAGGAAGCCAGTGCTCCACAGGTTGATTGCTGAATTCAGCAGCATCAAAAATAAATACATATTTTCTGTATGTGCTCCCTTCTCTGAAAAGTGGCTGCTGCAATATATAGAAGTGCTATTTGAAATTGAACTTTTCAGTTTTGATTGGCTATTCAGAGCTGAAGCCATATAGTAAAAATGGTTTATGTATGTCTGTGTGTGTGTGTGTGTGTGTGTGTGTATATATATATATATATATATATATATATATATATGTTTCTAATGCATCATATAATTATAGAAAGCTTTTCAATTTTTTAATACTATCCAAAAACCAGTTGCAAGACCCCCAGCTCTTCCTTGCCCACTGCCCCTCGCCTCCCTCCCTCCAGAGTACCAGACCCACCGTGTTAGTACGACGACTTCCCTTGAAGACAAAGGCCAATTCAAACGTAGTGCATGGTGGCCGGAGTGAAGCTATGCCCTGTTGCGTAACCAAGACCGAAAAGACTTTAAGGCCGAAAACGCATCTAGCGTATTTTTAAATAGGGAATGTCACTCATTTATTTATTTATTTATTGCATTTTTTTTTGCAGTAACTATTCCTTCTATGTCCTTGACAACCACAATCTGCAGCAACTGTGGGACTGGAGCCAGCACAACCTCACAATTAAAGAAGGGAAAATGCACTTTGCATTTAATCCCAAGCTCTGCGTTTCTGAGATCTACCGCATGGAGGAAGTGACTGGAACCAAGGGGCGGCAGAGCAAGGGTGACATGAACCCCAGGAATAATGGAGACAGAGCTTCCTGTAAGTACCCGGGGCGGGCTCAGCCGTACGCCACTGCGGGTGCAGAAAACGAGGTTGGCTGAGCTCATGCTTTAAATGTTGTATTTTTTTTCCCCCTCCGACCAGTGAATGAGCGCGTATCTAGCGTATAAATGTCGGGGTGCGTTTACGAGGCCGGTGGTGGTAGTGAAAGCCGCGCGCCGTGCCTGTTTTTCTCCAGCACCGTTGCTTTTTATGTTTAGAGTAGACAGAACTAATGTGGTTTAATTTGCTTTGACTACAAAGTGTTTTGAGAAGTTTCCTGCATAGCAGAGCTTCCAGCCAAGTGTTAGTGTCTGCGTCTTGAGTACATTATGTGTGGCCTTTATATAAATAGTCAACAAAACCCCTTTGCCTTGGATGTGTTTCTATTTTTGATTTTCATGGTATGTTCTCAAACAAGCTCCTGGTTTGTGTGGTGGGTTTTTTTTTTTGTTGTTTTTTAATATTTTTGTGTTTTCTCAGTAAGATTAATGGCGTAATTGTTAGATTTCTCTGTTAGTAAAAGAAAGGCACATCCGGTTATTTTAAGCCAAATAGGTTCTGCTGCTGATTCCCCCTTTCTTATTTTTGTCTTCCTCTGCCATTCTTTTTCCGCACCCTCTCTCACTTTATTCTTTTGTTATCCCAGGCCCCTTGGCTTGTGACTAGTGCAGTCGATTACCGTGGAAAGAGGATTTAGGCATTTTAAAAGCAGAGGCGCCTCCTGGTTGCTGCAGAACTCGAGTTTGGCACCAGCTAAGAAGCAGCTCCTTGCTAAGGATAACTTTCGAACACGTGCAGACGGTGGCATGGACGCATGTAGTTTTACTGTAGTATTTTATAACCCGGGTGTACGATATTCACGCTTACATGCCGAATATGTGCAGTGCATTGAAAGCATGAATTTTCCTACCTATTCTAAAAAAAATACACACACACGCGTATTTTACGCACGAAAGTAAAGTAGGAGTTGCTCACGCATATCGAGGAAAATTCCAGTTTTACCAATTAGTCCACCAGTTTTCCCAGTCCTTTTCCAGGTCATTGAACTCCCCCCAGCTAGTACTGTACAATAAACATGGTTAATGTCACCTGTGCTAGGTATTTGCCAGCGTGAATAAGTTGGCAAACGTTTGCATCTAAGTGTCTTGCTGTAATTGTAAGTGCTGGCTATGCCGCTAGACTACTACTTTTTTTTTTTACAGACACAAAAATGAATGTGTGCATTTTCCACTTTTATAAAGTATGGAATATGTGAGCAGAAGCTGTTTACATGCAGATATGCTTATTTTTATGCATGTACATTTTAGAAAGTGTACCTGTTACTGTAGGTTTGAGTAAATAAGCAAGGGGTCATGAGAAGATGACCGGTGGCCCCAGGGGCTTTGCCCTTCTTGCTCTGGGGCACCTGTTGAATGCTTGGAGGTGGTGGCAGAACAGGAATATTTCTACAGATGATGCTGTGAGAGGTCAGAGGGGGGAGCGCAATCAGCAGTCGTGACCCCTCCTTCCCCCCAAATCTGGGGTCTCAGACAGTGTGAGAGAGAGATGTACCCAGGCAGCAAGACTAGAGCGTGTGTGGGGGAAAATAGAGAGCGTGTGCAAGGCATGTGCCCTGATTCTCGGCCAACGAAATTCAGAAAAAGAAGTGATCTGCAGGCTTATAACGCAGCTCCCTGTCTGGCAGGGAAGGATGGAGAGATCCCCCCGATTGTGCCTTTGAAATAAATCACCTCTATCCCCCTGCTCAGTGCCCGCATCTTCCTGTCTGAGTTTTAAGAGGTTTCATATTCACCCATGAGGCGCTTTATATTTTGTTTTAAATTTGCTGGAGATAACGAAGCTCACCCCTCGGCATCCTTTTCTGCCGCATTGTCGCTTGTTTCCGCTGCAGGTGAGAGCCATATTCTGAAGTTTATATCCAACACAACAATGAAGAATCGGATTAAGCTAACGTGGGAACGGTTCCGCCTGCCGGATTATAGGGATCTTCTCAGCTTCACAGTTTACTACAAAGAGGCGTGAGTATATCGGTGCTCAGGGACTCGCAATGTCATTCAGCAAACAGCTGTAGTGGTGGGCAGGCTTCCCTTTCTTAACCATTGTGTTTGTTGGCTGACAGAAACGTACGGAGCGAGTTAGCAGGATTCCTTCCGCTGTTGCTCATGACCTAATGAGAAACCAGTTTTCTTTTTTGCTTCACAGTTAAACCCACTACTACTACTTATCATTCCTACAGTGCTTCACGAGATACACAGCGCTGTACAAAAAGACAGTCCCTACACAATAGAGCCTACAATCTAATAAGACCAACATATAGGACAAGAGCCTTGGGGTATAAAGCAAGACCATGGTTGACTAAAAGCAGACAATCTGGCATAAGATTTAAAAATGGTTTGAAAAAGGTGGGACTTTAGATGGGATTTAAACATGGCAGGAGAAGGGAGCAGGACGCCCCAGCTCAGGAAGACAGCCAGGTGGAAAGCACGGAGTCAGGAACTGGCGGTAGAGGAGAAGGGCACAGATAGTGAATTATTCGACGAGCGGTGTAGAGAAAGATAGGAGAGGCAGTGAGGTGCTGCAGAGTGAAGGCATTTATAGGTGAGAAAGAGGAGCTTGAACTGTATATGGGAGTTGATAGGGAGCCAATGCAGGTTATATGAGGGTAGTGACTTTGGCGAAATATGTCATGCAGCTGAATTTAGGACAGATTGCAGTGGAAAGAGGTGGCTTGCTGGAAGACCTGTGAGGAGCAGGTTGCAATAGGCTAAGCAGGAGGAGATGAGAGAGTGGATGAGGGGTCTGGAATTTTATTCAGAAAGGATGGATTTCAGCAATATTAGAAAGAAAGAAACGACACGTTTTAGCAGTGTTTTGGATATGCAAAGAGAAGTAGAGAGAAGAGTCAGGACTCCAAGGTTATCGGCTGATGGGACCAGGATGATGATTGTTATCCACAGAAACAGAGAAAGGGGGAAATATAAGGAGCTGTGTCATGCTAAGTTTCAGGTGACATCCAGCAGCAGTGTCAGACAGGCAGGCTGAGATATGGGATTGGATTTCTGGTGTAGAAAGGTAAATTTGGGAGTCATATTAAAAAATAAAATGGTATTGAAAGCCATGAGAGGAAATCAGAGCACCAAGGGAATTGGTATATAGTGAGAAGAGAAGAGGGCCCAGGACGGAGCCCTGAGGCACCAATTGATAGTGGAATGGCAGTAGAGGAGGAACCTCCAGAGGAAATGCTAAAAGTGCGATAGGAAAGATAAGAAGAGAGAACCAAGTCAGAACAGATCCCGAAAGCCAACAAGGACAGAGCATCAAGGAGTAGGTGGTGATCATCAGTGTCAGTCTAGGAGGATAAGGACTGAGTAAAGACCTTTGGCTTTAACCATAAACAGGTCATTGGAGACTTTGGCAAGGGCTGTTTCAGTTGAATGTAGAGGGCGAAAACCAGACTGGAGTGGACCAAGAATGGCTTGAGATGTAAGAAAGTCAAGACAACGGCGGTGAACAGCACGTTCAAGTAGTTTGGAGGCAGAAGGGCTATGGGACGATAGTTGGCAGGATCCAGTGAGGGGTTTTTAAGAGGTGGTAGGATTGCAGCACGTTTGAAGGCAGCAGGAACAGTAGCAGTGGAGAGCGATAGATTGAGGATGTGACAGACAGAAGGGATGATTGCAGTGGAGATGGAGCTGAGGAATCGGGTGGGGACCTCAACCCTGCTCGTTTGCAGATTGAGCGTTCAATGTGACAGAGCTTATGCAGATGAAATTAGGGGAATATACGGTCAACACTGGCAAACTTGTTGACACTTTCACATTGGACCTCAGTTTCTGCCCCTGCCCTTCCCTTCCCACACAACCTTATTGGTAAGGGTTTGAACTGTGCTTCCCAGGTCCGTCCCCCCCTTTTGCCACACATTAAACAAAGGTAGGAGAACAGGAATCTTGGGGTGACAGGGAATTCCTCAAGGCCCCCCCCCCCCCCCCCCGTGCCTTTCTGACGTCATAAGACGTGAGTGGAAAAGCGTGCGCGGAATTTCACTGCACGTTTTCCGTACTCGCACGCTAAAAAGAAGACTGAACTCCCAATGGAGTAAGCTAACGGGATGATCAATACTTTGGGAGTTAAAAACAAAACAAAAACCACCCCACTGCACTAACCTAACCTAATAATGTGTGTAGAAAGGTTTAGGGCATATAAAAACCATATTCATGTGCGGGAATAATTTTTCTGCACAGAGAACGTGTTCTGAGCATAAAACGTGATTTGTGCACAGCCCAGGCTTTCTGTGACTAAACTTTTGACTGTGGGGGCCCCTCACGCCACCAACTCCAGGTTCAGCCCCATAGACTGATGTTGGGCACAGGTCCTTGACTCCATCTCTGACCAGGAGTTGTTCTGGTTTGAGCGTTAAGGAAACATGGGTTTAAGCCTGCACACACCTCCCTGTACTAATGCTGTCACTGACATGGGATTTTAGGGAGGAGCACTCGTTTATGTCTACGTGCTAGCTCATGTATGTGCACCCGATCGCGCTCCAGCATGTGTGAGCATAGCTCAGCATTACCTTTATTACATCAGGCTCTCAATAGTAGTATCCAGGAGTCTTCTCACAGCTAATGCAGACCCACAAATCCTCTGGATTAGCTGCTCGTTCTGGGAAACTCCTCTCGCTCCAAGTAGTAAGGATTTAATAGATGGTACTTAACAAGAATGCCATCTGGGGGGGGGGCAGGGTTTCCAGCTTATTATTTGATAAGTAAAATATAAGCCACCCCACCTCTGGATAAGTGAATATGCAGCCAGCGCTTAAGCCCCTGCAGCAGAATATATTTGATATAGGAGCATGTGTGGTCCGAGCAGTATATTTCCCTAAATTCTGTCACCTTGAAGGACTGCCACGGAAGATGGTATTGTGCTGAGGAATATTAAGATCATAGCAAATCCCAAAACTAATGCCTTTAACATGTACCTGGAACCTAAGTCTAGTCTGGGGAAACTCCTAAAACCTTTTCATAAGTTTCTGCCTCCTTTTTTTTAGTTTCTTCCTTGGAGATGTAGCAACATTTTAAGGATTTCCTCTGATCCTTATTGGCAAGGTTTGCCCCTCAGAAAGACACAGACGCTTTCACCATTCTTGTTCGTTTTTCTATGATTTTTCTTTTCACATTATAGAAACGGAAGATGGGAGGTAGTTAGAGGCCACAAGGACCATCTTGTCTGTCCAGTTTATTTTCTCCTGCATAGACACCAGGCAGTGTCCACTTTTGCAACTAGGTATCCTCTGTGCTTATCTCCATGCCTTCTTGAATTAAGTTAACAACGCCTTCCCTCCTCCCTGCCAGGACAGTGACATTGTGTCTCTGTTTAGGACTTCCATGTCCCTTCTAGGTGTGCGTGCAGCCTATGGTCTCCTTGCATATCTTGTGTTTCAGGCCATTCAGGAACGTGACAGAGTATGAGGGTCAGGATGCCTGTGGTTCCAACAGCTGGAACATGGTAGATGTAGACCTCCCAGCTGACAAAGAAACTAACCCTGGGATCTTGCTGCAAGGGCTGAAGCCTTGGACCCAGTATGCCATCTACGTGAAGGCCGTGACCCTCACCATGACAGAGATTCATGACATCCAAGGAGCAAAGAGCGACATTGTTTACGTACGCACCAACGCCTCCGGTAAGTCCCAGGTTCTGATGTGGAAATGCAGCGACCTGCTCCGTTCATATGGCAAAGTCCTCCACAGGGAAATGCAGACAACAAGAGGGAGGAGGAGCAGCCTAGTGGTGAAAGCAGCGGGCTATAAACCGGAGAAGCCAAGGTTCAAATCCCTTTGCCGCTCCTTGTGACCTTGGGCAAGTCAATTCCTACTCTGTTGCCTCATGTCCAAACTTAGATTGTGCGCCCTCTGGGGACAGGGAATGTAATCTGCCTTGAAGGTAGAATATAAATCAAATGAAGTAATTAAAATAGGAGGAGGGGACACATGTCTTCTATAAACAAACAGAAGGAAGGACTTGGTGTCTCACTCTTTTTTTTCTGGGAGGAAACAGTATAGGAAAGTAGTGAGGCTTGGTTTACAATTTTAATGTAAACAAGTAGAGAGTGAGACAGTTGTGCTGCCATCACTGCAAACGTCTTTTTCCTTTCTTAATCCTCAGTCCCATCCATCCCACTGGACGTAATATCGGCCTCCAACTCCTCCAGTCAGCTGATAGTGAAGTGGAGCCATCCCTCGCTGCCCAACGGGAACCTGTCTTATTACATAGTGCGCTGGCAGCAGCAGCCTCAGGACAATTACCTCTACCGTCATAACTACTGCTCCAAAGGTGTGTGGCCTGATTCATTTCTGCCTATGCTTGGAGTCTGCATTTACCGAGTCCCTGAGCTTACGGAACAAAGGAAAGAGAGATTTTGTGGATTAGTTGGGATGTAAGATGCGATGATAACCTAGAATGCCTTCACATGTAATGAATCATTGGTGTTATTACTGTGTGATATCGCGATGTTAGGGACCCGGTCATTCAGTTTCTGTGCTGTTAGGGACAGGGCTCATAGTTTTTACTTTTTAATTTTGTAGGTTGACTTTTTCTCTTTTTTTTTTTTTTAATGTTAATAAAAGATAATGTTCCGATTCGGAAGCCCGCCGAAGGGAACATCGATCCAGAAGGCAGCACGGAGCCCACCAAGCCGGAGGAAGGTGGTGGGGAGAAAGGACATTGTTGTAGCTGTCCCAAAACCGAGGCGGAGAAGCAGGCTGAAAAAGAGGAAGCCGAGTACCGCAAGGTGTTCGAGAATTTCCTCCACAACTCCATCTTCGTTCCCAGGTAATGCCGTTTGGCTTGAGGTGTGGGATGTCCTTTTCATTTTATTTTTTAGTGTATCAGAAAAAAAAACAACTCTAAGGGGGAGTATGTTTTGCAGCCTAAAACACAGAGGTTATTCACAAGACAGCAAAACGGAAGAAACCCAGCGATTTCAGGATCGCTTCTCCGGCTTTTTCTTTTGGCTACTTTAACCTTTTCTTAACTTTTTTAAAAATATTATTTGTGGTGAAATCTGCTTGCGGCAAGCTTAAGATTCTTAAGAAAGATGGTGGCTCTGTCCGAAGAGCATGATTTTTGGGACTGGTAAAGTAAGAATGGTAGGACAGAAAATCCATGTGGGTTTCTGGTGCTTCTGACTGACTCTCATTTGGGGCACTTGTGAATGGCGTTCTTTTCCCCTCCACCTTACAGTTAGACTGTAAAACAAGCACCCAAGCTTCCTTAAAAGTGATGTGTCTGCTGATAAAGCCTGTGCTTCCCCATTCACTGTAACAGGGAGGTACAGATATCATCACTCCTCTGAAAATCATTGCCACTTCTGAGCATTTTTCTTCTCTTGGCTTTTGTGGTTCCTGTGATTCTTGAGGAAACTTTGTCCTCCAGTCATTTGAAGGACAAGGTAAGAGAAAAGATTATTTGTTTCTTTTCTTTCCTCCATATTCTTTCCTCTTTTTTTTTTTTTTTGTTTACAAAGCATTTTCTCCAGCCTTCCATGAATATTGGTTGGGCACTCACAGGAAGAGACTATATATTAAAATGAGACTCAGGTTTGTGGAATAGTTACTTCCATCTCATCCTGCAACACCAGTCCAGTTCTTAACAAGTGGGTTATTGCCCCCTACCAGCAGATGGAGGCAGACAACACTGTTTTCCACTGTAACATCACAGCCAGTAATTAGGAGGTAGTACCAGCAGCAAGACCCAGTATTTCCTGCCTCCACACCTGGAAAGATTGGAACTAGTACAGCACTCTGCGTTGGACCCAGGCCACTGGTTTTCGACCAGCAGTGCGAGCCCGTTGCTGGGCTCCCAGCTCCTGATGGATTGATTGGTTGAGCCTGGGGAGACTGCAGCCATTTTTTTAAATCTCCTGCACTGGCCGGCTTTGATTCCGAGGAGGAGCGATGCAACGGATGAGGGGTATGAGTTGCCCCCACTCCCGGAGCCAACAATGCCATTAAGTAGGTTTTCACCCAGGAGTTCACGGGCCTTGAACCCGGGCGGGGAGAATTTTCTCCAGAATTCTTCCATTTCCTCCATCAGGCAGTAGAAGAGGTCTGGAAGGCTCATCTGCATACTGCTCTCAGCATCCCCTGGGAGAGGACTCCAGAGGTCACACTGAGCAATCCAGGCTTTGAACTCTACAGCCCCAGCTTCCAGAGGCCCTGCACCTTTTGAAGTAGAAGAGGACTGGAAGGTTCATCTGCATACTGCTCCCAGCATTCCCTGGGAGAGGACTCCAGAGGTCACACTGAGCAATCCAGGCTTTGAATTCTATAGCCCCAGTGTCCAGAGGCCCCAAACCCTTTGCAATAGGACTGGAAGTACGCACCATTAGGCACGTGAATCTCAAACCTTTCAATCCTTTGAGTGAAGATCAACTTAATGGTGATTGAAGAAGATTGGTAAGTATAGCTTTGGAAAATCTTAGGACTTAAAAAAGTTTGGAGAGAAGTAAAATAGTGGGATATATTTTTTAGAGTTTGTGTGTGCCTGAGATAATAAGCAAGCCAGAGGGAGTTAATTCTAGTGTCTGTCTTTCCCACCCATTCACCTACTCGTAGCTCAACCCTTGATGTTTAGGCAAGAGACACTTTCTCATTAAAAATCAATCAGGTTCTTATCTAAATCATATTATTGCACCAGCCCTTATTGAAAGTTTAATCATCCCCCTTGTAGGACACTAGCAGATTAAATTTACAGGTGTATTTACTAATTAAAGTACTCTAATTCCAACTCCCTTAGTAACCTAAACTTAACTAAGAACTCAACAAAATTAAGATGAAGGCAGCAGTCCAGCAGCAAGAGGGAGGCTTTCCAGTCTTTTGCATTGAGTGTCACATTATGATTTTTTTACCTGCCAGTGAGAGATTGTATGTGTGCACCCTGGTGCAAAGAGCTTTTAGAGAATGAGTCCGATCTCTGGAGGCTAGAGTAGCAAACCTAGAGGTACATTGATGAGACCTTCAGGGACATAGTAGCCAAGTCCCAAATCCAGTCTGGCAGCCCCTGTGGCTGCGTTGGATCAGAAAGGTCTCCCAGTTGGAGAAAACATCACCTTGGTGTAGCAGGAAGTGATCCTATAGCAAGGACCTGCTCTCCAGGCAATGCGTTGTCCTCTCGCACGGAGGACAAGTCTCTCAGGGCTACTGCCCAGGAGGGAAGGGTTAGGTTGGCCATCATAGTTGGTGATTCAATTATTAGAAATGTAGATAGCTGGGTGGCTGGTGGATGTAAGGTCCGCCAGGTAACTTGCCTGCCTTATGTGGAGGTGGTGTCACCTAGATAGGATTATAGACCGAGCTGGAGAGGAGACGGCTGTCGTGGTACATGTGGGTACCAGCGATGTAGAAAAATGTGGGAGAGGTGTTCTGGAAGCCAAACTTAGGATTTTAGATAGAAAGCTGAAATCCAGAACCTCCAGAGTGGCATTCTCCAAAATGCTCCCTGTTCCAAGTGCAGGTCCCCAGAGGCAGGCAGAGCTCCGGAGTCTCAATGCGTGAATGAGATGATGGTGTAGGGAACAGGGATTCTGTTTTGTAAGGAACTGGTGAACCCTTTTGGGGAAGGGGAGACTTTTCCAAAAGGACAGAATCCACCTTAACCAGAGTGGAATCAGGCTGTTTCGCTAACTTTTAAAAAGGAGATAGATCAGCTTTTAAACTAGAACAAGGGGGAAAACAGACAGTCACTCAGCAGTGCATGGTTCGGAAGAATATATCTTTGAAGGATATTAATGAAACAGGAGAGTTAGGGCATGCCAACAGAGAGGTTCCAATAAAAGCAAAAATAGTCCATGTGCCTATAAGCAAAGAATCACCTGAGCTAAAGAATTCTAAATTAACCCTATCAACTGAAAAGCAGGTTGTTAATGCAAACAAAAAATGCACTTTGAAATGTCTGTATGCCAATGCCAAAAGTCTTAAGAAGTATGAAGACATAGATATAATTTGCATCTGAGACCTAGACGAAGGATAACCAATGGAATATTGCTATATCAGGGTACAAGTGGCACTTTATGTCCAAGAGGGTAAAGAATCCAACAGGTTAAAGATCATATAAAACATTAAATGCTCAGTAGAATCTATATGGGTGGAAATCCCATATGTGTTGGGTAAGAGTACAGTCATAGGAGTATACTACCACCCACCTGGCCAGAATGGTCAGACAGATGATGAAATGCTAAGAGAAATCAGGGAAGCTAACCAATTTAGCAGTGCAGTAATGGGAGATTTCAGTTACCCCAATATTGATCGGGTCAGTGTAACATCAGGACATGCTAGAGACATGTTACTGGATGGAATAAATGCTTCATGGAGCAATTGATTGGAGTTGGCTACCGTGTTTCTGGCAGACACTCTGTATAACTTGTTGCATGGCTCTGCCCAGTTGGTAGCTTTAGTGGTTGCTGTGCGGCAGCTCATGTGGCTACACAATTGGGTGGCTGACTCTTGGTCCAAGACTCATCTGGGAAAGTTGCCTTTCAAGGGCCTGCTTCTGTTCGGGGAGAATCTGGATCTGTTGGTGAAAACTCTCTGTGATCCTAAGCCTCAGTAGTTACTGAAAGACCAGGGACACTTTTTATAGGGCTGGTAGGGGTCACGGCCACTTTCGAGCTTCCTGGCATTATTGCCCAGGCCAGACAGCAGGCAGTCTGCAACATGCTGATGAAACTTCAACTCTTGTGATTGGTGGTGCTCGTGCCTCCAGCGGAATAGGGGCGTGAATGTTATGCAGTCTACTTCATGGTAGACTGGGTTTTGGTCACAACATACCCAAGCCTGTTGGGTTGGGGGGCTCACTATCTGAATCAAGTGACCCGGGGAAGTTGGTCTCCAGAGGAGGCCTTGTAATCCATCAACCAACTGGAGACCAGAGCAATTAGTCTGGCTTTTCTGGCCTTTCACCTGCTGCTTCGTAGGAGGGCTGTTTGGGTCCTTTTGGACAACACCACAGCGATAGTCTAAGCAAATCGACAGGGGAGCACCAAGAATCAGGGAGTCTTGGTGGAGACGTTGCTCCTGTTGCTGTGGGCAGAGAAGAATCTCCTGTTGTCCACGGTGCACGTTGCAGGTCAGGAAAATGTTCTGGCCGACTTCCTCAGTCGGAACCTGCTGGAGCATGGGCAGAGGGAGCTTTGCCTGAGTGCTTTTTACAGACTCTGTCACAGATGGGGTCAGTGTCAGGTGGATCTGATGGTGATCCAAAAGAATACGAAAGTGGTCTGTTTCTTCAGCCGATGCAGAAAACTTGAGTCTGAGGAAATCGACGCCCCAGTTTAGTCCTGGCAGGAAGAAAAGCTCCTATATGCTTTTCCTCCATGAGTGCTCATAGGCAGATTGCTGCTACGCATAAACAACTGTATCATATTAGTGACACCAGACTGGCTGCGCAAACTTTGGTACGCAGATCTGCTCCAGCTTCAAGTGGACTGACCCTTGTGTTTCCCAGGGATGCGGGGGTTCTTGACTCGGGCCTGTGGTCATGGAGGATCTGGCTCTTGAGTGGAGATGGCTTCATGTTAAGGAATATTCTGCAGCTGTGATATCCACGTTACTGAAGTTTTGGATATGGTCTGCTTCCTTTGCTTACATTCGGGTCTGGCGCTTTTTCGAGCAGTTCTGCAGGTCCAGGGCAGAATCTCCCTGGAGAGCTCTGGTACCTTGTGTCTTCGCCTTCCTTCAGGGCGGGCTAGATGGGGGACTGGCCCTGAACCTCTTTAAAGGTGCAAGTTGCAGCACTTGCCTGCTACCCAGGGGCCTATTTTGAGATGATCGATAGCAACCCATCCAGATGTTTTCTGAGGGACATGAAATGCTTGGGTCCACCCTTCTGTACCATGCGATCTGAACCTAAGTGTTGCAAGCCCTTAAAGGGTTCCCTTTTTGAACCTTTGAAGCACAGTTCTTTGAAAGATTTGTCATTGAAGTCTTCTTTCTTTGTTGCGATTTTCTCCACAAGATGGGTCTCAGAACTTCAAACTTTCTTGTTGGGACCCTTTTCTGGTGATCTCGTTGGAAGTGTTGGTCTTTCATTCAGTGCTGTCCTTTCTTCCAAAGGTTACTTCCGTCTTCCATATCTATCGGACTGTTTCTCTCCCGGCCTTTTCACGGGAGGAGTACGGGTCAGAATATCCAGTGTTTGGATGTCCGGAGGCTTGTTCTCGGTACTTGGAGGTTGCTAATGATTTCCAGAAGTCAGATTGGTTGGTTGGTTCTGTTTGGGGGGTCCATGGAAAGGGAGAGGCGGGCTGTAAAGACACACTGGCTTGCTGGGTAAGGGAAACAGTGGTAAGGGCAAGAAACCGCCAGACTTGCTGGGGGTGCACTCCCGGCGACCTGGGCAGAGATAATTACAGGGCAGCTAGTTGGTCTTCCCTGCATGTTTTTGTAAAGCATTACAGGTTGGATGTTCTTGCGCTGGAGGATTTGGCATATGGTATGGGTGTTCTTTGGGCAGCCCTTGCTACTTCCCCCTCAGATAGATGAAGGTTTGGTACTTTCTACTTGTTAAGGACTTGGTGTAGCAGGATGCGATGGAAGGAGAAATTCCCTTACCTGTTAATTTCCTTTCCATTAGTCCTGCCACACCAGTCAAGGACCCACCCAGGAAGTGAGGTATGTTTCTCTACAGGCTCGTTTTGTTTGTCTAATTGGGGAGGGATTGGCTTTTCCCTATCTGGTTCGAGTTTTTTTTTTTTCCCTGCTTTCCCTTCTGTGTTTGGTTGCAGGGAAACGTTTTCTCAGGTTTCGAGTTGGAATGTCTTTGTTTATCTGAAGCTTGGTCAGAAGGATACAGGATTCCTACTGCTGGCACCACCTCCTAAGCTACGATGTCACAGTGGAAAGCTGTGTTGTCTGCCGCCTCCTGCCGGTAGGGAGAAATAACCCACTTGTTAAGTGTAGTAGTAGGACTAATGGAAAGAAAATTAACAGGTAAGGAAATTTCTCCTTTTCTATTTAACACAGTATTTGTAGTCTGATTAAGTGCAGAAAATTGATCTCTCAGTTGCTTGTCGTCATGCTGTTTCTGAGAATTTAGCATCTTCTGCTCTGTGATAACGTAATGAGTTCCTTGGAAAAGCGCAGACTCCGAGAACTGTTAAGTGCAACCTGCCTCTGGTTTTCATTAGAGTGATCTTTTCTTTGTGACTCCAGAACGACGTTTTTTCTTAGAATAATATGCTGTGAGATAGCTTGCAAGTCCCCAGAGGATTTATGGAACATTTTTCATCAAAGGGAGGAGAGATGATTGCTGTAGTGGTTAAATCTGTGAAACTTCTCATGTGAGCTGGAATCCCCACTCGAACACTGGCGGACTCTTCTGCAACATAGTTCCTTTCCCAGTTGACAAGCAGGCATGAATTAGCCTTTGCACGTGGGCGACTTCATCCAATGGCACTGACACGGACTCGGGTGTCAGAGCGTGATAAAATCTTTACTGAACGTGTGCTGGTGTTCCCACCCATGCACACTGCCTCATGAGCCTTTGAGTCATCTTCTGAGCTACCAAACACTTGAATGTTTTCTGAATTGGGACCTAGTGCCCCTATCTATCTGTCTTGGTGCTTTCAGATTTTTCCTGCTGCACCCTTGTCTGCCCTTCAAATAGAACTTTGTGTGTAATATAAAATCAAAAGATGTCAAAAAGCACAGAAAAGCTAAAGGCTAAAAAGCCTTCAGTAAGCAAATTTAAGGGCTGCATGTGTGAGCGCTGGATGTTGACAGATACATACTCAGTCTGCTATTAATGCTTGGGTCCAAACCATGAATCCTCCAACTGCTTACAGCTGTGGTCATTAGGGGGTGTGATTTTGGTTTTTTGTTTCAATTAATGTGTGCGCTAAATTTTTTTTTTTCATTTTTGTGCGCACAAAAATGAAAAAAAAAAAAGAAAAAAATTTAAAAAATGTGATTGCGCATCCTTAGTTGTCGTATGTTCCCCATGGTGCAACAGTACCTTGCCTGAAAGATGAAGGCACCAGTGTGTAAGAGCCTCAAGCCTTAGCATGAGACCAAGCAGCTGTTTTTTTTGTTGAGCAAAGCGTCATTGAGTTCTTGGCTCATGAAGCTGAGGTGGGAAGTTTCCCCTCCTTAAACTCCCAACCACAGGGAGGATCCCTCACTACAGTGCTGGTCTCCGATCCACCTCAGGTCAGTAGTTGAGTGTGGTGTTAGGAGCCTATGGCACCAGAAGACGCACAGAGAAAAGCTCCCAAGTGGCACGATCTTCATTTTTTTTCAGGTTCCTTCTGAGGCGAAGAGAATATTGTGCAAAGCTCTGCCAAAACGGTCCCCTCCTCAGCGCTGAGGTGGGGGACATGGCTTGATCGGTGTATGTGCTAATTTTATTCATGGCCTGTGAGATCCCTGTGGCGCCATCTGTTTTTTATCTGGACCTGACCCAGGGCATTGTCTGTGTCGCCAGTGCAGAGCTCGCATTCCAAGGCGCAGTCAATACACTTGGCCTGGCAGATCATGGTGCCATCAGATTGCAGCGCTTAGACACTTATTATGCCCAATAGTGCCACAGAAGGAACTACCAGCACTATCTGTGGAGTGAGGTGCTAGTCAGTGCAACTGGTGCAGAGCGCCTCAGCCATTCCTGATGCCTTCCCGCCTTAGCTGGGTGCGTGTCAGAGCTGACAGAAGTCACTCACTTGTAAAGGCTTATTCATCCTGCTGTCTGTGGAGAACTTAGGTTACAGGTAAGCAGCCTTTTTTTTTTATTCCTCTCCACTCTGCTTTTCTTTGGAATCTTCTAAACAGGAGAAATGTGTTGCTGTACCACTTACCTCTTGGTGTATGTCCGTTCTAAAGCTCTTTAAGGGATCCTATTTGGATGAGTAGTAGTATGTGAGTCCCCAGTACTGATGACTGCTTTCCTTCAGCTGTTAAGATGTTTAAAAAAAAAAGCCTTGAAATTCATCACACGTTTTCGTTAACACGCTAAATAGCCATTTAGCTCCCGATGCAGTAAACTAATGATAATGCTAATGCATCAGGATTTTAAAAAAACAAAACCAAGCCCTAACCCAAAAATATACCCAGAAGACCTACTTAGTATGCATGAGAAACTTTGTGTAAATCCTGATTTGTGCATACAAAATACAATTGGTACAGAATTGTGTGGTGTGATACCAGTGCACAAGCTGGATGGAAACTGAAAGACGTCCTGGTATTGATTATGCTCTGCTTTGTAAACTGTTCAGTCTAACCGGGTCATTTTATCAATTTGCATTAGGGCCTTAACGCGCGCGATCACGCGGTAACCCATGCGATACATAAAGCAACGCAAATGCTATGCAAATTCAAGACTGAGTATTCCAGTGGGCAGGAGTTTGGGTGGAGTTTATGGGAAAAAATGCAGGTCCATAGTGTTCAGTGCGATAGTGCAACACGGGATTGATTTAGCACCAGAAATAACTACGCCTGTTTTTGGATGCGTTGTGCTTGCGATAGGCTTGCGTTACAGGGAAAATATTTTGATAGTGAGCTCCTTTGTATAGAGTCAGTCTGACTCTCTCTCCCTCTCTCTCTCTCTCTCTCTCTCTCTCTCTCTCTCTCTCTCTCTCTCTCTATATATATCTATATATATATATATATATATGTATATATGTATATATATATATGTATATGTACCACTGTAGAGGGGCACTTAGAATCGGGGTGGTGCTACTTTTCATCCATTATAATGACCACACATCTTTAGTGATGTCAGTTTTACTATCAGTACCTCAGAATGATTCTGTACCACCACCCCCCTGAAACCCACCCCGATTCAAGGTGCCCCTCTACAGTGGTACATTAAACTGAAATGTAGATCTAATATTGGTTGCATTTTTTTTTTTTTTTAATTAATCTTTTAGCAGGCAGGCAAAATATCTTTCCCCACCTTTCTCAGCTTTGAATGGCCTTACTCATCTGGAGGAGTTTGCTGGTCACTCTTCAGCTGGTGCTTTTATACTTTAGGCCATTATATGAGGGGGCCCTCTCCTTACACTGAGATTTGTTCTTATAAGGAAGGTTTCTGCAGCAGAGGAGAGAGGGGTTTTGCCCCTTCAGAAACATCCCCCATGTGTGTATCACTTTAAACTTTGTGCAGGAATCTACTGCACAGGTCCTTTATTGTAGATTTGCGTTGCCTTTTTGTATTTAGCATTAAACTGTCAAACTAATGTGACCTCACCATTTTTTACATATATTTATTTATTTATAAAAAATAACTTGGGCTGTGCATCGATTCATTTGTTATAACTGCAGATAAATTCACTGTTACTGGGTTGTCTGAATTCCAATTCTATTGAAAAGAAATGAAAATGTCCATTTTATAAGGGAATTGCAAGAGTTCACTATTCCAAGCTTTCACTGGACATAAAAAAAAAAAGAATAATAAAATCATTTAGCCACATTAGAGCCAGAGCTCTAACAAAGCTATTCAGCTGTCAGTCTGGAAATTAGACTGCCTTCTGCAGGTGGTTTGAACCTAATTTAGAGAGACTTTAAATGGCCCCGGAACTGTCTGTGCTTCATGCTGGGCTTTTCTCCCCTCTCAATGTTTATGCATTTAATGCACACATTTCCTTTTTTTTTTTTTTTTTTAAAGTATTTTAGCAGCAGTGAAAGTTCTGCTACTGAAATGGCAAAAAGCTTCAAAGCATTACTGTAATGTGCTTTCCAATATCTGGTAAAGCAGAGCGTCTAGCAGGATAGGATTTGAAGTCACCAGTAACTCTTAAACATCTATTTTTTGTACATTTTTCTTCCAGAGAGAGAATGTCTTATTTTAAAATAATTTTCATGTGGCAGTGCAGGCCTTCTTTAGAAGCATATTCAGAAGTTCATCAGTTTAAGATGTTGGGCAGGAAGTACATGAGCAGGCGGCGTGGATGGATTTAAAAATGAGCATCCCTGCCTCCTGACCCCATCTTGTCCTTGCTTGTTTGACTTTCTGCAGGCCGGATGCTGTCCCCACGCAACAGAAAGTACTTCCGAGGTAGTACGTCTTTACTGAAGGAGCATATACGGCTGTGTTAAGCAGGCCTCATTCCTTTCTAGGCTTCAAGAACATCTAGCGCAGTTTCATACTCCATCTTTGTCACTCGGCCCGTTAATGCTAATTATTAATAACATTTAATGTCACTGGTAATCAAGACTGCAAACATCCTTAACACCATTTTCCTAGCGTGTAGCAGATGGACTCACTTCCTGCAGGGGTCTATGTACTAGGGCTGACGTCAGATTGGAATCTGATCCGCCTCCAACTGCTATCAGGAGCACACTATACCCATTGGTCCTGAGTCCATCTGTCTACACTAAGGAAAACGAAATTATCAGGCAAGTAATTTCTCCAATCACACAAGCACCTGGCAGCAGGAGACAGAAGACCCAGATCTGGGCCAGTGAAGAGAGGAATCCGATCTGGATAGATGGAAAGGAGGTTGTCATGAGTGGGCCAGTGAAGGAGTGGGGGAGAGAGGCTTGAGGCAGAAAGTTGAAACACACAGAAAAAAATATGCAAACAAAAAAACTACAAAGACATTTTTTTTACTCTAGCTTCTCAAATTTTCCCTGATCAACTTGACTTTCTGTTTTGCATTGGTGTTTTGGGTTGTTTTTTTTTGGTTTTTTTTTTTAAATTATAGCATTTTCTCTGGTCATATTCCTGGGTCTTTTTTTCTTTCTTGTGTCAATATATTTTAATACACATTTGCTAGTTTCTCCTAGGACAAGCAGGATGGTAGTCCTCACACATGGGTGATATCATCAGTTGGAGCCGGCACGGAAAACGTATGTCAAAGTTTCTAGAACTGTGACTAGGTACACTGAGCATGCCCAGCATGCCCTATATCAGCTTTCTAGGGTGCTGTCATATTCATCAGAGTGGAGTGCTTTGGTGAATGAGCCCAGGAGTCCCACTGTTGAAGCTAGGGCAGAGCAAGAGGTGCATCCAGAACTATACATGAGTGTCCTATTCGGGAACTATCAACACCATGTGTGGGGAGCGGGTTGGAGGTGGCTACTGCTGCGAAAGACAGCTGTCATGGCTCACAGTTCCTCCATAGCTGTAAAAACTGCTTTTAGTGATGAAGAACCATTCTGGATTTTTGTCCAACTCCCCAGCCTTTGGAATTAGTGAAGGATTTCTTTGCCTGCTTAAACCCTGGATACCAGAGAGGACAATTAGAGCCTCTTCTGTCTAAGGTGGAGAAAACTTTCCTACTGATGCGTACAGCTTCCCAAAAGTTTCCAGAGTTAGGAGTAAGTCGTCACCATGAGGTGGTGGATCTTACTCATCCAGGGGACTCACATCATAAGTTGGAAAGGTATCAAGCAAACTCTGTCCATTCTCAGTTCTTACCAGATATTTCTTGCTCAAAACCTTCAGTTCTTACTAGATTTCTCCTCAATCACCCTCATCCTTTTTGGGGTCAATGCTTAGTATTTTGGTGGTCAGGGGAGAAGGAAGATTCTACAGGGATTCTTTCAGATTCCCTGCTTGATTTCCCTCAGCATCCTTCTTAGACAAGCTGGTAAAACTGTCCATCCGTGCAGGAAAGAAAAGGACTTGAAAATAGAGGTCTTGAGGCTTCTTCATTTTCTCCAAACTGCAGGAGATTCTATGGCTATCCTGCTTATAGCCCACCTTCAGGACCCCCAGAAAGGGGATGTGCCAGACACGGTCATGCCTGCCGTTGGCCTGGAAACTGAATTTGAAATACAGGAACCAAGCTTTCCCAAGTTTTGGGATCATCCGACTTCCCCACCGCTCGGTAGTGGTGGCATCAGCGCTGAAACCTTTTAAGTGCACTCATGATCACTCGAACATGCTTCTTTGAAAGGACCCAAAGGCATTGAACACGTTTTGAGAGAAAAAGTATGGATCCCTGAGTGCCTGAATAGCTGCTCACCAACACTACATTTTGTAGTATCTACAGAAATGTGTGCAAAAACTAAATCTCTGAATTTGACAGACCCAGAGCAGTTGGACTTCCACCAAGCAGTGGAAGAATGTGAAAAGCATCTCATCCATTCCACTTATGAAGTTTTTGTTGTGGTTAGGACTTCAACTACTTCTGTAGGTGCCTGATGGTTCATATAGGTGCGAGCAAATGGCCTTCAAGATATTTATTTAAATTTGCTTATAGCCTGCTCCCTCCAAAGTTCAGAGGGGGGGGAGGAGTTAGTAAAAACAACGTAACAGGCAAACATAGAAACGACGGCAGAAGAAGACCAAACGGCCCATCCAGTCTGCCCAGCAAGCCTCGCACTTTTTTTTTCTTCTCATACTTATCTGTTACTCTTGGCTCTTAGTAACCCTTTGGTTCTATTTCCCTTCCACCCCCACCATTAATGCAAAGAGCAGTGTTGGAGCTGCATCTAAGTGAAATATCTAGCTTAGTTAGGGGTAGTAACCGTCACAATAAGCAAGCTACACCCATGCTTATTTGTTTACTCAGACTGTTATTCAGTCCTTGTTGGTTGTATATAGATCCACTTTTCTTCATTCCCCCTGCCATTGAAGCAGAGAGCTATGCTTGGATATACATGAAGTATCAGACTTTCTCCCCTGCCGTTGAAGCAGAGAGCTATGCTGGATATGCAAACAGATCATGATACTGGAGTATTACAAAGTGCCTTTCCTCAAAGTTTTACTGGTATGTTGGATAAATAGTGGAAGATTTTAAGAGGCCTGTTCCTGTATCAGAGTTTTAAATGATCATCTTGTGGATATGTCCTTTATTTGGTGACTAAGTTTGCGAGACTGTGGCTCTGATTAAAGATCATCAGTCCACCTTGCAATTGCTATCAGCTGTGGTGGAGGGACCAGCCAGCTCCCAGCTGATGCCAGTTATTTTCCCTTCAAGCATCCATTCTTTCTGCTCTTTTTAGCATTGAATTCCTCCCACTCTTTCAGCAGTAGCTGCCCACCTGAGGTCAACAGAAGGAAAGGTGTCAAGCAAAGGCTCAGCAGCAGATGAAGATGCAGCTTAAACCTGTGACCATTTTTTGAAGATTTTGAGACCTGCCTTCTTTGGGGGGAGAAGGGTTCAGTCCTTCCTTTCAGAATGTCTTTATATTGCCAAGGACTGGTGAGTCCTGAAAATTGTGGAATATGGCTACCACTTAAAGTTCTCTCACCCTCCTCCAATACAGCAGTCTTCAGCTCTGATCTTGAGTCTGTCCAACGACACCTGGAAGGGGTTTCACTCCTTCAGTAGGAGGTGGTCAAACCTGTCCCTCCTCAGGAGTGTGTACAAGGATTCTATTCAGGTATTTCCTGATCACCCAAGAAGACAGTTTCTAACACCTATACTGAACTTGCAGAGACTGAACAAATCATTGGTGCAGAAGAAGTTCAAACAATTTTTCCTTTCTTTTAGCCGAAGGATTGGATGTTAGCGCTAGAACTGAAGAAAGCTCATGCACATATCCCCATTAACCTCGCCCATTGGAAGTTCCTCAGGTTCCTAGTGAATGGTATCCATTACTAATACAAGGTGTTCCCCTTTGGCCTCTCTGCAACCCAAGGGTGTTCACAGATTGTCCTGTAGTAGTGGTGGTACAGCTTTGTGCACAGAGGAGTCTGCATGTTGTCATACCTGTATGATTGGCTAATGACAGATCATCCCCATTGGGTGTTCTTGAAGACATACAGCTCCTCCAGTCCCCTAGTTTCCTGGTCCTCTTTGCCAAATCAAACTTGGTTCCGGCTAAGAAAAATTAGTTAATGGGAGCCAGGATAGATTTGCTTCAGGAGAAAGTGTTTCTCTCCATTGAAAGAGCCACATTGCTGATGGGCCTGGTTAGGTCTCAGGACCAAAGGTCAGCAAGGTTGGTCCAGCGGTACGTGTGGTTTCTCTGACTTGTTCGCCCATGAGGGGACTTTGGAACTAATTAGATAAATGCTATCAACCTTTATCCTACTAAAGCTGTGACTCCTAGGATGAGAGCAACCCTTCAGTTGTGGATGAATTTGGAAGGTCTAAAGATAGGCTTCTCATTACTTATTCATCCACATTATTTGACTGTCTAAAGATGCCACCTACTACTACTACTACTACTACTACTACTACTACTACCACCACCACCATCACCATGGAATAGGGAGTGCACACTGGTTCTGTGTGGACATAAGTATCGTGGTTCTTCATGGAAAATTAGCTTCAAACCAACCACTTGGAGCTGTGAGCCATCTGTTATGCTCTAAGGGCTTTCTTTCACCTTTCAGGAAAGAGAATATTGATCCAGATGGACTACCATGTTCTATATAAACAAGAAGGGAGTTATGGGTTTTTATGCCCTCTGGTTGTGTGCAGGACATCATCATCTATCTCCAGGCAACCTACCTTTCAGGAATCTAGAATATGTTGATGGACTGCCTTGTTAAAACCATCATTGGGGAATGCTGGTGGTTGACCTCAGAAGAAAACAGAGAGGTTGAAATTTTGCTAATGTATACAAGCAGCTACAGATCAATCTACTCTTTGCTAACCATTGATTTCTCTGATTGCCAGTAACATCCAGAAGGTCCTTCAGGACAAGACAAGGATAATACAAAGACTAGGGGGCACTCCATGAAGATTGCAAGTAGCATATTTAAAATGAATCAGAGAAAATTGTCCCTTACTTGGGATTTGATGGAATTCATGTCATTTTTACTTTTTTTTTTATATTCCACACTTCAAAGTAGATTAGGTACTGTAGGTATTTCCGTATCCACAGAGGGCTTACAATCTAAGTTTGTAGATGAGGCAATGGAGGGTAAACTTACAAGGAGTGACAGTGGGACTTGAACCCTGGTCTCCTGGTTCATAGCCCACTGCTCTAACCACTAGACTACCTTTCCACTCCACTGTCAGGCTTATTTCTCCCCCAAGTCCCTCGGATGTTTTCTCCTGTTGGACACGCTACCTGGCTGCCAGACAGCCACTGTTGGATGATTGATGATGCTGTGTCTTCTCAATTTCTTGTGCAGCATGCACTGCTGAGGCTGCACATGCTTGACCCTTTTTATTCTTTTCCTTTTCTTCTCCTTTTTTTTTTTTCTGAAGTAAATGTAGGACCCTGTGTTAAATTTTTCAGAGACCGTTGCAGAGCGAATCTTTGTGCAATCCTTAAAGGTGACTGTAGGTAAGGCCACGCCCGTTGGCTCTGTGATCACCATGACGTGCTGACAAGTTGACACGTTCGTTTAGGTTGATGTTTGTTAGGTTTTTTTGTTTTTTTTTTTCTAAATCACGCTTCTTTTCTGCCGTCAATCTGTATAAATAGTTTCTAATTTAGGAGTGGGCATCCCCATGTTTCAACTTGCCTGACAGCTTTGCCCTGCCACAAAGCGAGGGATTAAAAGAGTGCGCCAAGAGGCGCGACGTGTTTTGTTCTGTGAGAGAGAGGCGGGGAAGGCGGCTAGCCAGCTTCTCCCATCTCCTGAAAGATTCCCGGCGGCTGAAGCGTTGGCTGGTAGGCTTGTGTCATCCACAGGTGATCCGTGTTAAAACCAGGATGTTTGGCCCCCACCCCCCTTTTAACATTTTTCTTCATTGGACGTGCGAGATTCAGAGACAAGCAACTAGTGAATGGGATATGGGAGAATCTCCGTAGCTAATATCACCAACACCAATAGATCCCAAAATAAAAGGAATTTAAAAAAATCCAGTGTTGCCTTGCATAAAACTGGACTGTAGTTCTGTTGTATGTGTGTAAAGGGATCCGTGAAACTGATATTCACTGCTATATTTTTTTCAAGAATGGAATTCCTAGAAAATCCCTTTAACACAAGACCTGTCTCTGACTTTTTCTTCTTCTGGTCAGACTCTCTAAGCTTGGTGAATTTTATGGCAGGCTTTAGGTGGGTTGCACAGCTCCGCCATGGCATTCTCAGTAGTGATCGGCACTAGTTCTGTTGAGTCATTGACAACGTATCCCCGTACCTACTCTGCAGAAGCCCTGCCATTCGATTAATGATATACCTATCCACCCACAGCTTGAGCAGTGCACCTCGTTCCTGCCCCGCAGCATCCCCTGCTATTCCATGAATGATACCTGCTCCCGCACAGCTCTTGGCCATGCACCTCATTCCTGCCCCGCAGCACCCCCTACTATTCTATTGATATCTGTCCTCCCCCCCACACCCACAGTTGCTTGGTGTCTGTCATGCAGACCGATGTTGGTGACGTGCCCGGTGTGCCCCTTTTGGTTAACATGCTCGTCCGGGTGGTCTTAGATTCCCAGGTGTATACAGACCTCCAACAGTTCTAGCGTAATCACTACAAACCGAATGAATCTGTTTCTTCCCTCCACTGAATTTTTTGTGTTGCTACAGGAGGTTTTTATTATTTGAATGTATTTGTATTTACTCAGTGGCCTAATCCACAGCACTTTAAAACAAAACAGTAGAAGCACAGGCTTCATTACATGCGTAAAGAATTAGAGTGCAAAAGGGTTAACAGAAGGCAAAGTTTGTTTTAATAAAAGAAAGAATTTAATAAATACTGCTGACATTTTTTGTAAACTGTGACTCGTCGATTAAAATTATACTGCAAACGGAAGTGATTCTGATGGTCTCTGCGCTCCCAGGGTGTCAGAGATTGGTAGAAAGATCCTTCACAGACGCCTGGGAGTGCTGCCGACTCTGGGCGTGTAGGGTGTTCTCATGCCCACTCCTTTATGTAGGACTATGTGTTGAAATCGTCAGCTCGCTGTTGTAATTGATACCTCTGGCTCTAGCCTTCAGTAGTGGTGGTGGTGGTAGAAGATTGTTGTACAAGTCGCAGCGTGTGACGGTGTGGCACGGTCGGGAGATTTCCATTGCGTTACAGCTCTTGGTTTATTTGTATTTATTTGTATCTGGCCACCCCCTCCCTTTTTTTTTTTTTTGGCTCATAGTAGTTTTAGCCGTTGGGGATATTTTGTCCTCTCAGAGCACGCCGGGTGAGCGTGGTCTGCTCGGCCAGCTGGATGCAGGACATGGCTGTACCACTTGGGCACTGCTTTGGGTTTCTGTGGCACACGGACCTCCAGGCCCCGAGTGAGAAGCGTGTATAGTTCCTCTGGTGTATTCTGGCATTGCATGTGCTTTGTAATGCATTCACTGAGCCTTCCCCCTGCCCCCTTCTGTCACCTGGTAGGGGACCATGTTGGCAGCACATGTATTCTCTCCCATGTGTTGCACCTAAAGCTGAACAACTCTCGGACAGAGTGAGAGAAAATCCACTGGGGTCAGACTTGCCACCGGCCCGACAGAAAAGCTCCTGTTTTTTTAAAGCACAGGTGGAGATGTGGAGGAGAGCAGGAGGATCCCAGGGTATGTGGCTGGTATTGTTTGGAGTTCAGGGCAGAGGTTTTCGGTGGTGATTGGAGGACAGATTTTGGATGCTGTAACTGTATGAGCTGCCTTACCTCGCTCGCTGTGGGATGAGGACTGTGTAGTGATGCCATGGGAGCTATCCTCTCTGCTCACTTGCCTGAGGGGGTCACTCGTGGTCCCTGGATTGAAAGGTAGAAAGGACGGGGGATTCTCACTCACTTTAGCAGGTTGGTGGTACTGTGTGTGAGAACCAAATTTCAGTTACTGAATCTCCAGGAAGTTTCTTTAATTAGACTTGCTGAAAAAAATTATTTTATACATAAAACTGAAGTCTTGGATGCAGATAGAATGAGCAATGAAGTTACGCCTAATACATTTATTGCATATGCTTAGATTGGTACACTTATAGATTTGAAAGATGTTTGAGACTGCACTCATAAACCTTCAGGCACATTTTTATTGCTTAGTTTTCTCATAGTGATGAGTCTTACTCTGCATCCATGCACTGACAGATGAGTCACTTGCAGTGACTCTAAACTTCAGTGTGTTTTATCTGTTCAGTCTTTTTGTAAAACCCAGCAAATGTTTGGTAGTGGAACTGATTAGTTGCAGATGGCTAATCGGCAGGAGATCTGTGTCACTAGAGAATAAGTTTGTTTTTCAGGGGGCGAGATGGGAGAGGAGGTTCTGTGCTAGGTGATTTCAGGTGAAAATGACCACCTTCCTGGCCTTCGAGGGGGTTCATTCCTCAAAAACTCCAGTTATATCCTTTTTTAAATTGTATTCAAAGAAGGGATGGTTCCTGGGCGGCGGTGGCGTGCGTTCTGGAAGGGGTCCAGATGTACCTTGGCTTTGCTGAGCTGCCTGTGTAGGTTAACATGCTAGGGCCTCTTATCCCCTAGTATGCAGCATGTCTTATTGCATGTACGGGATATGAGAGAGATGCACAGCCCGCTTCCACGACACTAGGCCCCCCCCCCCCCCCCCCCGAACTGAGAGGTCCAAGCATCTCTGCTGGTATCTTCTCATCAGACTCCTGTCCTCCTCTACCTGGTCCATCCATTCTTTCGAACTATGTATTTTGCGTTTTTGTACTTTTTCTTCGACACAAACAGTATTCGGTGTTGCTGTGCGGCGGCATCTTTATTAAACTGGGAGTGGCAGAAGCAGTTGAGCTGGCTAATGGTTTTGACCTGTAGATGACCTAAGATCACAGCTCCAGCTGTTTCCAGTTCAATCCTTTGCAGACCTCTCTGAAGATTTTTAAGGGAATCCCATCTGTCGTCTTGTAGTTTTACTGTGACTGTCTCCTTTCTTTAAAGCCAATTTCCCTTTCTCTTTTTCATTTTTCTCTCTAGTGTGCCCGGTTGCAGTACATTTTGCTACCTCCAGGGCCCTGCTGATGGCCACAATTTTGTTTCCTCCCTGCAGGCCTGATCGGAAGCGTAGGGATTTGTTCAGGATCGCAAACTCCACCCTCCCGAGTCGGAGCAAGAACACCACCTTGGTGGACAACTTCGCAAATATCTCAGACCCGGAAGATAGCGAGGTGGAGTACCCCTTCTACGAGACCAAAGTGGAGAACCGGGAAAGGACCGTCATCTCCAACCTGCAGCCGTTCACCCTCTACCGGATCGACATTCACAGCTGCAATCATGAGGCGGCGGCACTCGGCTGCAGCGCCTCCAACTTTGTCTTTGCAAGAACAATGCCCGCTGGTACGACCTCCATGAACTCTCACTCCCTTATTCTAGCTCAAAAACCATTCCTGCCCCACTGGTGCAGCTCACAGGGCACTCAGCTGCCCCAGCGACACGCTGCCATACGTGCGCACTGTTGACCAAGGAGTCGGTCTAATGTTGTGCTGCTGCTGCTGCAGCTTGCAGAGGTTGGCTAAGGTTATTTTTCTCTTGTCTCAGCCCCTGCCTTGTGTGTGTTGCTGGAACCTGGGGAGCAGTTCGAGCCCCTGCCTATACTGCTAGTGATTGTAACACGTTAATAACCCAAGTTTCCATGTGACAGCTCTCGGTCCAGCTGTGAGTGTACCTGGGGTAATGCTGCCATTTTGTGAAAATAAAAGTGAAGGATGCAGCTATCATTGTGTGTTCTTGGTGCTTTCACCAGTGCTGAATTCACAGGAATAAAAAATAAAGCTAACTTGCATTTTTCCCCCCCCCCCTGTTCTTACAGAGGGAGCAAATAACATTCCTGAGCCTGTTACCTGGGAGGGAGGAGAAGATAACACTGTTCTCCTGAAGTGGACAGAACCTCCACACCCCAATGGGCTGATATTGATGTATGAAATAAAGTACGGGCATAACAGCGAGGTGAGTGTGGGTCATCTACCTGGCGTGCCCAGTGCCGGTCCTTGAGGACCACTTACAGGCCTGGTGTTCAGTCTATCTGCAGTGAATATGCACAAGGATTCTGGGCATGTGATTGACCAATGCATCCACCGTGGCAGGAGAAATATGAAAGAGAAGAGAGAGAGAGAGGGTCTTAGCTGATATAGCACTGAGAAGAAGTGGAGGGGATGTCATAGGTGTTCATGGGTTAGACAGTTTGCACATTTTTATTTTTATAAAACCGTGGATGCGAACGGATGACTAAACTGGACGAGATCCTCTTAGAAATGTGAGAGACCTCACACAAAGAAGTGAGGGCATCCACTTTGCTGGTGCTTTTGTTATCTGTGAGCAAATAATGAAAGTGTATATTTAGAAGTTAGGTGACTTTTATAAGTACTCCTATTCCATCTTCCCTTCAAGCTTTGTAGTATTTATCAGTCTGAAAAGATAAAATTTAACAAACAAGAAAACTAGAGTGAAGTTTTATTGATTTTACTGCAAGAAATCCTAAAAGATATGTAGGAAAAGATAGGTATTGGGCACTGAAGACAGGTGGACGAGTGCAAGAGTGCAAGGAAAGGAGCTTTACAGGCAGCCTCTCCAACAGTTGTCAGGCACAGCAGGCAGGGAAGAACTGACCACTAGGGACAGAAAAATAAAAGGATTTTTTATTTGGAGGGACTGGAAAGGGGGGAGGATGTGAAGCAATCAACTTTACATACAGGTAGAGCATGTATATAGCAGCCTGCGAGCTGGTGCCACCTTAACATCCAGCAAAGTCAGGTAATGCCACCAAGGATATTAAACCATGTGAGATGTGCTGGTAGCTTTAATTTGCGGTTATAAACGCCCTTTTCCCCCTCCTATAGTTTATAAATAAGAGGTTGTGAGAAGGCCACCTTAATTTTGCCTTGTTCTGATGGTGGAAACATTAAGAGCATAAGAATATGCCATACTGGGTCAGACCAAGGGTCCATCAAGCCCAGCATCCTGTTTCCAACAGTGGCCAATGGAGGCCATAAGAACCTGGCAAGTAATAGCAGGTAATGAACTTCTCCAAGCCTTTTTTAAACCCAGCTACACTAACTGCACTAACCACATCCTCTGGCAACAAATTCCAGAGTTTAATTGTGCGTTGAGTGAAAAAGAACTTTCTCCGATTAGTTTTAAATGTGCCCCATGCTAACTTCATGGAGTGCCCCCTAGCCTTTCTATTATCCGAAAGAGTAAATAACCGATTCACATTTAGCTGTTCTAGGCCTCCTTCCATGACTTCATCTAGATCTGGGAATTTATTCCCCATACTATGAGCATTAGTGTACATAGCTTTTCAAATATTGCTTTTTCTTACCGTATTTCCCATTTCTATATGAGTATATACAGGTAAATTTTAAAATGATGGTGCATGTTGGTTAGCCATACCCACACTTTTAAAAACCTGTAAGTGTGCTTTTTTGATGCTAAGAGGGATCCCAGGCACTCTGGTGGCATACATTGCATGAAGAACTGCCCGGGAACCTAAATTATGTCAGGTGAGAAGCAAGTGGAGTGTGATGTGCTGGGACGCCCAAAATATTCCCTACCTAATTGCAGCCTGCATGTCTCCTTTGTGTGTAGGACCTGCGAGATTGTGTTTCCAGGCAGGAGTACAGAAAGCTCGGAGGGGCCAGGCTAAGCCGCCTGAATCCTGGAAACTACTCTGCTAGAATCCAAGCTACGTCACTCTCAGGAAATGGGTCCTGGACAGAGGCTGTCTTTTTCTATGTGCAGGCAAAACGTAAGTATACTTTGAAAATTAGTACCTTATCATGGTATAGGCAGGCACATTTATATCTGCTGGTGAGTATAATGGAAGATCCCCGCGAACATTTATATGCATACATTTTAAAATAGAAATGTACACGCATAAATAATTTCCGTGCCTCAGCTCAAACTCCCCCCCAGAACATGTTCTGTGTTTATGTGGATGATAATGTGTGTGTGTGTGTACACAAATTACAAATTTTTGGGCGTATGCTTGGGATGCACTTAGTACACCGTTAAGTTGCAGAATAATGTCGCGTTGAAAAGGCATATTTTCAGTGTATAAATTGGTCTCATTAAAAGCTGAGATTAATTTTATGAACTGGCCTGTTCCAGATGGTCCCTGCCTGACAATTATCTGCGCTCGAGTTCTGTAAACAAGACATGACACTAATGTCTGATTAATCCAGTGAAAAATGGGCCGCGTTCTCTGCCTGCCTTGTTGCTGCCCTCAGCCTGGCAGTCCTCCCTGTTGGACAGTTACATTTTGTTTTCAGGAGTTACAACTGATACACCATATGGTCTCATTTATAACTTTGTTTTTTTCTATCTGTACTTTTTCTGTCAGCTTTTCAATGAATGTGTGCGGCCCGTGCAGAGCACAGTACAAATGATCAAAAGCAGAGGTGATGGGCACTGACTAAATAAGTTGTTTATTTGGATAATAGAAGCCCAATTTTTCATCTATATTTACATGCACAGTTTTGTTCCATGATCTTAGTACCTTAATAGATGATAGCAGATCCATCCATCCATCCATCCTGTATGCTCAGTTGTCTACCTCTCTGGTTCTGTATCACTTTGAACAGATAAATATATAAATCTCCATGCTTAACCTGACTCAACTGCCCCCTCTCTCCCCCCCGGCCCCAAGCCTGTTTTTCGCACTGGAAGTGGGATGTTGGAAAGTGAGCCAGGGCTTGGTTGAGCATGTGCTTGATGATGTGGACATGGTAGGCAGGGTTACCCACTGCAGATGAAACACTGTGCAGATGATTCACAACCTGCCACTAGACTGTTAGACCAGATTTGAATGGCAGGTGAGAAAGGAGACCAGAGATTGAGTCTGATGTCCAGTCATGGCATGACCCAACACGTTTCAAGTCTGTAATCTTTGGGGGATCATTAATTTGGGAGAGGGGTTTAGAAGATGGCTAAAAACTGACGATGTATCAGTGCTTTTACATGGTCATTGTGAAGTGATTATAACATTCCCAAAGTACTTTTGTTAGGCTGCAGGATTATTGTTCCTGGTCTTTATTATGTGAAATACTTGAGCCAGGTTGTAAAAGGACAAAGATGAGCGAGGTTGCGTAGGGTTAGCGCATCCTCCTCCCAGTTTTGTCTCATGCCTTCTGCTGCATGACACTGGGACAACTGGGCTGCCCTATGGCTCTTTGCATGGACATTGGCTTGCAGGGGTCAGCAGCACTGCCGTGTACTCCTAACGTGTTTAATCTCTTGATGAACGAATCTTCAGATGGGGAATTGGATATATCCCATCTTCTGCTTTTCCATGGTATATGTGTGCATGTTGCTGATGGATTTTACATGCTGTTTGAGGCTATGTTCTCGTCATTCATTTTAATCCAGTCGCAGTATGTATGTGTATTACACACACACACACACACACACAATCTATTTGTGTTTGTATGCATTTTGCAGATTTTTTCAGGATTAGTTCTTGCAATATTAAAGCACATATTTTTTCAGATTTTACAGTTCTCCTGTGTTTATTTTATAGTAACATAGCTTTCTAATGCTGTGTACGATGTTGAGTAGATCTGAGCCCATTAACAGAAAATACAGTATTGCTGTTAATAAACAAATTGCCTCTTTCCATTTCCTTTTCTAGCTCCAGAGTATGAAAACTTCATTCACTTGATAATTGCGGTCCCCATAACTGTGCTTGTCATCATTGTAGGCCTTATCATTGTACTGTACTACGTTAACAAGAGGAGGTAAGAAACTGCCGATCTTCTACAAGGGCATAAAACACTTAGGGAGGGGGGGCGTATGCTTAACCAGCACCGCAGACTAAGCTTGAATTAACATGAGAAGTGCGCCATGCTGGATCAGACCTGTGGTCCCATTGAGTTCAAAGGTCTCTGACAGTGGCCAGTCCAGGTAACTTTGATGTACCCAGCAGATCCCAATGAGATCCCTGACCTGTTTCTCTCTCTTTCTCAGAAGTCCCTAATTGTTAATGAGACCTGTTCTCTGTTCAGTAAAACAGGGAGATGAATCAGTTGGTAAAATGTCTGTGTGCTGTGATTTGTTTATGTCCCCCTTTTATTACGTTGAAATGGCTGGACCTAATTTCACCAAAATTTGTGTGGAGGTAGGTCCTTGGGGGTGGAGAGAGACACTTGACTTTTCCATTTTTCAAAGTTGATGAGTGATTTGGGGAGAGGGGAACATTGAAATGGGGCAAAGTTGTTACCTAGCAAAAAGAAATGCTTGGCGAGAGGTTGAACCAAGATTATCTAGAAAATCACTTTTCTATTTGTTTAAATTTAGCTATGTTACTGGCCTTGACTGCGTTCTCCAGCAACAAATTCCATAGCTTAATTGTGTGTTGACTAAAATAATATTTCCTTATTATCCATGCTAGACCAGTCCAGACAAGTGGATTATGTCCCTCCTGCCAGCAGATGGAGACAGAGAAAAAAAAACCTCAAAGCCAACTTCACACCTCTTATGGGATCTGGTGCTGCTTTCAGTTCTTCAGTATCCTGTGTTAAAGCTAAGACAACCAAAGACAATTGTTTGTTTTGGTTTCCAAATAAAAACCACAACCTATTGCAGCCAAGAAACTTCACTCCATGGTCGTTAACACAGGAATTAGATAATCCATGCACCAAAGTCATGATTAGAGTAACTACCTTCAGAGTGGGCTACGTACTCGCTGATAGTTTTCTGAAATTGTCAGACTAAGAGTCCTTGATCGTTGTGGTTTCCCTGGCTGACGTACAACAGATTTGAGAATGACTGTCCAGGTCATGGCCTACATCACCTGACTTTCTCACTATCATAAGTGAGAAAAGCCCAGTTCTGACACAAGTGAAACACTATCCTTAGAAGAGGAGATAGTATTGGTCTCAAATATGCCCTTTCCTTTAAAATTACTAAAGGTTACCAAGGAGCCTGATTTCAACAAGAAGACTCTGATGTCCTAAGAAGCTTGAGAGGCAGGAAAGCTAGATCCCTTCAGAACTAAGCACGGTTTCCAAGTGGCGTCAGCGTTGATCTTTTTCTCTCTGTCTCCATCTGCTGGCAGGGAGACATAACCCACTTGTCTGGACTGGTGTGGCAGGACTAAAAGAAAGTAACAACTAAATTTAAATTTCACCGCTCTTAAATTTGTTTTAAATCTATTACCAATTAGTTTTATGGCATGTACCCTAGTCTTAGTACTATTTGAAAGGGTAAATGAGGGTTGCTTATTAACGTGTTCCTCACCTTTCGTGATTTAATAAATCTGAAATAACCCATCTCAGTAGTCTCTCTTTTCAAGGTGAAGAACCCTAACCTACTTTCTTCCACCTCTTTATTTTCATTGCCCTCCTCTTTAACTTTTCTAGTCTGCTGTCTCTTTTTGAGCTGGGCCAGTCAGAACTGTGCGCAGTACTTAAGGTGCGATCACACCATGGCTTTATACAGAGTCATTATGATAATCTCGGTTTTGTTTTCTGTTCCTTTTTGAATGGAGGGGACACTTTTTTTCCATGACATCACCATTGATTCGTAAGATGGTGCAGCCCCGGAAATTGCCAGTATTCTGTCTCCAGCAGATATCATCAGTACTGGACTGGTGCAGTGGGATCCCTAGCTCCCAGGTTTCAGCCTCTGGCCTCCCCTGGTAGAGGTTCAGCTTCACTCCTAGGGCATCGGTTTCTGATGTTCCCTCCCTCCCGTGAGCAGGGATTCTGGACTCCTAGGGCAGCAGGAGTTGAGAGCTTTTTCCTTAGTGGCGTGAGCTTGGGCCAGGCTTCCCTCTGTTTCTCCAGGCTGAGTGAGCCTTGCTAGTGCACTCCCAGGATTCTTTTGGGGTCTGGTAGAGCTGGGGGGGGGGGGGCAGTAGATGAGCTCTGGAGGATAGTGTCTAGGCCAGATTCTCCTTGGGAGGCATCCGGGGGGAATCCTCTGGAGACATCTCCCCCACCTCTCTTTCTCTCAGTCTTTCCCTCTCGCTCCCCTTCTGTCTCTTGTTTTCTTGAGTGCTTTCTATTTTAGCAAAAAGATACAGAACTGCGCACAATACTTAAGTGCAATCATAGATTTATACAGAGGTATTATGATGGTCTCAGTTTTGTTTTCTGTTCCTTTTTGAATGATTCCTAACATTGTTTGCTTTCTGGACTGCTGCCGCACACCGAGCTAAAAATGTCAGTGCATTGTCCCAAGGTCCTTTTTCTTGAGTGGTAACTTTTAATGTGGAACCTAGCACTGTGTATGTAGGCTTCATGGCATTTCACAGAAATGCTTCCAGCTGCTCATCTTCTGCTGCTCTTTGGATCATTTGCTATCATAAGCGTTCTGGTTTCTTGGAAGAGTGAGCGACATACCACCATTTTTTTTTTCATTTTTTTATTTTTATTTTAAGGAACGTCCATTGCCACATTTGCAAAGAGGAGAAGTGAAAGCAGGGCTAACGGGGTGTAATTTGATATTCCCAAATATCTGGCTGGGAATCAATGTTTGTAATGTGGTCTTGTGCTAGACTGTCAGCACAGTTCAAGTCTCTCTTGTATTCTATAGTTCCCAAATCCAAAGAGGACGTTGGCAGTGTTGCACAAGGTTGGTGTGGACTCCAGCTTTTGTGCATCAGTATGTCTGAATTTCTCTTCCCCCACCCTCAACTCCATCTCCCTCGCTTCTTTCAATCTCGACGACAGATGGTTAATGAACAGAATTTATAAACACATCCTGATTTCAATCTGGCTTACATTTCTATGAATCTTGGTATTGGCAGCACTGTGTAGCAAGATAATTAGAGCAAGTGAGGTATTACTACTACCACTACTACTACTATTACTACCACCACCAGCTTTGGTACAGATACTTGACATACGCAGTGCTGTACAGAAACATATAAGTGACAGGTGGAAGATTCTTGGGACTGAATGGTGACTTACAGCTATTTCAAAGATTTTTTTAATCATTTATGAATCTTAATACCTAATTTGCTGGCATCTCTGGGGCCCAGATTTGTAATGTTGAACTGGTATGGTCTATAGGCCTATTCTGGAGCACGAGTTATGGCATCAGGCTGTCTTATGAATCAAATACTAGTATTCCTGTCTTTGCCATAAAAATGTTGTATCTACCCCACAGATACTTGGCATCTATTCTAAGGGAGAGTATAATTTCCAGGTGAAAGTGATGTCATTAGTTGCTCATTGCCAGGGATGGGAAGGGTAGATGAAGGAAAGGAAGCTCAGAGATTGATGTTACGTGAGCCTTTTTGTAGCTGCCAAAGGACCGAACAACAGTGATTTCTTCTAAGTGCAGGTTCACAACTTTGTGTTCTGTTGTCTTCATGGGTTAGTAGGGCTTGGAGAGAGCGTGAAGATACAGTTTATTGAACTGTGTGTGTCTTTGAAGACCAGATAAAATGTATTTCATGCAATAAAAAAGGTCAAAGAAAAACCAAATAACTATCAGTGTGGTTTAATAATGGGTGTAAAAGCTTGTGAGGAAGTCCGTTGGATTGCTAGATGAGCAAGGATACACAGGGAAGATAAGAAAATAGCAGAAAAACTGAATGAATTCTTTGCCTCAGTCTTTACTGAGGAAAATGTTGAGAACATACCCACACTGGAAACATTCTTTGATAATTCCGAGCAACTAAAAAAAAAAATCTTTGTGATAATGGAGGTTGTAATAGATCAAATTAACAAACTAAAAAGTAACAAATCACCAGGACCAGATGGTATCCATGCCAGTGACCTAAAAGAACATGAAATTGCAAACCTGTTGCTAGTAATCTATAAACTTTCTTGTAAAATAGATACAATACCAACTGAAGAGTGGCCGATATAATGCCCATTTTTAAAAACAGCGCTAGGGGTGATCCATTAAATGTAAGGTAACAATATAGAAGCTATTGTAAATAATAATAATAAACAAAATTTCTGGCCGTATAGATGGAGTTGGCTTAATAGGGAAGAGTCAATATGGGTTTTGCAAAGAGAAGTCTTGCCTTGCCAATTTACATTTTTTTTTTTTTGAAGGTGTAAATAAATATGAAGATAAATGTGAACCAATTGATATAGTGTATTTGGATTTTTGGAAGACATTTGACAAAGTTCTCCATGAGAGACTCCTCAGGAAATTAAAAAGTCATGGGATAGGAGGCAGAAGGAAGGATTAAACAGAGTACCACGTATTTAACATGTTTAACATATTCATAAGTGATCTGGAAAAGGGAACGAGTGAGGTAATAACATTTGCAAATGACTTGTTAAAACAGCAATGGATTGTGAGGAACCGCAGAAGGATCTTTTGAGATTTAGGAGAGTAGGCATCTGAATGGCAGATGAAATTAAATGTGGAAAAGTGTAAAATGATGCACATAGGGGAAAAATAATTTCAACCACAGGTACTTGATGCAGGTTTCATATTGGGAATCAGCACCCAGGAGAAGGATTTTGGCGTCCTTGTAGACAATGCATTGAAATCCGTGTGGCTCAGTGCGCAACGGTGGTTAGGAATGATCCAAAAAGGCATGGAGAATAAAACAGAAAATATCATATTGACTCTGTACCGCGAGCCCTGGTGCGACTGCATCTTGAGTATTGTGTGCAGTTCTGGTTGTCCCAGCTCAAGAAAGACATAGCAGAGCAAAAACAAAAAAAAAAGTAGGAGGGAACGAGAATGTAAGAGATGGAACAGCTCTCCTATGATGGGAGCTTAGGCAGGCTGGGCCCTTCTGCTTGGGGACATCCCAAAGGCTTATAAAATCATGAGTGGGGTGGGACAGGTAAATAAAGGACCGTTATTTACCCTTTCAAATAATACAGGGGACACGCCATGAAACGTAACAACCAGCAGAAATACAACAGATCATAGAAAGTACTTTGTTCTCTCTCTCTTGCCAGAGGATGTGATCAAGGTGATGAGCTTAGCGGGCTTTTAAAAAGCTTTGGACAAGTTCCTGGATGAAAAGTCCATAACACATTACCAGCCAGATAGACTAGGGAAAGTCATGTGCTATAACCCCCTGTGAGCAAGTAAGAAAAAATAGGTGTTTTGGGATTTGTCGGGTACTTGTCACCTGAATTGGCTACTGTAGGAGACAGGATGCTGAACTCGAGGGAGCTTAGTCTGATCCACCATGGCATTTCTTTTGTTGTTTCTTTCTCTTTATTTATATATATATATATTTTTTTTAATCAACTTTTTTTTTCCCTTCCCAACAGGAACAGTGACAGGCTGGGAAATGGAGTGCTGTATGCATCTGTGAACCCTGAGTACTTTAGTGCTGCTGAGAGTAAGTGCAACCTTAACAGTCGTCAACTTTTCTTTCCAGATGCCAAGAATAATTTGTAGAGGATGCAGAAACTTAGATAATAAATGCAAATTTTCAACTTCTGATAGATAAACGGGGCGAAGCGGAGGGACCAGTAAACACTTTCTAACAGGCCGATACAGTAAAAATCGCAGGAGAGTGGGCGAGCGCACAGGCCACTCTCCTGAGCGCGCGATTCAGTAAATTAATTTATTTAAATTAGGGCCGGCGGTAAAAAGAGGCGCTAAGGACGCTAGTGTGTCCCTAGCGCTTCTTTTTGGACAGGAGCGGCGGCTGTCAACGGGTTTGACAGCTGACGCTCAATTTTGCCGGCCTCTGTTCTCAAACCCACTGACAGCCACGGGCTCAGAAACCGGACGCCAGCAAAATTGAGCGTCCGGTTTTCAAGCCGTGGGCCTATTTTACATTTTTTTTTAAATTTTTTAACTATTTGTAACTTTAGGGACCTCTGACTTAATATCGCCATGGTATTAAGTCGGAGGGTGCACAGAAAAGCAGTTTTTACTGCTTTTCTGTGCACGTTCCCGGTGCCGAGAGAAATTAACGCCTACCTTTGGGTAGGCACTAATTTCTGAAAGTAAAATGTGCGGCTTGGCTGCACATTTTACTTTCCCTCTACCAGTCCCTCTACCTGTCTCCCTCTACCAGTCCAGACAGGGCTGGACTGGTAGAGGGAGACAGGGCTGGACTGGTAGAGGGGATGGACTGTGGAGCAGAGAGTGAGAGACTGGTGGGGAAGGTGGAAGGTGGGATGTTTCAGATAAGCCCATATATATATATATATATATATATATATAGTATATGTGTATACTATTTTTTAAGAAAATCTCCTAAGCCAGGGAAACCATCCTATTAGTTTGATCTTGACAGAGATCCAATGGTTCTCTCCACACCTACCTGTTACCAAATTCCCTATAGGCAGAGATAGGACACCTCCACTCATAAAGAAAGAGACACGGCTACAAACATTTTGCAGCATTGTCACAAGGTGCTGGGCATGCATCTCGGTGGCATCTCTAGGCAGAAGAACCTTTAAGTAACAAACACCTGACCAGTTTCAACCATCGAGTAAAACTACCAAGAGCATCAATCAGAAATTCTTCCATACACGAGTGGGACAAATCCCAATATAAAACTTGCATCTCACGTTCTACAGTACCCCGCGTTCACAGAAACTCCCCCATCAGGGCGAGGGGACCTGAAGCCATGGGATTCCTTAGAAGACAGGCAGCCATGAGCTTTATAGTACCAACAGCCCGGAGATCCAATCACTGTGAGCTAATATATTCTGTATCCATGTACATTGTCAAGGACAAACCAACTCTGACGGCAGCTCCAGGACAACCAGTGTCCAATAGAGTTCCAGTGAAGCTTGCTTTTCTGCTATCCTTGGGGAGAAGGATCTTTACCATACTTCCCTTTTTTTAAGAGAGGAAATTGATTGCTTATTGCTACCTGTTTTTATGCACAGTGAGATGCAGCAGATGACAAACCATGTGCATAAAGAATGTATACAATGCTTAATGTGCTTTTATTTTTTGTGCTCCGCCACATCTATGAATTAAATTATTTTTGCATTTTGTTACCCTGAAGATGCATTAGCAAATCTTTCCAGAAGGCATGGGGGTAACCTGCACGGAGCGGCAGTTACTGCCCTTTCCAGAAGGCATGGGGGTAACCTGCACGGAGCGGCAGTTACTGCCCTTAACAGAAGGCATGGGGGTAACCTGCACGGAGCGGCAGTTACTGCCCTTAACAGAAGGCATGGGGGGGTAACCTGTACGGAGTGGCAGTTATGACGTTAAATTCATTGCTGGGCAGACTGTGGATGGTCTTTATCCGCTCTCATTTGCTATATTACTGTGAAAGCCTCTTTGCTTGATGTTTCAGCGGTTTGACAGGTATCCGGAAATGCTTCTAATTTGGCTTTCCCACCTCCAAAATTACAGAGCATGTTGAAAAAGCTGAAACATGTTTGTTGGTGGAAATCACGGCGTGGAGACCGTGCCTGTGCCGCTTCACCACTCAGACCTTTAGCTAGCATTACACAAATGCATTGTACTAGTAACAGGAGGAAACCAGTAGAGGAGTTGCTTCAGGCCATGAAATTGCCAGCCCGTTTAGGACACACCCAAATCCAAAGCGAAGTGTGAGCAATAAATCTCTTTGATTTTAAGAAAGAAGAAAAATGCCACAGACAGCCTCAAAATGTAGCTCCCTCCCTCCCCGCAGGTCCAGGTTTTCAACGCCGGGTGTCAAAGCTGACAGATTAGTGCACTGATTTACGTTTGTAAGAGTGCGTGACCCATATCGTGCCCCTAGTAATCTGTACATCCCTTTGCGTCACCCCCTACAATTCAAGGGCACCATCAGACCTAGCCTGTTCTGTGTCCCCCTGTGTTCTCCCCTGTGCGTGGGGCAGGCCTGGCGGTAACGACCTCTGGCTGGAGGGAGGGAGATGGCCCCCGGGGAATCCACCATCTGAGGCGCTATAAACCTGCGTGGCTGGCGCGGCACCTGCTGTCCCTTTCCAAAGCCTTCGCTATTGCTGGAAGAGGCAAAGACAAATGAAAACCAAATTTTATTATTATTTTTTTTAATTGTAAAGACTTGCTTTTGGGATTGGAAAGTACATTTCTGGGTGGCACAATATTAAAAAAAAAAATTGAATTAGCAGAAATGAAAGTGGTTATTATGCATATGGCTAGTTTCTGCTGCTGCTGCTGCTGAATTGCTTGTTTATTTATTTTACAATTTTTATATACCGACATCCGTTTGCACATCGTATCGGTTTACAAATAACTTGGAACTTTTAGGCATAGCCTTTACATGGAACAACAACTTATATGAAAAAAGGAACAGTAACTATAAGATAATTAGGTACAGGATAACAAATTGCAAGATCAATGGCATAGAGTAATAACACTGATTAAAATCTGGGTAAGCATGATATTTACATAAAGATCAAAGGTAACGAGTGAGATACGTGACCTGAAGAGTGTCAGATCTTGTGGGAAAATAGCAGCAAATAATACAAAGTTATTCAGTGAAGATACATGAGGAGTGTAAGATCATGTGAGAAAATAGCAAATAATGCAAAGTTATTTACTGAATATGTTACACCAATTTCAGGGATTCGTCACAGGGTGGGTAGAATGAGACGGGTAGGTCTGTAGGAACAACCAGGTTTTTAGTTTGTTTTTTTAATTTAGGTGTAGATGTTTCGGTGCGTTAAGTCCGGATGCTCGTTTTCTGTGCTGTGTGTCCGTCCCTTCTGAGAAACATGCTGTGAGGGGGGTTTCTGTTCGAGCAAAATCTTTCCCTGCTAGGAGAAGTGGGAGCAGGGCAGGCTGTAGGCCGATCTGTGCTGAAATTCCTGATTTATCGTTCTCGAGTTTTGTAAGGTGCCTGTGTTTATTAACTGGAGCGGAGGAGTAGCGGGCTGGAAGCCGGGGTTCAAATCCCACTGCGGCTCCACGTGGCCCTGTGCAGGTCACTTAAGCCTCCACTGCCTCGGGTAGAAACTTACTGTAGGATTTATCATTTCCGCCAGAAAAGGGGTGGCGGGGGGCGACAGTGTGCAGCAGTTGCCCGCGTCGCCCGAATAATGCGTAAAACTTTATCGCCCGCAGCGGTACCGGCATAAAAAGGTTGTTTTTGTGTTTTGTTTTTTTTACCCCGCCCCTTTCCCTCATTTAAATGTTAAAGTCGCGATGTGGTCCAAAGCGATTTGAAAAATGACCCCCCCCCCCCCAAAGATTGTGAGCCCTCGGGGACAGGGAAACGCTTATAGCACCTGAATGTAATGCACTTTGAAGCACATGAAAAGTAGGCGGATACGATAGTCTGCACGCCCTGTGGGGAGCTTCCTTTCCTTGCCTGAACCCCTCTGCCTCTTGCAAGTTGGGACTGACAGAAGTGTGAAGGGAGCCCCTGGCCCTGTTCAGTGCGACGCTGTTACACTTAGGCACTCGCCGCCCGCAAAACGCAGGAACGGAAAAAAAAAACCTCTCGTAAGAAATTCCCTTCGATTGCTGCAGCAGGCTTGCTTTTTTTTTTCAAATTATTCTTGTGAAATAAAGCTGCTATGTGCTGTGCTTGCCAAGGTGTGATGTACGTCTGAGCTCTCGCTGTGTTCCCGGGCGCTGCACTGAGTCAGCAACGGCGTTGCTGCATTTGTCATTCGGCACTTGAACTCGGTGTGGAGTTGTCGTCGTGGATTATCATGGTGTCTTTCTGAATCTTCTGCCGGGGGGGTGGGCTGGGGAAGGGCCCGAGAGCTCATCGAGGGCTGAGGAGTGTGAGCAGCTAGACTGGACCCTCCGCTCCCAGCAGCACGGGGAGGATTATAGGTGCTGGAGCCGGGCAACCCAGGGCCAAGCTGAGTGGGACGGGAGATGGTTTTGTTCGTTCCTGGTTTCCTATCTGGCAGAAAGGGAATTTGTTAGGGCAGCACTAGAAGAAACTTAGGCGTTTAAGACTAGGATATGTGAACAGTGAGGCCCCCATGCAGCCTCAAACTCACGAAGAGTTTTACGCAACAGGGAAATAACTTGGGCCTTTACAGTTCTTTATCCGCCTGTGATGGGGTTCAGACGCACACCTCTCCCCCATGCATCCCTTCTGTGAAGCACATGAACGCCGCCGCACTGTCATCATATTCTCTGATGGGTCGGGGTGTTAGACCCTACAAAGAATCCGGTTCACTCCATAACCAATTTAGCACATCTATAATAGGAAATGGATAAAAGTGGCGTTATAAGAGGCAGTCCTAGTCTCACAGTGCTGGTACCATTCTCCTGCTGGTTATTTCCTTCTCTGGAATAAACGGGGCATTACTGATGCTGGTCTGGGGGTGTCAGAGTGCACAAGATCTACTTATTTACGCGATTTCTGTGCATCCATTTTGCAGTGTATGTGCCGGACGAGTGGGAGGTACCCCGAGAGAAGATCACCATGTCTCACGAATTGGGCCAGGGCTCCTTCGGCATGGTGTACGAGGGTATCGCCAAGGGCGTGGTGAAGGATGAGCCTGAAACCAGGGTAGCCATCAAAACGGTCAACGAGTCGGCGAGCATGCGAGAGAGAATTGAGTTCCTGAACGAGGCCTCTGTGATGAAGGAGTTTAATTGTCATCATGTGGTACGTTGAGAGATGCGTGGGCTTTAAAATACATTTTTTGCACAGAAAGTGAAAAGGGTGCAAATTTGTGGGCGTTGCCCTTGTAAAATACTTGTAAAAGAGCCCTTGTCATGTGTTTTAAATGCCCCAAGCTCATTAGAAGCACCTTATTTAGCATCGCATTGCAGCAAGAATGCACTTTTAGTTTCTTATCAATGTTTGGGTTTTTTTCATGAAAATATCTCCTGATATCCAGGGATGGAAAAATATTTAGAAAACTTGGGCACCAGACACAAATTTTAGGAGCCAGAGAGAGAAACATGTTTTTCTTTACAATTTTATCTAGTTTTGTGGAGGGGGGGGGGGGGGATGCTTTTAATTTGCTCCAGACTCTTCCTTCCTATGCTGTCTCTTTCTCTTCTCTTCCTCCAGTCTCCCTTACAGCCACAGCTGTGGCATCTCTCAGCCCAGGCCAGCAGTAGCTGCCAAATTTGAGGTGCTCTGGTACCCCGATATCAGCTCTGAACTCAAAGAATTAGCATTAAATTGCAAAAAAAAAAAAAAAAGTGGTAATGTTCCTCTTGAAATTTATTTGCAAAATTAAATGTGTCCTTTTTGTCCGTTCTTGGTGGTAAGGCAGCCAAGTGGGAGAAATTCCTGTTCATAAAACTGATGACAAGGGGAGAGAAAATATTGCAGACAGACCCACTTAGGATTGGGGTGGGGGGAGGTTGGAAATATTTGAACCTGGCATGCACAGGATGTCTCAGGTTAGCGGGTCAGTGCTTGGAGGAAACGGATTTCCGTTTCGGGAACCTGAATGGCTGATAAAGGTCACAAGATCTATATGGCCTAGGGATTAGTTTTTTTCTTTAGAAGGCAGTTAATTCTATGAAATATGCAATATATTAATTGTGTGTCCTGACATCTGAGTTTCGATTTACTGTCGGGCTTGAGGTTTCCTAGTACAACTTATGAATGCAAATAGCATAAGCACCACCACCTGCCCCATGAATTTGACTCTTCATGTATCTTCCTGCTTCTTAAATGGTTCTGCTTACGCTCACGTTTGTCTGTTCTAGGTACGGCTACTTGGAGTTGTGTCTCAGGGTCAGCCGACATTGGTTATAATGGAACTGATGACTCGTGGGGATCTCAAAAGTTACCTTCGATCTCTTCGGCCCGATACCGAGGTTAGTAAAAACGTAATTTAAGAAAATTGGTTTATCTCAAAAGAGCTGATGTGTATAAGAACCTGCAATTTCCATGTTGTCCTCGTAGCCGTATCTCACCCTCCTGTTGTGTTCCCATATGTAGAAAGCTCACCTAACCAGGTTGCAGTCATATATATATATGTATATATATGTATATATATATATGTATATATATATGTATATATACGTATATATATATATGTATATATATATGTATATATACATGTATATATATGTATATGTATGTGCATGCATATCTGGGGTTAGAGATCTGAGCATCCTTCATAGCTCCCATTGCTGTTTCCTCTTCCTTCCATTGTGTGTCCTCACTAGAGCATGCCCGAGGTGAACAAGTTGACTGGTAATCCTGCTCTTACAAGGTTACCTGCATGCAATACTGATGGCTTGTGCCTATCAGGTCTGAGAGAACCACTTCCAATGAGTCTGTGGCACCAGTGCATAGACCTCCCACATGGGAGCACACACTGTATTGGGGCCATTTCCATATCCAGCTGGTGAGAATTGTGTGCTAGGGCTTCCAAGCTGGGAGATACGGGTAGCATTGGTGCTTGGGCTTCTGGTCATCGGACTAGCAAGGCTGTACTCCTGCTTGAGGAGTACCGCCTCTGGTTTTTCTCACCCTATGTTCTTGTCACAAATCGGTTTGGAAAATGGATATGGATCAAGCCAACGCTAACCTGACATCTGTTTTATGCAGATATCCCCTAGTTAACCATCTAGTAGCATGCCATTAAACCAGGTCAGAAAGCAGGCTTATAAAGCATGTAGGGTTCCTAAAATCCTCCCACAGGTTAAATCTGAGCAAGGAGAATCTTATCGCCTTCTCTTTTGCACCCTGGGAGGTGGATGTCTCTGGTAAACGTGCTGCTACCCCTGACAGAATGTGTCCTGTGATGGATATCCTATGCAAATATCTTCTAAACAAACGCAGGCAGCAGTGCTGTTGCCAGAAGGTCACACTGTGAGTAAGCAGCCAGTGAGCAGAGAGGGCCTCATCCTCCCGCCCCTCTCCTGACCCCAAAGTCTGCCATCCTCAACCGAGCCTTCTGATCCAGCTGCTGCTGGGAAGGCTCACCCTCCTGCCTTTAGGAGGAGCGCAGTGTTGCAGTGTTGTATGGTTAAGCAGTGCAGCTGGTGAGGCTCAGCGATGGCACACCTAACGTTTTGCTCCTTCCGTTTGCTCCCTCCCCTGAGGTGCAGAATGGATCGGGAGCTGTCTCGTTTCGGAATGTTCTGGTAAACATCTTTGGTGGAACTTTGGGGAGGGTTTCCCGATGTTTATATTTACAGCCGTACTTACCGTGTGTGATAGTAAGGTTTGAGCAGGATCACAGGGTCCAGGGCTAGGATGAACGCATGCTTACCCAAAAACAGTGGATTAGCTCAGTTCCAGGTGCATGAATGCATTCCCAGCAATGAACTCTCTCTAGACTAGATTGCTTGACATCTGCTTCAGGGCCTATCCCAGGCTGTTACTTTGAAAACTGTTCAGCCAAACTTTCTAAAGGTTCATATGGATCTGGCTTCAATGTATAGCGCCAGCTTCATGCATCTGTGTTTTAGTTTGATGCATAAACTCATAAGAACATAAGGCTTGCCATACTGGGTCAGACAAAGGGTCCATCAAGCCCGGTATCCTATTTACAACAGTGACCAAGCCAGGTCACAAGTTCCTAGCAGGATCCCAAGGGGTAGATGAGATTCCAAGCTGCTTATCCCAAGAATAAGCAGTGGATTTCTGCAGCTCTCCCTTAATTGTTAATGGACTTCTCCTCCAGGAACTTGTCCAAGCCTTTTTTAAATGCAGCTATACTAACAGCTTTCACCACAACCTCTGGTAGCGAATTCCAGAATTTAATTATGCACTGAGTAAAAAAAATATTTTCTCTTATTAATTTTATATGTATTACCCATTCCCTGTACGTACCTGGATCAGTCCAGACAGTGGGTTATGTCCCCAATCCAGCAGATGGAGTCAGCACAAGCTTTGAGGGGGCGTATCCATATATACTACTACCCCCTCTGCAGGAGTTCAGTATCTTCTGACTCCAGCAGATGCGAGTAGGGGAATCAGGCTTCCCCTCCTTTTCCTTCACTTTCTTGCTTGATTATGGCTTGTTGTTGTCTTTTTCTGTGGATCAAGTTTGTATCAAGTTTGTATTAAGTTAAAAAAAAAAAAAAAAAAAAAGGCAGAGTTCTTTCAACTTCTGGGGAGTGGCTTATCTTCCTTGTCTCTTCTCTGCGGCCTTGCTGTTTATTTCTCGTTGCAGCCAGGGGTAAGTTTGTTTTTCCTTTGTAGTTTTTTCCTTTACAGCTCAGCCCCCGGTGCCCGCGAAAGCCGGTGGAGCCGGCCTCTTCGCTCTTTACTCCCTCACCCGCGGCCATTTTACAGCTCCTCATGGGCTGCTGAGCCATTTAGGGAAAGATGTCTGGGGCGGGTCGTGTGGCCAGGAAGGCCCCCCCGCGGCACCCTCCTCTATTTTCAGACAGCGGGCAGTGCGGGCCGACCGGGCCCCCCCGCAGTGGCGCCTTTGTGCGCGTGGCCCCCCCCCCCCCCGTGGCTTTTTTCTTTTCTCCTGCAGCCCTGGTTGCGCGCCTTCCGCGGGCATCGGCCCGCACTCACTACTCCCGGAACCGGGAACCCCTATACCAAGTCTTCACAATGATGCCAGTCTCGCCCACTCCCCTGTCCCCAGGATTGGGGACCGACTAACGTATTTCTAAGCGGAGTGGGCACGGATCACCTCGGACCAGTGGGTCCTGGATACCATAAAACACGGCTACGCATTGGAATTTGTCCGCCCCCCGCAGGGAAGGTTCATCTTTTCCCCCTGTGGCTCGGACCTCAAGAGAGGAGCGGTGCAGCTGACTCTGGACAGACTCCGGGAGATAGGCGCTACTGCGCCCGTGCCCTTCGGAGAGGTGGGCACGGGCCACTATTCCATCTATTTCGTTGTACCAAAGAAGGATGGTTCCTTCCGGCCTATCCTAGTCCTCAAGGAAGTCAACAAATCCCTTCGAGTCGTTCGGTTCCGCATGGAAACGCTCCGGTCAGTGATTGCGGCGGTGCATCGGGGGGAGTTCCTCGCCTCCCTGGACTTAACGGAGGCCTACCTGCACATTCCCATCCGCCCGGACCACCACAGTTTCCTTCGTTTCAAAATTCTGGACCAGCATTTTCAGTTCACGGCTCTCGCGTTTGGATTGGCGCCGGCGCTGCACACCTTCACCAAGATCATGGTAGTTGTGGCGGCAGCTCTCCGGAAGGAGGGCATCCTGGTTCATCCTTATCTGGACGATTGGCTCCTCCGGGCGAAGTCATTCGATCATGGACGCTCAGCGGTGACTCGAGTAGTACGGTTTCTACATTCCCTGGGATGGGTAGTGAACTTCTCCAAGAGCTCCCTCATGCCCTCGCAACGCTTGGGTTTTTTTTGGGGGCAACTTTCGACACCCTACTGGGCAAAGTTTTTCTGCGCCAGGACAAAGCTCAATCCTTGCGGGATCACACACGACGGTTCTCTGCGTTACCAGAGCCCACCTCCTGGGACTACCTGCAACTCCTGGGAGTGATGGGGTCCACCATCGACCTTGTACCTTGGGCTTTCGCGCACCTCAGGACCTTACAGTGGGCGCTCTTCTCCCGTTGGAAACCAGTATTGCAGGACTATCAGATGATTCTCCCGCTCTCACAGAATGCCAGGGACAGTCTGGGCTGGTGGTTGGATCCGCCGAACCTGGCCCGTGGCATGTCCCTCGATCTGCCAAATTGGGTGGTGGTGACCACCTATGCCAGTCTAGCAGGCTGGGGTGCAGTCTGCGATCGAAGCGCCACGCAGGGGACGTGGTCCACGGTGGAGGCGAAGTGGTCAATCAACCGTCTGGAAACCAGTAGTTTTTGAAAGAGTAAACAATTGATTTGCATTTACCCGTTCCATTCCACTCATTATTTTATAGACCTCTATCATATCTCCCCAGTCATCTCTTGTCCTATCTGAAAAATGCTAACCTCTTTAGTCTTTCTTTATCGGGGAATTGTTCCATCCCCTTTATCATCTTGGTTGCCTTTCTCTGTACCTTTATTCTGCTATATCTTTGCGATGCGGTGACCAGAACTGCACACAATACTCAAGATGAGGTCGCACCATGGAGAGATACAGAGGCATTGTTGTTCTCTGTTTTATTCTCCATTCCTTTCCTAGTAATCCCTGGCATTCTATTTGCTTTTTTGGCTGCTGCTGCACACTGAGCAGAAGATTTCAACGTATTTTCAACAATGACACCTAGAACCTTTTCCTAAGTGGTGACTCCTAATATGGAACCTTGCATTGTGTAGCTATAATTTGGGTTTCTTTTCCCTAAGTGCATCACTTTGCACTTGTCCACATTAAATTTCATTTGCCATTTGCATGCCCAGTCTACCAGTTTTGCAAGTCCTCTTGCAATTTCTCACAATCCTCTTGTGATGTGACAACATTGAATAATTTTGTGTTGTCAGCAAATTTGATCACCTCACTTGATGTTCCAGTTTCCAGATCCCTGGGGCTCTCCACTACTCACCCTTTTTCCTTTGGGAAAATTTACCATTTGGTCCTACTCTCTTTTTCTATCTTTTAGCCAGGTCCCAATCCACAACAGGACACTGCCACCTATCCCATGATTTTTGAATTTCCTAAGAAGTCTTTCATGAGGGACTTTGTCAGATGCTTTCTGTGGAAATCCAGATACACTATATCAACTGGTTCACCTTTATCCACATGTTTATTTACATCTTCAAAAAAATGTAGCTAATTTTTTTTGGAGGCGTAAATAAACATGGTTAAAGGTGAGCTAGTTGATATAGTGTATCTGGATTTTCAGAAAACATTTAATGATGTCACCTTAAATATGAGATTGAAGCCATTGAAAGGTCCTGACCAGGTTTGTTGAAAAAATTTTCTGTAAATATATTTTTTTTCATACCAAATGTGTCTGTGAGCTGGTTGTCCTACTATCTGTTTTCCCTCTAGTTTTCTCGCATCTGAACAAGAAGCATTCTCATAGGTTGTGCAAGCAGAATGTGCCATAACAAATCAAGGTTTTTGTGGTCATCTAGCCCTGGGGTTATTGCCACGCTGCAGAGTCCAGAGACTATTGCTGTTTTCACACACAAGAGAGTTCCAAGCCCCTGCTTCTTATTGTGGTGTTTTCTCCTTTTGGTAATTTATATAAGTATGTGATGTCATCCAGCCCAGCGTCTAGCCGGTAAATGGCGCCATTCCACCTGGCGTCGCGCGCCGAAGGGGCGTGACAAAGGGGCACTCCCCTTTGTGCACCCCTTCGTGCAACCCTTGGTGCTACCTTTTTCGGTTTTGTTTTTTCTCTTTTTAACTTCTATGTTTCTTCCACTTTTGTTTACCTTTCTCTTTTTTCATAGTTGTTATCCCTTGTTAACAATTTTCATTGTTATTAATGTTAAATGTATTTGACAAAGGTAATTTTTTTCTGCATCTCCTGTTTTAATGTATATTATACAAGAATGTCTGTGTATAAAAATTAAAAATAAATATATTTCACCACTGTGGGATTAGGTAGAATTTTAACTGAGCAGACTGAGTGGGTCAGGTTGAAGTGAATCTCTTTAGGGGCGATATCTGAGATCTGTCAGGGAAATATACTTCATATGCATAATAGAAAATTCTTCCCAGTTAAAGTATGCTCTTTAGTGCAAAAAAAATACCATAAAGGAGTATTTCTGAGGAAAAATACAAGTATTGATACCAAAAATGACTTGTTTTGCTTTCAACCTTTTTTTTTTTTTTTTACACTACCCAAAATAGAAAGCGGTAGTATTAAGGAGTACCAGTGGGTGTTTTCTGTTGTAGCCATGCTTGATGTGGCTAAAGAAGAAAGCGCGCGGTTTCCCCACTAAACAGATGCTGTGGTTTGTGTAATGACAAGTTGCTTGTAAAACTGGTCCTTATTTTTCTTAGCAAAGCTGCCTTGTGGTAATCGGAGTAGCACAGAGCCTACTGCATAGTTCGGTTGAATGGATGGAAATATATGTACGTGCCTATATCTGGTCACTCACATGTCGTCTCTTCTGATGTCTTCCCCAATCAGAACAGTTCAGGGCAGTCGCCGCCGACACTGAAGAAGATGATCCAGATGGCGGGAGAGATTGCCGATGGGATGGCCTACCTTAATGCCAACAAGTTCGTTCACAGGGACCTTGCTGCGAGGAACTGCATGGTGGCCGAGGAATTCACTGTCAAAATCGGAGGTCAGTTTTTCATTGCTACTCTTCTGTTTAAGTAGATGTGCGATGCTTGGATATCGGGGCTCTGACTCCCATGGGCTTTGAGAGTGTTTTGCAAGCGGGACTCTCAGGTTCCACCCACCCAGTTTAGGGGTTACTTAGGTACATCCCAGGAGTCTGGATTGATCTGGGAAAGGAAAATTGGTTCTTACCTGCTAATTTTCATTCCTTTAGTACCACAGATCAGTCCAGAGATCCGCCCATTGAGAGTGGGAGAGTCAGCCACTCGTTCTGATGGTTTGTATGCAATGCAGAGTTGTTAGTGGTTCTCCACAATGTTTGTTTACCTTAATTTCTGGGACAGAGTTCCTAGTTGGTTACAGCATCATCACCCTCCTGTTTATTTGGGGGGGGCGGGGACTGTGCTGTTAAAGTTTTGTGGTGTTTATCATCTTGGCTTGGGTAAAGGTCAATACTGAGGGAACTATGAATGGCACACTAGAAAATGTACAGTGTCAATAAAGTTTTCTCTGTCTCCATCTGCTGGCAGGCATGCAAAACGCAGGAGTCTGAACTGATCTGTGGGGGTATAGGAATGAAAATTAGCAGATAAGAACCAATTTTCCTTTTCAGCCAATCGCCTCTCTGAAGTTACTCCCTCCCCTACCCTGGTTTAGCCAGCTCTCCCTCCAGTAGATTCCCCTATCTAAACAAGAGTTAAATTGGAATTGTGTTTCTCAGAAATGGTCTTTACTATGTGTGTGTGTCCTTCAAGGGTCTCCATTGTCACCTATTCTTTTCAGTGTGGGGTTTTTGTTTTGTTTTGTGTTTTTTTTTTGGCAGCTGCAGGTTGCCATTATCAGGAACCTCTGATTCATCAATTAAAGCTAGGCAGATGGCATTCAAATTTTCTTTTCCATGACTAGTTCACTGGAAAGTACATTGAACTTTTTCTGAAGGTTTTTCAGTGGTCAGCAATTGGATGTGCGCCAGTCAGCCAGAACTCAGTCCAGATAGAACGGAGTTGTGTAGGCAAGTCAAGGTTGCCTGCGACTAATTCCTGCTTACTGCAGCGTCATGCTGCTTAGAAATTGCTTATGTTAAGTGGTGTATCAAATCTAGTAATAAAATAAATATCTAGGTAATGCTGAGTCAGAAGATTTGCAGCTTGGGGATCACCCATGATCCACTCGATCAATGGCAGATGAGGTTATTGTAGTAATAAAGAAGGCATTTGTCAATGCGTAGTGGATCAAATGACTGCATCCATTTTTTACATCATTCCAGTCTGAGATGGGGGGATGCAAGCATTTCTTCATTTCCCATTTTGATCATTGCAACATGGAGTGAGTATTCCTGGGAAATCATTGACCTGGTTGTAGGCCCAGAACACTGCTGCTAAGATCAATGCTGGTAAAAAAAAAAGATGGGACAGAGCTAATACCGCTTTTGATTGGTTAGCACTACCTGTTTTGAATTTCTTTTCCTCACGTTCAGCGTGTTGGGAGAATGTGATTCGAGCTATTTAGTAGCCCTGTCGTGCTCTACAGGGACTTTCCACACCAGCCTCTACTCTCAAACCAAGACTGTCCTTTGCTCAAAAACTTGACCAGTTCGTGGGGAAGTTCTTGTACTGTTAAGGCCCCACGTTACCAGTGGATTTAAGATCTGAGGCATGTTATCTTCATTTTTGGAACAAATTAAAAACTTGGGTCATTTAGCAAGTTTCTTCACTTAAAAAAGCCAAGATTTTTTTTTACAGTGTGTTGATTCTCGTTTTTTATTTTTTTTGTGGTCTTCGAATGGTTTAAAAAGCTGTTCACTTTGACTTTTCTGAAGTTATTACGGTGACAGAGAATCTTTTTTACATGATTATACTTCCGCTGATATTTGTCTGATGTGTGTTTGTTTTATTTATGTATTCAGATATAGTTTTCGGCCATGCTTGAGTACTGGTGTATTTTTGCTATGGGCTAGGTTTGAATGCTGACAGTGTGTGGGGGATGTATGTTGTGGTTTTGGGCTGGGTGTGAATGTCGCTGTCTTTATGGGGGGGGGAGAGGGTGATGACTGTAATTGTGATTCGGATTGTGTTTTGTAATATGGACTAATCTGTTTTAATGTTCTATTAATGAAAAGTGTTTCCCTGTAGGATTTATTTATTGTAATCTGCCTTGAACATAGAAGATCTGTAAAAGTGGAATAGAAAAGTCTAATTAAATTAAACAAAGTGCCCCAAGCTGATCACCAACCAGCCAATACCTCCCTAAAACTCCACCCCTCGGCCCGATCTTTCCCTAAAACTCCACCCCTCGGCCCGATCTTTCCCTAAAACTCCACCCCTCGGCCCGATCTTTCCCTAAAACTCCACCCCTCGGCCCGATCTTTCCCTAAAACTCCACCCCTCGGCCCGATCTTTCCCTAAAACTCCACCCCTCGGCCCGATCTTTCCCTAAAACTCCACCCCTCGGCCTCTTCCTCCCCATAAACTCCACCCCTCGGCCGATCTTTCCCTAAAACTCCACCCCTCGGCCTCTTCCTCCCCTAAAACTCCACCCCTTGGCCGATCTTCTCCCCTAAAACTCCACCCCTCGGCCTCTTCCTCCCCATAAACTCCACCCCTCGGCCTCTTCCTCCCCATAAACTCCACCCCTCGGCCTCTTCCTCCCCTAAAACTCCACCCCTCGGCCTCTTCCTCCCCTAAAACTCCACCCCTCGGCCTCTTCCTCCCCTAAAACTCCACCCCTCGGCCTCTTCCTCCCCATAAACTCCACCCCTCGGCCGATCTTTCCCTAAAACTCCACCCCTCGGCCTCTTCCTCCCCTAAAACTCCACCCCTTGGCCTCTTCCTCCCCATAAACTCCACCCCTCGTCCGATCTTTCCCTCCATAAACTCCACCCCTCGGCCTATTCCTCCCTCGAACACCACCCCGCCCCTCAACTGTAAACTAACTCTGCAAGCCAGATTTTGTTTTATACTTTGTTAGAGCTGTAGGAACACCTTCCCTTTAAGAGTAGCACATTAGAGAGGCAGCAGCAGTGCTCTTACTGTGACGTGTCAGCGCTTCTCCTCCTCTCCTCTCCTCTCCTCTCCTCCCAGAATGCTGCCGTGTTGCGAGGTTAACTCATTTGCAGTGACGACAGCTGGGTCTCCTCCTTCCCTTTCCTCCAGCAGGCTGCTGATGCCTTGTTTCTTTGCGGCGCTGCTCCCTCTTCTCTCCTTCAGTGTACACCATGCAAGTGTATGGGAAAGGGGAAGGCTGTGCACAGCAGATCTGTAAGCTGCTCACGGACCCCGTGCATGGCCAAGCGCGCACCGCATACAGGGACCAGTGCTCCCAGGTGCCAGCAATATAAAAAGAGTAACATTTATTTATTTATTTATTTATTTATTTTTATATACCGAAGTTCTTGTAGGGACTACAAATCACTCCGGTTTACATAAAACGAAGAACTGCTCAACAGATAGCGGAGCTTTACATGGAACCGTATAACATATGGAACAGTATAACTGGTTGACAATTTAACATAGTGCTAAATAAAGTGATAATATTTTAACTGGTAATAAATAAAGAAATATAATATTTTATATAAGAAGTATAACTATTTAACGTAGCAATAAATATAAATATAAGCAATGTCCAATTTCTTTCTTTTCTTTCTTGTCCAATTTATTTGGACAAGAAAGGGGACGCGGGGTTAACTCCAAAAGGAGGTGAAATAGAGTCGAGAAAAAAGCCAGGCCTCATTTTTTTGTAAGATCTTGCTAGGGTGGATTCAAACCAGGCAAGTCTCTTCTTTCCCCGAGGGTGGCAACTGTGGGCACAAATGCCCTGTTCGCACATGATCAGACATCTCGCTGCATCTGTGCTCTGCTTTCCACTCAGTCTTATGGGAATAATCTCCAGCTTTGGTTCAAATTGTTGTCTTATGTCGCCATCCTCCACCCCCACCCCCCAACAGATTTCGGCATGACACGAGACATATACGAGACGGATTATTATCGGAAAGGAGGGAAAGGCTTGCTGCCTGTGCGCTGGATGTCTCCCGAATCTCTGAAGGATGGAGTGTTCACAACTCACTCAGATGTTTGGTAAGTGGTGGGTGGTGGGGAGGGGGGTGCACGTTTCCACAAATCTTCCACACAGTGCCTGATGCCCATCCAGTCTGCTCAGTTTGGGATAACAGAGCAGAGAAACTCTCGCTTGCAAACCCAGTGCCCTCCCAGCCCCACCCCGTGCATGCCCAGAATCCACTAAAGCACTGGTCACTGCCACCACCTAGACTTGAAAAACCATTTTAGGCCTTGTCATCTTCCAAAATCCAACACCCAGGTCCCTTTCTGTGTCTTATTACCAAGTTTTCTAATCGCCAGAGCCATTATCCAAAACATCCAAGCTCCCTATGCTCTTTGAATTTGGGGTTTTAACCACTGTCACTTCGTGCAGGTTACCTCATTGCCATCATGAAGCCTGATGCAGCCATATTGCTGACTATTAGGGTTACAACCACCCCTCCCTGCAGGTTATCTCAGTGCTGCTTTTAAAGTCAAGTTTAGCTATCCCCTACTGTAAGGGTTGTAAGTGCCACTTCATGCAGATTATCCCAGTGCCACCTTGGAAGCGTTGGATGTCAGAGTCATAAATGTCATATAATATTAGACTTCAGGACCACCCAATTGCAGTTAGCCACACAACCAAATACCAAGTATTTCCTCTTCCCTTAACTTTGCAGGAGCGTTCTCAGTGGCCCCAGCCTGGCTGTGCCTTTTGTGCTGCAGCTGTTGCCGTGCACTCGGACACTGAAACTGGGCATGAATGGCAGGTTTGGTGTCCCAGGTGGCTGTGAAAGCCAATCTGTGTCTGTCTTTGCAACACGTAGCAGCAGTGGAAGGCTTCTTAGGATGTGAAGTTGTAGCCAAAGAGGTCTTATTAGGTATCTCTCAGCCCAGCAGATCTTTCCCTTTTCTATCTTACATTGGGAGAATTCATGCCAATAATCAGAATAACAAAGAGCAATGTTCAGGTTATTCTTAGTCAAAACATCTACAACAATATCCACAATAACACTGTGGTTAAATTATTCCCAAGAATGAATAACAATGTTTTTTTCATGGAAATGAATCCTCCTGCTCTGGCCATGGTCATTTCATCATGGTCCCCAGTGAGGTTGGGTGGCAGAGTGTTAAACCCCCCCTCCCCCCTCTCCCAAAAATTGGACAAGTTCTCAATCTGAGCCAAAAGGCCAAAAAAGGGAATAGCCTAAACTCATAACTCAGACTCTGCGCTTGGTTCTAAGCCAAATGGATGAGAAGTGATGGAATTGGGAAATACTGCATGAAGGACTGGGAATGGATAGACCACTACGCAGAAGCTCACAGGGTTATCCTGCCAACTGAGCTGCGGAAGCTGCAAGTGTAGCTTAAATGCAGTCTTGGGCTCGATACGGAGAGGTCAATATATTCAGAAAGGTTATCCAGATAAAGTTACCCAAATAACTTCAGCCAAATATTCAGTGACACTTACCTGGGTAGAAGTGCTGCTGAATATACGCTGATATAGTTATTCAGTTAACTTTGCTGCTCACTGAATATACACAGAATAATCCATTAAAGCTAGCAGAGCAGTTTTTCCCCACATCCCAGCCCCCTGATATATGTTACATAACCAAGTGGACCCTGCCACCCAAAACAGTAGTGCGGCCAAGATGAAATTCCCCCTCCCCCCCCCCCCCCCCCCCGATATAAATTAAAAATGTACAATGGCGTAGGTACAGACTTCCTGCCAGTCTGTAACCTTTAAAAAAAAAAAAAGTTGCCCAAAATACACTCCTGCAGTTATGGGGTTTGGAGGTGTGGGAGATGTTGTTATCCTCATCCGCTTTACTGAATGGGAAGTGTTAGCCCTAACAGCTTCCAGCACTCGAGGAATGGCAGCTGTCAGTGAAGGGGACCCATCATTGCCTAAATGCAATGAATACATTAATACTAAGTACTGGGAGTTATCAGAGCTGTCATCACTTCCTTTTCAGCAGAGCAAGTAACAGCCTCTCCTGCTCCCATTCTGCTTTTGGGACAGTTTTGGGGGTACAGGGTGGGAATATTTGGGGAAAATGAATTTAAAGCTATGGGTTGGGGTGCTGACGGACAGTTTGAAACTATATTGGGACGGGAGAAGTGGTGTCTGGTGTTGCCATACTACAAATGTTGTGATGACTATTGTTGAATGTCGGTATACAAAAACAAATAAATAAATAAATATTGGGGGCCAGGGACAATCTGCTTGGCTGGGCTGCATTTTGAATCACATTGGGGTGTGAGAAGCGGTGACTGGCGGCTGCTCAGCTGCTTTTTTTTTTTTTTTTTTAAATATATCTGGCTAACTTTAGAACATGAATTTTTCTGACCAGAGTTAACCGAGTAACTTTAGCTAGCACTGATATTCAGTGTTTGACTTAACCCGGTTAAAATTTAGCTGCTTTGTAGAGTGGGAAATTCAGATATCGTCCTCTAGATATTTACACCGAACAGATTCCGAGAGCCCAAAATGGTGAAAGATGATAGTTGCTCCAAGGAATGTGAAAGAGTCACTGTGGGTTGCAGCATTCTCTACAGTAACTTTCCACTTCACTGGTTATACTTTTCTACTTTTCTTTGGGGAGGTAGAAAATGAGAGGGGGTGGGGGGAAGGATAGGTAGTGAATTCAGACATTTGCAATCCTCTGTCAGATTCCGGAGAGCGTCAAGTGTTTTTGGTGGAGCCCACTGCTTTCAAAGGCTTTCAGTACAGGAGTGGGGTTTTTTATCAGCTGAATTTGTACCTGTTTTTATTGATGCATAAGCTAAAGGACACATGTCTTTTGTGAGATTTGCATTCATTGCTTCCTGAAAGCACTGCAGTGTTGGAGAGAAGAGACAATTGGAAATGAAAACGATCGTCCCAGAATCTAAATAACTCTCGGACTTGTATCTTATGTCAGTTTTACCTGAAATTCAAGAATTCTACTGTTAGCAAACTAATTTCCCAGCTAAAGAATAAGCAGATCCATCATAGCTTCTCTGGTCAAGCGCAATGGCGTATAAAAATCAAGGTGTGGCGGCATTGGGTATAGCGTCCCAGCCTTGTGGAAATACACTACAGTAGTCTGGGTTATGCAGGGAAAGAATGGTGCACACTCTGTAATCTACAGATGCAGCAAGCCCTGCATGAACACTTCCAGCAGGAGAAAGAATAGTCAACTGAACAACTCTGCCAAGGGGATACTACAATGCCAAGAACTTAACTGCCAGCCATTCTCCTGCATTAAAAAAGTAGCTTAATAAATCACATAACGAAAGGTTTCTCTCTGGCAACATTCTTTGAACATGGGTCATGTATTTTATCTGGAGAGAGCTGAAAATTCAGAAGTGTGGGCAAAGATACATAGAGGAATTCTCTTAGTCCTGTTGTCTGGTTTGCTTCTTAAACTGTACGATCCATGTCTCTATATCTTGCAAGATATTTTCTTTATATCTGGCCCACCCCACCACGTCCAGGACACAGTCTAGCAGGAGCAACCAAGCAGAGAGCAGGCTGTGTACTAGGACTGTCGCATCTCCTGGGGTTGGAGAGAACATGGGATTCCAAGATAAGAATCGTACGGGGGATGTAAATTTAATGTAGAAATTTCTGCCTTTCTCTGTGTAGAAGCATAACAAAAACAGCCACACAAGATGGATGAAGTCCTTTGATGGCACAGAGTCTGCCATCGCTCTCTCCTAGTCCAGAAAGTTTTTTTGTGTATTTTCTGGGCATACTTTAGGCCCAATTGCCTCTCCCTCCGTCTTATTTCATCCACTTCATGAATGGTCGATTTTTCTTTCTTCTTATGTCAACAACATTGGGTTTTTTATAAACAGAAAAGGGAAAAAAAAAAACAATAGAAGAGAAGATTGTCAAGATGATTGTAGATCTATTGGCTTCAACAAAATATCTACAAGGTGCTAGTATATTGAGACCTCAAGCTAAAATATGAGCTTAAAAGCTCAGCTGAGCAAGAAAGGTCTAAACATAAAAAATGAAGCCAATCACCATCAACAAACTTCAAAAACATAACAGGGTAGGTCATCAGCATAAAATGATTAAAGTGCAAAATTCTCAGCACCGAGACAGCATCCTAAGTAAGGGTGACAAAGGAGATAATGTCTGCTGACGAGTCACAGTGCAGACATTGGCGCCCTGCAGAAATGGGACGGAGCTATCGGTGCCAAAAAGTTTTGGTGCAGAGATTTCCGGGGCAAACCAAAAACGGCACAGAGTCATCTGTGTGGAGAGAGTACGATATTGGGAAATCTGTGCCAAAAAGATGAATCTGAAGACTTCAGATTCATCTGCTCCTAGAAAGTGGTATGTCATCCATACCCATATTGCAGCCAGAAGAGCTACCTTTGTCCAGCAAAAAGGAAGCAAAACATTTTTACAGCATTACCAGATTGTCATGCATTTGGCCAGAAACTCTTTAGATTTTCTAAAAACCTATATAAAAGAACTGCCGAATGAGGAACCAACATTCCATAAGCCTATTTTGGAACTCTTGAAAACTTCCTGCATCCTATTTTGTGGAAAAGAGAGAAGCTGATAGAAAAAAGCAAAGAGTTTTCAGCAGAGAATGAAAAATTGCAATCATCATCATATAGTCCTTTGAATTTAAGTTCCTCTGACTCTTTAGATCAGATGTCAGGAAGCTATTTGCTTGATCTTATGTTGAACCTGTCTCCAGATCCAAAGAGAGCATCAACACCACCAGAGGATGCTGCCTATACTTTATTCAAAAAAGGTGGAAAGTTTACCTTTCACCCAGAAGAGGATGAAGAAAGCAAGTGTACAATCGCCAAAGCAGTTTGACTGTTCCTGTGCATCAGGCACTTTTAGATGTGCAGAAAAAATTATGGAAATACCCTATTCCATAACACATGTAGCAAAAATTGCAGATATTAAATATAGAATACCAAAATGTCCAGGCCATAATAAAGTCCAACTGCCACATATTTGTTAATCATTGAATCAGTGATGAAGAAGGCCAAAAGATCAGATCATGTTCAAATATTCTGGGGAAAAACACAAGAATTCTTGATACAATCAGCAAGAGAGGATTCTAAGGCATAACGCTGCAGTCAAGAATTGAAGTGTGTTAGTTACAAATGATACAAACCTCTTCAATAATCTGCAAAAACCTGAAAAATTTTCAAATAAAATACCAGAATAAGAATTCAGGCAATTCACTGAAGTCAGGACAGACACAGAAGACTGTGCAAAGCATATCACATGTTCAGTCTGACTCATTTGATACCTGTTCTCAAGTTTCAGCATCAGCTATAGTAACAAGAAGATTAGCATGGCTCCATGCATCTGGATTCAGAAGAGTTCCATGAGAAATCAGGCCCTCTTGTGTGCAGGCAACAATTTATTAGGAGACAAAATCAACAAAAAAAGAATCTGTTAAGAATTGAAGCACTGCTCTCCAGTTGTGTGCACAGATGGATACTTCCTCTCAGGTAAGATATTGACAAGACACATATGACATTCTCAAAAAAAGGAGATACACTCCTTATCCATATTACAAGCAATATCAGTTTTGCAGCAGCTTCAACAACCACAGCAGTAGGTGCAGCAGCTGCAAACAAGATAGAGAGGTTATGCCCACCTACATCAATGAGACACAGCAGCTTCAGCAGAGGCAGTCTGGAATTTAATCAACAAAACAGATTTCCAAACATACAGAAAGGGAAAAGTCTAAAATTCTCCAAGAAAAAATGGAATTGCATCACTATCGGAAAAATGGGCTTTGAAAATCATTCTCCAAGGATATTACCTAAACTTCAAATACTTACCACCTCGAATCTATAGCGAACAGTACTAACCCAAGAACTACATTCCCTCCTTGAAATCCAAAGCAGTACATCCAGTCCCACAAAGTCAACAAGGGAAGAGATTTTATTCTGATCCCAAAGAAAATGATCTATGACCAATCTTAGATCTCATAGATATGAATATTTTTCTAAAGAAAGAGAAATTCTGGATGAACTCTAGGTACAATCCTCTCTCTCCTTCAGCAACAAGACTGGTTGACCTCGATAGACCTCAAGGATGCTTAAGAATATGTCTGAATCAACATCGCACAGTAAATACTTAAGGTTCACCCTACAAGACCAACATTATCAATACAGATTGTTGCCCTTTAGTGGCAGAACCAAATATCTAGCAGTAAGAGCTGCTCCCCTGACAAAACAAAATTTACTAGTTTCTCCATAATTAGACTAATATTGAGTATATTTTACACAATTCTATACAAGATGTAAATCAAGTTGTGAGCATGATACAGAATCTCACAATTATAATACATTTCAAAAAATTCCAGCTTAGTTCTAAGTCAGCAGCTAGACATGGTCAAAGGAAAGACCTACCATTCCTTACAAAGAGCAAACAAGATAAAGATATTAACACAATCTTTATTCAAAAACAGAAGCATTACAGCATGAAAGTATATGAGAATATTGGAACAGATGGCTTCATCCCTAACAAGGCTGAAAATTTGACAGGCACAGTGGCAGTTAAGAAAACAGGGATCAACACATGCAACTGCTCAATCACAAAATACTGATAACCGAGAAACTGTTATACTCACTAAATTGGTAGACAAAAAAAGAATCTTCTTCTGAGACAAAGTATGTATCCCTTACAAATAAAAAGTATTGACAACAGATGCGTCAAACCAGGGGTAGGGAGTGCACACACAGAATATGGATAAAGCAAGAATCGGCTCCTCGCATAAATTCTAGAAATGAGTTATGCACCATGGCCTTTGAGTGTTTGAATCTTGGAGTAAACTGTATAGATTCAGACAATCAGGTGACAATGTTTTATGTCAACAAACAAGGAGGTAAGGTTCTTATCAACTTTGCAAAGAAGCACTGAGCATTTGGAATTTAGCAATGGAAAAGAAAATACAGATCTCAGCGATTTTTCAGCCAGGGAAAGACAATATTGTGGCAGACAGAATGAGCTGTCAACTTCAACTATACGAGTGGTCACTCAACACACTGCAATATCTTAACGTTTTTGGGAACACCAACCATAGTCCTCAGCATTTAATCACAGTCTACAACAGTATTGTTCTAAGAGACCAACCAACTAAGCACTGGCAATGGATGCATTTATCTCATGAAGTAAAGGCCTGTTATATTGTGTTCCCACCAATTCCTTTAATAGCAAAGACAATTCTCCAATTGAGGAAAGATGGAATAATGATTTTAACAGTCCCTTTTTTGCCATATCAAAATGGGTTCCCTTGGCTACACAGACTTTCAGTAGCTCTACCTATGAAATTGCTGTTAATAAGAAACCACCTGACTCAGTATGGAGGAACAGTTCTCCATGCCAACCTCTATAGTCTCTGGCACTAACAGCCTGGATGTTGAAAGTGAACTAATTTAAAGACTTCAACTGCCCCAAGAGATAAATGAAATACTATTAGTGGCAAAAAAAACATTTAGCCACTGATGTCAACTGCGGAACATAAACCTCTTCCCAGTGTTGCTCACTTATCTAATACATCATATAAAATCAGGCTTAAAATCTAACTCCATAAAAGTACATTAAGCTCTATTGCAGCTTGTCAACATGAAGGCCGCCAACCAATCTTGCATCATCCAATAATTTCTAAGTTTCTTGTGGGACTTTATAAATTAAAGCCTCCAGTAAAACTACCACCACCTTAATGAGATGTATACAATGCTCCAGCAGTTAATAAAGCTTATTGCAAAAGTAGAATGGAAATGTTTGACATGGAAAACACACTTCCTGATAGCCGTAACTTCTGCCCAGAGAAGTAAGTAAGCTGCAAGCTCTAGTAACCTTCACTTCATACACCCAAATATTTGAACAGTGTGCGCTCAGTAACATTTTAAAATGAATAAATAGCTTCCCCCACAATAGTCACAGGTTGCAAAACAAACATAAAAAATCATATAAGCAACCCTTAGCTGGGGAGTCCCATCTAGTGTGACTAGTTTTGTTAATGCTTGCCCATGGAGAAAGCGAAGTTTCTTACCTGTATCGGGTGTTCCCCATGGACAGCAGGACAAACAGCCACACAGTTTCTCCCTCCTCCCCAGGAAGTTGAAGAGAGCTAGCAACTATGCTAAAGGAGAGGTGCGTGGCAACATTAGTGTGGGAACTTCTGCACATTCCCAGAGGATTCACAAAATCCTTTCTGGGCTAGGATAGAGCGATGGTCAACTTGGCGCTGTCAGATGACGTCACCCATCTTGTGTGACTGTTTATTCTGCTGTCCATGGAGAACACATGTTACAGCCAAGCAACTTTGCTTTCCATGCCCAATGAGCCATTCAAGTTGGATTGCAAAGCAAAAACAAAACACAATATTACAATATACAAAATAATACATCAGTTAAAAACGGGCAATGATAAATATGAAAAAAAGAGAGAGAGTGGGATTTATCCTTGCATGGATCAGTGGTCCGAGTCTGCGGGACCATAGAGATGGGCAATGGGATATCTGTGGCACGTGTTGACAGGGCCTGATGCAGAGTACTATTCCAAACTTTTGCTTGAAAGCGAAAAATAAGTAGTAGAAATCAATTGAGAAAAGACCTAAACTGTGTGGCCGTCTTCAGAATAAGTGGGAGATCTGAAATCTGTTGCACTGTTTATCCTTGCCCCTCATATGAAGGCATGGGCTTCAGCTCTTACTAGTGAGCTATTAGGGAGATGCAAGCAGCGTTTGCCCTTCATCCTATTAGCCTATTAAAGAGATCTGCCTCTGCTCAGCTTTTTGGTGGGTTTGCTTTGATCAAATTTAGAGTTGGACCTAAAAGGATCGATTCCCCATTCTGTACCTTTTGTTCTCCCCCCCCCCCCCCCCTTCCTGTGATTACCTTCAAAACCTACCTAAAATTTAGCCCTCCACTCTGGTCTAGCTAAACCTATATGTTGGTTTCCTCAGCACGTATGCTTTTTGGCCGGGTTTAAAAGGGGGTAGGAAGGCTGCACCTGTACTTTCATGCACTGTTTGTGGGGTTTTTTTTGTTTTGCCTCTGCTTGGCTGCCGGCACAAATAAGTGCAGAATACAGGGGGGACTTTTTTTAGTGCCTGTCCTCTTCTGATTTTCAAAGTGTAGCCGTGAGAGCAGCTTCCCTGCTGTACCATGGAGCTGGCAGTGCCTACTCCTGTCTCCAAACATCTTGGATTATTTACATTTGCCCCTTTAATTTATGGCCCAGAATGTAGTAAGGCTTTAGAAATTTGCCCTTTTTGTAATTCCCCACCATCATACCTGAAGGAGAGGGTATCCTAAGGCTCCAATGCTCTTTTTTTTATGCCTAGCAGAGCCAAATTAGTGCTTTCCGCTATGTTAGTGCTGGTGAGAGTCTTACCCTTCTTCTACCTCGCTGACTATGGCGAGACGGCAGCTGTATGTCTAGGTCAGATTTTGTGGTGCCTTATGGACAAAACACCTGCACCAGTTACCGTGGTGAACAGGCTCCATGACTCTTTCTTTCAGCCCTCATAGTAGCCGCTCTTAAGTTTTAGCCCTGCCAGAAAGCGTTTTCTGTTTTTTCTTTCTTTTCTTTTTTTTTTTAAGCTTTTGTCCTGGCCTCTTATTCCCTCTCTCCAGGTCATTTGGCGTTGTGTTATGGGAGATCGCAACACTGGTGGAGCAGCCGTATCAGGGGATGTCCAATGAGCAAGTCCTGCGCTTCGTGATGGAGGGAGGTCTCCTGGAAAAACCAGACAACTGCCCGGACATGCTGTATGTATGGTGATAAGTTCACCGCTAGCTCTGCTCGCTCTCTGCCAGGACATGCTGTATGTATGGTGATAAGTTCACGGCTAGCTCTGCTCGCTCTCTGCCCGGACATGCTGTATGTATGGTGATAAGTTCACGGCTAGCTCTGCTCGCTCTCTGCCCGGACATGCTGTATGTATGGTGATAAGTTCATGGCTAGCTCTGCTCGCTCTCTGCCCGGACATGCTGTATGTATGGTGATAAGTTCACCGCTAGCTCTGCTCGCTCTCTGCCAGGACATGCTGTATGTATGGTGATAAGTTCACGGCTAGCTCTGCTCGCTCTCTGCCAGGACATGCTGTATGTATGATAAGTTCACCGCTAGCTCTGCTCGCTCTCTGCCCGGACATGCTGTATGTATGGTGATAAGTTCACCGCTAGCTCTGCTCGCTCTCTGCCAGGACATGCTGTATGTATGGTGATAAGTTCACGGCTAGCTCTGCTCGCTCTCTGCCAGGACATGCTGTATGTATGTATGATAAGTTCATGGCTAGCTCTGCTCGCTCTCTGCCCGGACATGCTGTGTGTATGATGATAAGTTCACGGCTAGCTCTGCTCGCTCTCTGCCCGGACATGCTGTGTGTATGATGATAAGTTCACGGCTAGCTCTGCTCGCTCTCTGCCCGGACATGCTGTGTGTATGGTGATAAGTTCACGGCTAGCTCTGCTCGCTCTCTGCCCGGACATGCTGTGTGTATGGTGATAAGTTCACGGCTAGCTCTGCTCGCTCTCTGCCAGGACATGCTGTATGTATGATAAGTTCATGGCTAGCTCTGCTCGCTCTCTGCCCGGATATGCTGTGTGTATGATGATAAGTTCACGGCTAGCTCTGCTCGCTCTCTGCCCGGACATGCTGTGTGTATGGTGATAAGTTCACGGCTAGCTCTGCTCGCTCTCTGCCCGGACATGCTGTGTGTATGGTGATAAGTTCACGGCTAGCTCTGCTCGCTCTCTGCCAGGACATGCTGTATGTATGGTGATAAGTTCACGGCTAGCTCTGCTCGCTCTCTGCCCGGACATGCTGTATGTATGGTGATAAGTTCACTCTGCTCGCTCTCTGCCCGGACATGCTGTATGTATGGTGATAAGTTCACGGCTAGCTCTGCTCGCTCTCTGCCCGGACATGCTGTATGTATGGTGATAAGTTCACGGCTAGCTCTGCTCGCTCTCTGCCCGGACATGCTGTGTGTATGGTGATAAGTTCACGGCTAGCTCTGCTCACTCAGCCTGCTCTGGTGCTCTACTTTTACAGTGTAGCATGGAAGAGGTGATTGAGCAGGTAGAAGTTTTACATAAAAGGTCTGCTTTTCAGGATATTTACAATAATTTTTCCAAGCAGTTTGGTTATGCAGCAAAAAAGCAATGTAAATACTACTTGTGTGCTGCAAACAGGTCAGGTTTTCAGGATATCCAAAATGAATATGCATGAGGTTTTATTTGCCTGCACTGCCTACATGGTATGCAAATGTCTCATGCATATTCATTTTGGATATCCTGAAAATGCAAGCTGTTCGCTGCAGTTGAGAAGTATTCACAAGAATATACTGCTTCCTGCTTGCGTAATCAAACTGCTTGGAAAAAGAGTATTGAGATTTGCTGAGACGACATTATTGCAATGTTCATAAATATAGTTCTCTGTCATCAAATCCCTGAGCCATGCTGCACTAGTGACAGTCGCTGTGGTCTTGCAGAGAGCAACCGAAAGCTGGACTGCAGTACTGACTGCAGGGCTCAGAAGTTCACTGAGCCGCCTGTGATGGTTGGGAAAGGGATGCAGGATGCAGCAAGAGGATGGGGAAGAAAGAGTGGAGAGGGAGGATTAATGTGATGGGGGAGGAGGAGGATTGGAGACCAAGAGGTTGGAGTGGTGAAAGCACCTTTATAGGAGAGGGGGGATGTGACTGTAGGAAGAGGATGGGTGAGTAAAGGCAAAGGTAAAAATGAAATAGAACAATAAAAACCAAAATGGAGAAAGAAATGCAAAATGTAAAAACGAACGACTTGCTCACTAGAACGGCTGGAGAAGTGCTTGGATTATTTTTAATTTATTATTTTTTTTTTTTTAGGGAAGTTTTTTTTTAAAAGCAAGAGATTAGCCCAAAAAATTATTTTGTGCATGTTAAGTGAACTTGTGGGAAGTGTGAGTCCCAGCAGAATTTTCTAACTTTTCACGCAGAATCTGCCTGGAGCTGTCGCCGGGGTGGGGTGGGGGAGGGGCCTTTGGTGATCTCGTATGTTTAGTGCCTGTGGTGGAACAGCGGACACAAAGCTGCCAGTCGAGCCAAATGCTAAAAACAATATAAAAATCATTTTGATTTTATTTATTTATTTATTTATTTAGAGGTTTTTATATACCGCAGTATGTAAAATATACATCACCGCAGTTTACAATTAACAATAAATTAGCAACTAGGCTTTACAAATAACAGAATTAATAAATATTAATTACATATAACAGGATTGATGAATTGGCCGCATTATGGGGGGGGGGGGGGGGGGGTGAGAGTGAAAGGGGGAAGACTCCGGAGTAATCTAAGGAAATATTTCTTTGCAGAGAAAGGGGGGGGGGGGGGGAGTGGATGCACGGAGCAGACTCCCAGGGCCGGTGCAAGAGTATTCAGCGAACCTTTGCTCGTGCCCACCCCTCTCCCCAACCCATCTATTTCCAGCAGCTTCAGCCCGGCGCAGCGCTCCGCCTCACGCTGCCGCCCCCACCCTCGACAATCGCCAAGTTTACCTAGCGGAAGCCCCGGCCCTGAAGATAAGGACAGTATCTGAATTCAAGGAAGCCTGGGACAAGCACGGGGAGCGCTAGGAATTGTTCTGCTGAGCAGTTGTGTGGATGGGCAGGCGAGATGGGTCGTATGGGCTTTTCCTGCCATCACTCTTGTTTCATTTGCTCTTTTCACCCCTGCCGGCTTCTTCAAGATTTTTTAATATATATAAATATATATAAAAATTCCTCCATTCTGAGAATAGAGCAAAACGTTGACATGAAGCGAAAACAAAAATATCACGGGCGGTACATTTCTTGTGTTTTAGGGGACTATTGCTGCGGCCTGATAATTTGGCAAGGAAACTCCCCTCGAGCTTCCTTCTGCTGCAGGCACGTAGAAGGGATCCTATGGCTTTCCGGAGCCCGTAGCTTGGCATTCCTCTGTAAAGAGCATTTTTGGCCGCTGCAGCAGCTCTGGTTTCGTATGACATTGCTGGTTGTGTATTTGGGAGGACGGATGCTATTAACAGGCCATGTTCCCGGTCTTGGCGCCCCTTTCCCTTAGGAATCCTGCTGAGTGCATCTTTATGGATAGCACCAATGCCCCATGTGATCCTGAGATTATGCTCAGAATTGTGCAGTGGGGGCTAAGGGGGGGGCCACCGCTCATCTTGCACGCAAGAAAAGTTAAACACATGTGTACCCGATTTCAGAGGGAGACTATGAATGCGCTTGCCTAGCTGTTTAAATATTAAAGTTTGCAAATTACCCAAGTGCAGAGCCCAGCTGGACAAAAGGGGTAGTTGGCGAGAGGGTGGCCTGCTCTGTAATTAATATAATTCTCTTAGGAAGGCCCCTTTCATGATCCACTGTGAAAGCCAGGAAATGCTTGCAATCCTTGGGGAGAGTTTGGTGGGTCAGCCTTGGAGATTTTTTCAGGGGTTTTTGTGAGGTATAAGGAAGAGAACCTAATTTCATAGCGTTAGACGCAGAACTCAAAGAGTTTTTGTTTGTTTTTTTTTTTTGTTAAATAAGAAAAAAAAATCACGGGCACTCGCACGGATGAATATCCTGCCTCCCTGAAAGTCGTAGATATGGGAGGGAGATTTGCAGCTCACTTTCCCTCCGTGAAGAGAGCTGTAGGAATGAGAAACTGCACAAAGAGAGGGGAGGGTTTGTATGAAAGCGAAGGGGACCCTGCAGGTGTGCAGAATACGATCAGACTTGAACCTTGGGAATTCCAGCCTCTTTTGAAAGTTGGACAGAATTTTTGGATTTTCATCTGGATTTGTTCTGATCATTGGATATAGCAAAACATGTTTTATTAATAAATGGTGAATCTGGGAGGAAATCTGAATATATATGTGTTAAAATTTGATATGAATTTGACAAGATGCAGAAATACAAATAGAATTAAAAAAAAAAAGCATTTCCTGGCTTTCACGGTGGATCATGAAAGGGGCCTTCCTAAGAGAATTATATTAATTACAGAGCAGGCCACCCTCTCGCCAACTACCCCTTTTGTCCAGCTGGGCTCTGCACTTGGGTAACTTGCAAACTTTAACTTTGGCTAGAATCTGTGCAGTCCTGTTATGCACGTAGCCGCCAGAAGCTTGGGCGGCTGGGGAGTTGCAGCACTAGCGGGGTGCTGGGGAGTGGACGGTCTTGCTCTGTTGTAGTGATGCTTTTGTGTGTGTTTTATTTTGTCAGTTGTGGAACTATTTGTGGATTTCCTACAGTAAACCGTACTGGCGGTTAATAATTATGCGGTATATCAAGTTGCAGTAAACACATTACATGCAAGAGCAGAGGCTGAGAAATGGTGACAATGTTCCCTCAGGGTGTAGAAGACTAAAATGCAGCATTTTTAAGATAAATGTTATGGTCCCTGGTGTGTGGGGGTTTTTTGAGTTCCCGCTGCCAGCAGTACAGATGCAGTGGGGAGCAGCATGCAGCTCTGTCGGGCAGCGGTTTTCAGAGCAGGCAGATTCAAGCACGGTCCCTGACGCCCGGGCGGGCTCCGAGCGTTAGACTCTGTTGTCATCACTGGAAGTCCTGTGAGCCTTCTCTTCTTTATCTCTTAACTCCCGACACTTGGAATGCATTTCAGAGTATGAGACATCACATCACATGGACTCTATTAGAAACATAGAAACATATAGAAACATAGAAATGACGGCAGAAGAAGACCAAACGGCCCATCCAGTCTGCCCAGCAAGCTACGCACTTTATCCATTTTTTTTTTAATCTTCCCCCCCCCCCCCCCTTTTTTTTCTCCCTCCCACCCGTCACTATTGGCTTCCAGCACCCTCCGGCCCCAATTCCCTTCCACCTCTCCAACAATGCAGAGAGCAGCGCCGTATCCGCATCCCAGTGAACATCCAGCTCAATCAGGGGTAGCAACTGCTGCAACAAGCGGCCACACCCCTGCCCCATACTCTTACTCACCTCTGTTTTGTTTGTTTGTTTGTTTGTTTTTTTTTTGGAGATGGCAGCCCTCCATCCTTCCGCTCCGTGAAGGTGGAACACAACCACTGGCCACTGGCATCCCGCTCCGTGAATGCCTCTGTGGCTACTGGCGCTCCGTGCAGTGTTTTGCTGCCTCCACTTTATTCACGCCCTCTAGACTTGATGGATCCACAGTGTTTATCCCACGCCCCTTTGAAGTCTTTCACAGTTTTAGACTTCCCCACTTCCTCCGGAAGGGCGTTCCAGGCATCCACCACCCTTTCCGTGAAGAAATACTTCCTGACATTGGTTCTTAGTCTTCCTCCCTGGAGCCTCAGCTCATGACCTCTGGTTCTGCTGATTTTTTTCCGACGGAAAAGGTTTGTCATTGTCTTTGGATCATTAAAGTTTTTCAAGTATCTGAAAGTCTGTATCATATCACCCCTGCTCCTCCTTTCCTCCAGGGTGTACATATTTAGATTCTTCAATCTCTCCTCGTACGTCATGCGATGAAGATCCTCCACCTTCTTGGTCGCCCTTCTCTGTACCGCTTCCATCTTGTCTTTGTAGAGGGGTAAGGCTCTCTTAAGGGAGCCTTACCCCTCCCTTAAGCACGACATGTTTAGTTTGGGCTTTCTCCCAGTAAACTACATTATTTTGCCATGAAAATGTATCTGACTTTGGGAATATGTTTATAATATATGTAGGCGTTCTTTCAATTCTGCCATATTTGACTACATGCTGCCTAATCCTTTGCCTTCAAGTGTACCTTGCTGTACATGGCAGGATCACGGTGACCTTAAGGGGTTTAAGCTTTCCCTATCCCCTCCATTCTTAAGGTCGCTTGTTGAGCTGCAAGGATGGATTAACTTTTGACAGTCTTGAAGCTGCACTTACAGTGCTGGGAAGCCAGGAACACTGGTAGCCGAGATCGGAATGAAATCCATTCCCCCCTCCCCTCAAGAGATGTAAGCCCCCACCCCCCTGGTGGATGCACATAGGCCCACCTAGGCCTCTCGGTAGCAGATGCAGCTGAACTCTTGGGCTGAACGAAGACCTGTGTTTTAAATCTGTATTTAAAGCTGTGCTGGGCCAACCAAAACATATCGAGACAGGAATCCTTAACCACAAGCATTCAACATGATTGTCAAAGAAAAGAACTTTAGAGTTAAGAAGTTGTGTCTGTAAGGCTCATTTGTATTGCACACCGTTGTGGCTTTCTCATCCCCATCTCCATCTCTGTCACTTGAACCCTTTCCCAAGCCCTATCAAGGCTCTTTACTCCATGAGCTGCTGTCTGATGGATGCAGCTGTAGGGTGAAAGGCTGTCTAGGAGTGGAGAAACTATGAAGGCACAGATTTAGTTCTGAAGGAACCAAAAAATGAAATTTCAGACCTATTAGTAAAAATTTGTAACTTATCATTAAAATCATCCATTGTACCTGAAGACTGGAGGATAGCTAATGTAACCCCAATATTTAAAAAGGGCTCCAGGGGCGATCCGGGAAACTACAGACCGGTTAGCCTGACTTCAGTGCCAGGAAAAATAGTGGAAAGTGTTCTAAACATCAAAATCACAGAACATATAGAAAGACATGGTTTAATGGAACAAAGTCAGCATGGCTTTACCCAGGGCAAGTCTTGCCTCACAAATCTGCTTCACTTTTTTGAAGGAGTTAATAAACATGTGGATAAAGGTGAACCGGTAGATATAGTATACTTGGATTTTCAGAAGGCGTTTGACAAAGTTCCTCATGAGAGGCTTCCAGGAAAAGTAAAAAGTCATGGGATAGGTGGCGATGTCCTTTCGTGGATTGCAAACTGGCTAAAAGACAGGAAACAGAGAGTAGGATTGAATGGGCAATTTTCTCAGTGGAAGGGAGTGGACAGTGGAGTGCCTCAGGGATCTGTATTGGGACCCTTACTGTTCAATATATTTATAAATGATTTGGAAAGAAATACGACGAGTGAGATAATCAAATTTGCAGATGACACAAAATTGTTCAGAGTAGTTAAATCACAAGCAGATTGTGATAAATTGCAGGAAGACCTTGTGAAACTGGAAAATTGGGCATCCAAATGGCAGATGAAATTTAATGTGGATAAGTGCAAGGTGATGCATATAGGGAAAAATAACCCATGCTATAATTACACGATGTTGGGTTCCATATTAGGTGCTACAACCCAAGAAAGAGATCTAGGTGTCATAGTGGATAACACATTGAAATCGTCAGTGCAATGTGCTGCGGCAGTCAAAAAAGCAAACAGAATGTTGGGAATTATTAGAAAAGGAATGGTGAATAAAACGGAAAATGTCATAATGCCTCTGTATCGCTCCATGGTGAGACCGCACCTTGAATACTGTGTACAATTCTGGTCGCCGCATCTCAAAAAAGATATAATTGCGATGGAGAAGGTACAGAGAAGGGCTACCAAAATGATAAGGGGAATGGAACAACTCCCCTATGAGGAAAGACTAAAGAGGTTAGGACTTTTCAGCTTGGAGAAGAGACAACTGAGGGGGGGATATGATAGAGGTGTTTAAAATCATGAGAGGTCTAGAACGGGTAGATGTGAATCGGTTATTTACTCTTTCGGATAGTAGAAAGACTAGGGGGCACTCCATGAAGTTAGCATGGGGCACGTTTAAAACTAATCGGAGAAAGTTCTTTTTTACTCAACGCACAATTAAACTCTGGAATTTGTTGCCAGAGGATGTGGTTAGTGCAGTTAGTATAACTGGGTTTAAAAAAGGATTGGATAAGTTCTTGGAGGAGAAGTCCATTACCTGCTATTAAGTTCACTTAGAGAATAGCCACTGCCATTAGTAATGGTTACATGGAATAGACTTAGTTTTTGGGTACTTGCCAGGTTCTTATGGCCTGGATTGGCCACTGTTGGAAACAGGATGCTGGGCTTGATGGACCCTTGGTCTGACCCAGTATGGCATTTTCTTATGTTCTTATTTATTCATTTATTTAGATGGTGTCAGAAGCATAGCAAGAAGGTCTTACCGGGTTGGGGGGGGGGGGGGAGGGGGATGGCGGAGAATGTCTGTCCATCTGTTCAACAGGCAAAACAACTGGAGAATTGGTTGTTGTGTTTTGATCTGATTTGAATGTAGCGTGGTAGTTGCAGTTGCCAAATTTCACGCTGGTTGGGCGGATACTGCCAGGTCTACAAGAACGCCGCTCCCACATGTCTTCTCTTGGTGAGAGTGCACCTTTGGTGCTTGTCTAATGCAGTTGTTGCTTAAAAAAGGGTGCGTGGCTCTCGGCTGTGTTGAAATTCAACCTTTATGTAGGGCCCACTCAGCAAAATTTTCACGGCTCTCCTGGTTTATTTGTTGCAGATTCGAGCTGATGCGCATGTGCTGGCAGTACAATCCCAAAATGAGACCATCCTTCCTGGAAATAATCAACGGCATTAAGGATGAGCTAGATGCGAGCTTCAAGGATGTCTCTTTCTTCTACAGCGAGGAGAACAAGCCGCCCGACACAGAGGAGCTGGACCTGGAGGGCGAGAACATGGAGAGCATTCCATTAGACCCCTCGTCCATCCTCCAGCCCTCTGACAAGCACTCAGGACACAAAGCCGAGAACGGCCCCGGGGTGGTGGTGCTCAGGGCCAGCTTCGACGAGAGACAGCTGTACGCACACATGAATGGTGGACGCAAGAACGAAAGGGCCCTGCCTTTACCCCAGTCTTCGGCCTGCTGATCCTCAGAGCCAGAGCCACACAAGAGACAACCACGGACGTCTAACAGGCGACAACATGAAAGAAAGTCAAAACGCCTACTGTACCTCAGCGGATACTTCAGAACTGCTATTGCTGCACATGGGAGAATCCCCTCTTTTCAGTTTAAAAATTAAAAAAAAAAAAGACGAAGGAAAATGTTTTTTAAAAAATTCTTTCGTTTCCCCTCCCCCCCAATATGCAAGCAGATGTTTTGGGGTATATTTTTTTTTTTTTTTGTTCGTTTGTTTGCTTTGTTACTTTAGATAAGGGCACTGGCCATTGGGGCAAGAGGTGGACCTTTCAGAATTCAACCTTCGCACATTTACTTGCAAAAGAAAACACAAGAACAGACCTCTCCGTTTTTTTGGGTTTTTTTTTTTTCCCTTTTCACTGCCTCCCCCCCTCGTCTGTCAGATATGAAAGAGCTGAGAAGTATGAGAGCCCTTGCAAGCGCCCACCTGACGCATGAGGTTTTGTTCAAGGAAAATATATAAAGACAGACTCTGTATCTTCAATTTTGCAATTTCACCGTTTTTAGGGACGCCGGTTAAAAAAGCCTTTTTTTCTTTTCCTAAATAAGGCTGGCATTTCTCACTCAATATCATCTCCCCGCCCCCTTTTTTTTTTTTGAACCGCTGCCAAAATTTTGCCAAAAAAAAATTCTGAACTGTTTCCTGTGAAATTTTTATTTTGGTAGATATGGAAGTTGAATAAAAAAAAAAAAATGTAAAATATTAAACGATATGCCAGGTCTTTTAGCCGTTTCGCTTCAGAAGAACGGTGGTGGTGGGGGGGGGGGGGGCAGGGTGGCGGCGAATTCTCATTTACCGGGATTACACCGGTGTGACTTTCTTCATCGTGGGGAGGGGAAAGGGAAAGGGGAAAAAAAAACTAAGTGAGAATTTAAAAAAAAAAAAAATGGCAGCGGTGAGCTGAAAATAAAATATAAAACTAAATAATTACAATGCTTCAGAAATAGGGGGAGGAGGGGGGGGGGAACAGGATAAGCCTCTAAAGCAGGCCGAAAGGGGGGGGGGGAACCAAACAAAACCCCGCAAACGTAGCGAGAGGAAAGTGGAAAGGTCTCTCCAGCAGCAGCGGAGATCCTGAGGAGGCCGACGGCGCAGTCTCTGCTTCGTGGACGTTCTTGCTCTCTTATTAAAGACTTTTTTTTTTTTTTTTTTTTTTAGAAGGGTCTCACAGTTGTATGTCAGACCAGGGATCATTTGCATACACACCGTTTTTTTTGTCACTTTTATAACTTTTTTACAGTTCAGATATCCATCTATAGGTCTGTACAGAAAAAAAAAAAAGCTGCTATTTTTTTTTTTTTTTTTTGTTCTTTGTGGATTTAATCTATGATGATAACCTTCAGGTTTTGCCGGCCCCCCCCCCCCTCCCCTACCCGAAAATCTTCTCCTTACTCCTGACTGCCAAGGAAAGGCTCCTTAGGCTTTGTTGCAGAGTTATAGCGTAGCTGTCTCCCTCCTCCCCACTGCACTCTTGGGAACGAATTATCTATAACATGGTTTGCCATGAACTGTTTGATGCCTTTTTATAAATACACATTTCCTTTCACCACCCCCCCCCCCTCTCTGGGCTGTGTATGGTGGGGATGAGCAGGGTAGACAAGGCTCGTGTGTGTGTGTGTGTGTGTGTGTTTTGGGGGTTGGTGCTTGGGGGAAAAAGACGCACGTTGCACAACCGGTTTCACATCTGTGCAGCCATGCTGTTTCCTCCGACCCACCCCCATCCAGCTTCCCTACTCCCACACAGCAATTCAATCTGTTACAGTGCAAGACGTGATGATACAAACTCAGGTCAGACAGAAAACAAAAAACAAGTTTCATATTTAGTGCATTCTCGTTCAGTGTTCATTTATTCTTTAAGAGTCTCTCTCTCTCTCTTCCCTTGCTTCTTGTTTTTGGTTGTGTGACACATTTAAGAGGTTTTGTTGGTGGGTTGTTTTTTTTTTGTTTTTTTTTTTGTTTTGTTTTAATTGTTGGGTATAAAAGAGGTTTAGATGGACACCTGTTTTTTGAATTGCCATTTAAAAAAAAAAATAAAATAAAATAAAAAAATCAAATGGTTGTTTCAACCTCTCCATCCCATGGACAACCCGTGCATGCAGTCTGGGTAGGTTGCAGCTGATTGTCAGGGTGGGGGGGGGGGGCAGTGATGTGCCCAGTCTTCAGAGCACCCAGCTTGCCCCCTCGCTGCCTTTCTTGCTTCCTCTGTGGGTTTTATTCCTCCTTTCCTTATTTTGTTAAAAGATGTTTTGGGAGAGCTACCTTGCCTTACCACCATAGCCTCTTCTCTTGAAGCTTGCCTTCTCTGACTCTGTTGTTTGGCATTTCTTGTATTTAATTCCTTCGTGGAGGTTGGGAGGAGCATTTGTGCTACAGCTGTTAGAACAGGAGAGGTGCTCAGAGCCTTTGCATGTTACCCTCGGGCATGAAAGAAAGGTCGGCAGGAGGTTTGAAATGAGCTCTTTTTGGTTCTTATTGGGCCATTGGGTCGGCTGGTCCTGCAGCTTCAGTACTTTTCTGCTAGAGCCATTCCCTGCATCGTGTTTGCGGAGCGTAACAAACGGAGAGGGAGAGAATAGTTGGTGTTTTTCAGTTCAAAGAAACGAAGTACTTAGGAGCCTCATCTACTAAGCTGCTTTCATTTGTCCCCCCTAGACACAGAATGGTAAAAATAAGGTCGTGGTAAATCCAGGGGTGCATCGGGGCAGAGAAGGGCGAGTGCGCTCACGTAGCTGGGGCCGCAAGCCTTTTCAAAACTGCTCCGCAAAACGAAAGAATAAATGCAAACAGGTTGGGGGAAAGCTTGCTTGTTTCTAATTTCCTTTTCTGGTAGGGTTGCAGATGCCATCCTGGGGGGGGGGGGGTGCTGTCCGTACAGTGGGGCAAAGCAGAACATTTTTTTGCCCTTAAAGCCACCGAGCCATGGACATAGTCCAGACCTTGAGGTACCACAAGAGGAATGGTTGGTTGTCCTGGGATGGAAGAGTTTAGTTTGCTTTCCTGTTGTTGTTATTAGTATAATTATTATTAAGAACACAGATATACTGATTGCTAGTTGTGACTGGAGATTTAAGAAGAAAAATAACATTTTGTAGTGCTTTTTTTTTTTTTTTTTGCGCTTCAGTAGTGTTAGGTTCACTTTTTCTGCTCGTCTGTCCCATAATTATTTTTCCCTCTTTAAAAAAAAAAAAAAAGTATAAAAAAGTTAAGAAGGTATTCTATGTAGGATTTTTTTTTTTAATTTATTGTTGTGCTATCAGTTTAAATCACTGTAGAGGTCGCCTATCACAAACTGTGTAAGTAAGGGAAGGGGGGGTTTGTGCGGCGGGACAGTTTGGCTGATTTTAGTTTTTTCAAGCATTTATCTACCTCACTCCTATTTTTTTATATGTGCGTGTATACATACATACACAAGCATACGTATATATAAATATATATATATATATATATTTAAATAAAGTACATCTCACATTTCTCAGCAGTGACAATAATACCGTTGGAACCTGGTAACCTCATTCACACCACAGGCAACACACACACACTCAGTCTCAGAAAGGAGGGGGCAAGTGACTTTCCCAAGACGTTTGCTCTAGAGGAATATTTTATATGCTCGCTTATCTTTTGGGTTTCTTTGGGATGGGGCGGAGTAGATTTGCCCAAATGTTAAACCAGTGCTGGTTTGTTTACTACTTGTTTTTGCTCCTCCCCGTGGTTGGCAGAGTGGGTAAGGCGACCGGCATATCAAGTGAATTGCAGAAACATTTTATAGTGTTTGGGGGGGGGGGGGGGAGCTTATGAGGATGAATAAGGGTGCCTAAAGCCCCTTCATGCTACCATTTCTTGGGTCCTCGTTAACCTGCCGAAGGTGTTTTGAAAATCATTGACGTGAGACGGGCTTGGATTGCAGTCTTTGCTGGGATTCCCTTTTATCACTCTCCCTCCACCAGGCTTCTGGGCACTTGCCACTTTTCAGTGAATTGCATTAAGCCACGGGCCCACACAATCTGAAACATGCTGAAGATGGACTCTTAGCTTTTGCACCCTTAAATCTTCTTTGCTGTCATACCTGCACTGCATAGGGGTTCCCAACACAAGATTATCAGTCAAATTCTAATTTCACTTGTGACAATGTTCATATGGGTCCATTGTACCATGAACCAAGCTAGTTATGCATGTGGTATAATATACCAGTTCTTCTGGTACCCACAGAAATCCTGTGTGTATCTCATGCCTTTCTAACACGTGGGGTGCTTGGGCTGCTGTAAGCAGGACTGTGAAATACAGCAGTGCTGTCAGTGTCGATGGAAGGTAACTCTTGGGTCTCTTAAAGAATTATCACATGGTTGGTTAGGGTGGGAGTGACCTCTTGGTATAGTGACTACCCCCTCCGGTCTTTTGCACATATTGATTTCCATAACTGGAAATCCTCACACTTCAGCTGGCTATGAGAGTTTTATTGAAACTGTCCACGTTTTGTTTGGGTCTTTTTTTTTTTGTTATTTGTAACTGTTATGTGGGAGAAAATAAAACACTAACTGTGTAGCGCCTTTACACGCCCATCATGATAAAACTTCTTAAAAGCACTTGCAATACAGTCATGTGACCAGGACAGTAAGGATGCATATGTCATATTACAGTCAACTTTCTTGGACCAAACCACCTTAAATACAGTAATATGCATTACAGTTTCACTTCCAGCAAATCCATATTGTTGACTTTACTATTTTCCTTCCCCTCCCTTTTTGAGTGGGTAAAGAGCTAATCACGGTGGGGTTAGGTCATGGTTAATGATTTTCCTTTCGATTGTAAGGTAAACTGCATAGATATGCATGAGAACATCTAAGATTACATTTGTAATGTATTCAGTAAAGTCTATTCTCATGAGATTTGCCTCGATAATGCCTCCACTCCGTTCTACATTCTCAACCACATTGCAATACACAGTGGTAGTGGTGTTGACTGATATAAAATACATCCTGAAGCCCAAATATTGCTACCATGAAACGAGTCCCAAATTGTCATAGCACAGTATGGAATGTGGAGTCTCCCACTGCTGCTCTGTGGAAAGCATGATTGGGTTACCTGGGACGCCTCTCTGCCCCTGCTTCTCACACCATTGGCTTCCTTTCCAGTAACGCAGAAGGTGGTTCGGTCAAAAGAAATATGGCTAGTACCTAAATACAGACATGTGACAGTGCTTGGTACGTTTTATTTGTGGAATGGATCAGTATAATTCAAACTGGAGGGGACACCTCTGTTCCTTAAACTGGTTTCAGTTGATGTATGGTTCTGTCAAGACTTTTGTTTGCACTGAAGAACTCCTATTGATGTAAAAGCCCAGTGTACTCTGATCAACTGGTTACTCAGTAGAACTTTCTGAGATCTTTTGGGAACCACTGGAGAGGGGGTTATATAGTATAATTCCATTTAAACTAGTTACACACCTGTATTTTTTTTTTAACACTCCCTCCCTCCTTCAGCTAAACTAATCTGTTCATTCCAATAAGTATTTGTTATGGGGGTTTTTTTTTTTTATATGCATCAACAGTGCATTGACCACTGGGCTAGACAGTGGGGACAAGATCTAAAGACGCCTTTTCTAATAAAACCTAATGATGAAAGCACCAGTAGTAGTTGTCAGTGCGAACCAAGAATACCAATCAAGAGGCATGAGGTTGTTTAAGCATCTGTTGTCAGTGACACTGAAGATACAGAACCCTACCGTGAAGTGAGATACAAGGCAGATTTCCATTGGTGTCTCTGTTCAGATGGCCCGTCTGGTCGTTCTGTGTTAAGGCACTTAAAATTATTCATAAATTTAAGAACGCACCGAAGCTGATCAGAACAGAGGACAGCAGTGGATTTGTGGGTGAGAGAAAGGTGGATACAATCACACAAGGCTTGGCAAAAAGGTTTTAGCTTGGGGTGGTGTGAACATGCTAACATCCGACCTCAGCTTGCTACTCTGCTTATTTTGTACTTGTAGAACATCTGGGAAAACCTATGGTATCCCAGTCTGGAAGGCTTGGAGCTGTGATGTTTAGATATTGAATCCCTTCCTGCAGAAAGATGGTGTTCACAGGTTCCGTGTGATTCCTTGTAATTGTGTATTACGCCATCTTTCTGTCTGATCTTGAAAACACATTTAATAGCAGTCCAGTTTGTATTTTCATTAGGGCTCTTATGTCCAGTAGATTACGGGTAGTCAGTTGACAAAGATCTGGTTTACACAAACTAATTAAGGGCCTCCTTACTAAACATTTTTCCCATAGATGCAAAGTGGGAGAAAACCCTTACTACATTGGCCCTAAATGTTTCATTGTATTTTTTTTTTTCAACGTACATGGCATAATTTCATGTGTAGTTTTAAAAGAGCCTAAAACGTAGTATAAAGGGTGCTTTCCTTTGTATATCTGTGTGTTTATGTATATACACACACCTAAACAATTAGATGCATGTGTGAACAGGTCATTGTTGGGGGGGGGGGGGGCTGTCTTTTTTTTTTATTTTTTAGGTCACTTGTTTACTCTCTAGCTTTATAATAATGCCAAAAAAAGGATGATTTCTCAATTGTCATAATTCATCCCATGTTCACCCAAGCTTTGTGTCAGAATGCAAAAAAACAAAACAAAAAAGCGTGGAAGAGAGGTAATGGTTCTGTATCCACAGTGTGCTGTTTTCCCGCAACCCTCTGGTTGGGGTGGGATCATTTTGACTGGTCATTTCACGTTTACTGTACAGTGCTGTTAACCTAATGGATTTCAAGAACCTCATTGGTTGTAGAAACAGAATAGTTTTTTCTGGCCAGGCACACCTAACTTAGGGGGCCGATGCAATAAGGTGCATTCAGCAGAGCACATTTTTGTGCACAAATGGTACTTCCAATGCAGCAAGGAATTTTGCACATCCAAAATGTGCTTGTAAAACTGTGCGTCCTGCTTAGCACCCTCACATGGAAATCCCATGCAAATGAAGGCATTAACTATTACCCTCCCCCCCCCCCTTCAGAGAGGTGCGCTGGCTTAATTCAGGTTTTCTTAGCGCTGGAAGCTTTTTATTGTCAGGGGTGGAGTAAAGTATCCAGCCCTTGTGTCAGTCTGTGGGCGGCAGAAGCTGAAATTCTGACACTGGGACCTGGAAATAGGATTTATGCACAGAAAACTTGCTTTCTGTACACATTTTCTGCGTAAATATGCTTTATATACACAAAAAAATGCTTTCTGCACTGAACGCATTTTTGTGTGAATAAATATTTTATGTGCGCAAATGTCTTGTATGCAAACACATGTGTTGTGCACAAAATCTTGGCTAAGACTTCTCCACTCCTCCAAGTTTAAAATGTACGTTCAGCCTGTTCTGTGTGCATGTTTTAACTCTGGCCTGTATGCATATTTTCCAGTCAGCGCACTTTTTTTTTTTAACTCTTGATGCATTAGGATACCATTAGCTTGCTGCATCGAGAGTTAGACAAAGATTCTAACCTGTGCGTTGAACTGTGCACTAAATTTCAGCATACAGTTTTAACCCACACGTTGTTGCATCGGCCTCTTAGTTATTTTTGTTTATAATCAGTAGCTCTAGTACAAGTGGGTTAAATAATCTGACTGAATTACTGGGACATTAAACCCCAAGACAGTTCTGAGCAGTAACCAGAAGAGCCATGTTTACATATTTCTTATCAGTTAAGACTGACGGTTTCATATGCATTAATAAAACTATGCTCTGAATTAAGACTGAACGTTGAATAGTCTCGTAGCTGTATTTATTCTTTATATTTAAATAAGAATATTATGGGTTATTCTGAAATTGGAGGGGATAAGTGGAAAGGAAGCAAATCAAATATTACTGCAAAAAACAACAAACAAACAAAAAAAACACTGTCTTGTATTGCCCACGTCCTTCAGTCTTGGAGAGAAATCTTTCTGTTTCTTAGCCGGTGAGGTTTAGGGGTGGGGAGTAATGGAAAGGATTGACCAGAGTTTGTCTACCTCTGGGACAAAATTTAAAAAAACATATATAACGCTAAGAAACTGACGCATTGCTAATAAAAAATAAAAAAAAATTAATAAAAAAAAAACTTTTCCAAGTTTTCTTGTTAAAAAAAAAAGGTTAAAAAAAAGAAAAAAAAAGTTAAAGCAGTAATAACATGGCCAATTTGTTATATACAAAAATGATTTGCTGAGTAAATTATTCATAAAGAAATTCCTGTGTTTATATTAAAAAGAATCAGTAGATAAAAAAATTAAAACTGTTTTTTGTATATTCTGTTGTAAGAATTTATTCCTGTTACTGCGATTATACTCTGGATTCTTTACATTATGAGAAAAAAAAGAAACAACTTTGTCTATTTTGAATGGCTGAAGCTAAGGCGATTTTAGTTTCTCTACTCTGCTTTTTTCTAGTAGTTAAAGTACTACAAGACTTAAGTTAAATAAAAGAGTTCTGTATGCACTTGTGTCTGCTGTTGGTTTTCTTAGACTATGCTGCCTCTGACTCAAGGAGACCCTTTCTTCTTTTCAGTTAGTGTATTTCTCTTTCTGTTTGCACTTGTCTTGTCTTGTTGAACCTGATGGGAATACCCAAACCAGTTAAAACATTAAAAATACAGTAAATAATATTAAAACAATTCATATAAGAAAATACAATTCATAATAAAAATTAAGTACAAATTCAAAGCAAAAAGTTACATAAAATTCATAAACTCTAAATCAGCTAGATCTTACATTTACTAGGGAATGAAGTTAGTTAAAATGCAGTAAATATAAACATAACACAATTAATTTGCATAAAGCACCCAGTTACTCTTAAAAATGCCCCCTAGCCTGATGGTAATCATCCCAACTTCATACAACTCCACAAGTTAATGATTGTGCCCAGTCTCTCTCTTTGGGTTACCCTTTTTGAAGATCTTCTATCCCTGCTGTGGGCTGCTTTTTGATGACACAGTGGGAGTGGGTGGAGTTGGCATGTCCCTTGGGTGTCAGCTTTAGCAAAAAGTAGCTTGGACCATCCTTTAGTTGGAGGGAGCAGAATAAAAAAAACCCCTTCCTACAGCACTTGATCTTGGACCTCTATAAAGCATGAAATCTGGTTAATTTTTTTCTAGCTAGCTAAAATTGCTGCCTTACATGTGCACAAAATTATTATGAAGAATTATACACTTTGAGCTAAACAAAAATAGAAATCTTCAAGATTCTTCTCCATTCCCAATTCCCCCTACCCTTGGAGATCCCTTCTTTATCTCCTCAAGATTCTCTTTCCTATATTTCAGATCTCCTCCCCATATTCTCCATCCCCTCCTCCTTGCCCAGCATTGACCACCAAGATCCCTTCCCCCCCCCAAATAAGTTGTATGGGGACACAAGAAATGTCAGAAAAAACTTTCTCTAGAGTAAAATGGAAATTTTCAGTATTAAGATATAGGTAAATAAATACAAATGTGCCATAACCGTTGTAGAATTTCAGAAATGCTGCCAGAGATTTCTCCTGCTGTAAAATCTACTCTTGAGCCTCAGAGGAAGCTGTATGTGGATGTGTAATGTGTATATATATATGTAAATATATATAATTCTCTGTGGATAACAGGACAGTAATCCAGTCACATAACTGAGTGGCATCCAGTGGTGATGAGATGGAAAAGCTCTCTGAGCTCAGAACAACCAAGAAGGTTCCTGTGCAGTTGCCATCGTGCACATCTCCTCAGTATTTTCATTCCATTAGTGTGAACAATTGTTTTGTGTCCACTCCTCATTTTTTTCCCTTTTTTTTTTTTTTTCTTGACATAAGTGTCAAAAAATAACATTTTTACTTCAGATTTCCAAAATTGTTTTATCTAACTTCACCTCTCTGTGATGGTGGACACCAAACTGGTCTTTAAAAGACGTCTCCACTGCTCCTTCATGAGCTTATCAGACCAGTATGACCGTTGCATTCACTGCTTAGGCCCATCTTATGATGTCCCTAACTGTGCAGCCTATGCCCAAATGTTGCCCAGGGCAAGAATTTTTAATTTCTGTTCAGACCTTTGGGTCAACAATTAGGAAACATCACCTAAACTAAAAAGAGAGGCTGAGGCGTCTCCTACTTAAGCACCATGCCTCTCACAGCAGGCCCAATTCCTCATCTTCTGAATATGGAAACAAAATGCGCTCTTCAGCACCAAAGCATATAAGAGCCAAAACGGGGGCGCCTAGAAAAGCATTTTTGGCCCCATCCGTCTTTGGCATAGAATTTTCACCATTGCCGTTGACAAGCCAAAGGGACCATATCTTTGTCAGTGCTGTCAACTTCTCGGTGCTGAGAAGCAAGGGTCTGTATCAATCATCAGAAAAGTCAGTTTATTCTGAATCCGCTTCTACTATACAGTTCATACACAAGCTTTTTCCAGAATCAGTTCATCTACTAGGATTCCTTCTTTCAAATAAGACCATTGTCCCTTTTATCAGGAAAATGTGGCTTAACTTTGTGAAAACCTATTTTACCCAATATACCAGATTCTCCACCTCCTCCATCTCAATTAGAGCTAATGTCTCCCATTTTGGAGTCCATGGCTCCAAAATCTGAAACTCGATCTATCATTTCACATATCAAGCCTGGCAAGAAATCCTTCAAACTGAGTTGAAGATTAAATCTCAAGGTTTACCTTCATCTAAAGATAGAAAAACCTCAGAAGAATCACATATTGTATGACTCTCAAGAAGAATTGTAATTCAATACTTTTTTTTTGTCATACCATTCTTATGATGATGTCCACCAGTCTTTCACTGGACCCCTCTTCACAGCCTCCCAGAAGTGCATGTGTGCCAGAGGATGTGTTATATCCTACTTTTGTCCAAAAATGGCAAAAACAATTTAATTAACTTTACAGAAGGAGATAAAACCTAGAGAAGATATACGGGTCGATTTTAAAACATCCGTGCGTGCGGTTCCCGGTGCGCACGCATGTCCATGCCAATTTTATAACATATGCGCCAGCGCACGCATGTGCAGGCAGCCCGTGACTCTCGTGCGGGGGGGGGGGGGGGGGGATTTTATAACCTACACGCGGTGACGCAATTGAGTGGACTAGGAGGGAACTTTCCTATCCCTAACTCTACCTTCCTACCTCTTCCCCGACCCCTAACCTAACACTACCTATCCCTAATTTTTTTGTTTTGTTACTTACTGTTCCTATGGAGCAGAAGTAATCTGCACGCAGCTGCCGGGGCGCACTTCCCCAGGACAACAGCTAATGGTGCTGCCCGGGTTTCAGTGGTCATGCGCGTGGCCAGGCCCTTTAGAAAATGCACGCGCAGGGCGCAGTCACGCCCATAAGCACCAGTATTTGCGCGCTGGGGCTTCTTAAAATTCGGCCAATATTTGTTATATTAAAATATATTCAAATTCCAAAATAGTGGCTGTTCCATTTCATAGAGTACTATAAGAACTCCAAGCCAGAATCTGGTAAGCACGCTCGTCTATGAGAAGCAAGAAAATTTGATCTCAAATACACAGTTCGGTTTTGGCCTGGGCATCAAAAGGTATAAGTCCTCCATTAATTTGTAGTAAAGGAATCAGCCTGTTAAAAAAAAAAAAAAAAAAAAAAGGGGGGGGGGGGGAGGGGGGTCCAAAACGATTCTAATACTCCTCCATGGAAAGTTACAAACTTACTGGACACATTGGATGAATTGAATGAAAATACAGAGCAACATAATAGTGTTTATAACTATCATCGATCAAAGAGTTATACAACATGAAGAACATCTGGTGTCACTAGACACCTATTGGACATGCACAAAAACAATCAACTACTGGAAGATAAGCTGCATGATCTTGAGAATCACAGCAGAAGAAAAATCTGGATCGTATGTCCTCAGAATGTGAAAAATTACATTTTGATCTGAGACCTTGGGAATTGATGTTCAAGAACACAATATCTGTCAAGTGGGCTCATTGGCTGAGATGAGAACCTGTATATCTTGTACAGAGAAGCCAAGACCAGTTGTTATAAAATGTTTTACATTTTTTCAGATAAAATGAAGCTCTTGACAGCATCCCATAAGGCAGGAGAGTTGAACTATGAAAATGTTTTAACTGTTATCCGGACTTTTTGGTCAAGGTAATGGCGTCCTGTAATTATACTGTGCACAACTACACAAGAGGATCAAGTTTTCCCTTCAATTTCCTACAAAGTTCAAGGTTTTTTACAATGGTGGGAGCAAGCTGTTTACTGATGATAAAAAAAAAAATAAAAATTAAAAAATGTATTGACAAACTTTAAAGATGTGATCCTATATTTGCTGATAAGTGAGATGCTTTTGTGCACTTTGGCACCCAAACCAGAATCTGGTAAGCACTCTTGTCTACCAGAAGCAAGAAAATTTGATCTCAAATACACAGTTCAGTTTTGTCCTGGGCATCAAAAGGTATAATTCCTCCATTAATTTGTGGTAAAGGAATGAGCCTTTTTAAAAAAAAAAAAAAAAAAAAAAAAAGAGGGGGAGGGATCCAAAATGCATTCCATGGAAAGTTACAAACTTACTGGATCTGTAAGCTGGGATCTGTTCCCCGCTAGTTTCCTTTTTCATTTGCTGTACAGCAACAAATTGGAACTGAATTGCTTAATTGGCTTCTTCTGACACAGTTCATTTTTTTTCCTTTTAGCTAGCCTAACGCCATTGTGATAGAAATCCGTATGTGCTCTTGTAAGATCCTAGGCAAATTTCTGCTGGCTCTGGGACTTCCTTGAGATCAAGTAGGAGGAGCAAGAAGAGAGAATGGTCTCCTGCTTGATCTTTCAGGGACACTGGGTAACATGGGTGGGAGGGGGTTTATTTGGAAGAGGTGAATGTGTGCTGGATGAGTGTTGGTATGAATGGAAGGTTTGGCAAAGGGCAATACTGCTGTGGTGTTTGAACATTCAGCCAAGGTCAATTTCTTGTATTGCACTGCTGGGGAGAGTTCAATTTAGATTGGGATTTTTATTTTTTTTTTAATTCATTAAATTTGTATTTTGGTTTTCATTTGATTATGGCTAGTTTAATTTGCTAAATATTCATGGTTTGCATACTCCCATACAGAGGAGGAAAATGCTCACAGAATTTCGCAAATGTAAAAACTAACATTACTTTTATGCAGAAAAAAACCTACTTAGAGGATCTTCACATCAGAAATTGAGACTTAAGTGGGTTGGACAATGTTTGTGGACAACACCTATTCTCTGGGGTCCAGACTCTCCCTGCTGAGAGAGTCTGCTCTTACGGTGTCTTTTCCTTGAATGTGGGAGGCCGAGATCATCTGAAGATGTCCTTCCGCCCATCCCATAACTTGGTCTATTTCCTGTGACGCTTGCTGGCTCTTGGTTCCTCCTTGATGATTGATGTTCCAGACAGCCTCTTTAGCCGTCCAATGCCCCTGGGCCATTAATTCTTGACAGTAAGTTTCCCAACCTTGGAGACTTGCATCTATCATGAGAACCAACCAGTGTGGGGAGGGAACCACCTTAGATGAACCTCTTGCAACCACCACTGGAGGTGATCACAGATCTCCATTGACAAGTAGAGGCAAACCAAATAGTCCTGAGACTGTGGGTACCAATGAAACAGCAGTGAGTGCTGAAGAGGATGCATATGTGCACTCACCCACAGCACCACTTCCAGAGTTGCTGCCATCAAACTGAGCATCTGTAGATAGCTCCACACTGTCGGGCGTATAGTGTTCACCAACTGATGCACCTGAGACATCAACTTTTGGATCCGTGTGTCTGGCAGAAAGACCTTGCCCAGCCTCGTGTCGAATCGAGCTCCCAGATACTCCAACTGAGAAGGTCTGAGACTGCTCTTGGCCAGGTTCCTCACCCAACCAAGCCCCTCAGTAGGGAGATCAACTTGTTGGTCACACAGCTGCTCACTTCCAAAGACTTGGCTTGAATCAGTCAATCGTCCAAGGATGGGTGCACCAAGATCCCATCTCTTCTCAACGCTGCCGCAATGACCACCATGACCTTGGAAAATGTTCTTGGGGCAGCGGCCAGACTGAAGGGCAGTGCCCGAAATTGATAATGGCGACCCAGCACCACAAAGCGCAGAAAACTGTGTTCCAAATGAATGGGAATATGAAGGTAAGCCTTGGACAGATCCAGGGAGGTCAGAAATTCTCCTGACTGTATGAACATTATCACAGAGTGCAAGGTTTCAATGCAAAAATGCGTCACCTGCAGATGACAGTTGACACTCGAGGTACAGGATGGGACAAAAGAGCCTTCCTTCTTGGGCACAACAAAATATATGGAATAGCACCTCATATGTTTCTGAGATGCATCATGGGAACCACAGCTCGTAGCCACAGAAGCCTCGGAAGTGTAGACTCCATTGCCTGCTGCTTCTGCAGGAAGTGACAGGGAGACACCATGAACACGTCCCAAGGAATGCTGCGAAATTCCAGTGCATAGCCTTCCCATATTACTGCCAGGACCCATTGATCTGACATGATCTCATCCCATCTCTGATAAAAGAGAAATAGGCATCCCCCTATCTCCTCTTCCCAAAGGTGGGTCGGCAAGCCTTCATTGGGAAGTTTGGGACTGGTCACCGCCCGAGACCGCTCCTCTCTTGGACTGATGGGGATGAAGACGGAGACCTACCAAAAGGCTGAGTCCTCTGAAAAGTCTGATTCCTTTAGGGACGAAAACACGTCAAGCCTCTGAAACAACCCCTCACAGAAAAGGGGCGCTGTAATTGCTTCTTATCCTCTGGTAACTGAGGAACTGGAGATTTGCCCCACTTACTGGCTAGCTTTACCAACTCACTCCCAAACCAGCGTGAGCCTTTAAAGGGCATTTTCATAAGATTAGCCTTGGAGGCTGCGTCAGCTGACCAGTTCTGCAACCATAGCTGACATCTGGCCTTTACCACCAAAGCCACTCCTCTGGCCAAGGTACGGACCAAATCACAGCCTGTGTCTGCCAAAAAGGCAGCCATGGGTTCCGTAACTGCTCTGGAATGCACCCCCGAATCTTCCACCTCCTGCGAAAGAAGCAAGCAAGAACGTGCCACAAGAGCAGAAAATGAAGCAATCTGCAAGGTCATAGCCACTGTATCAAAGGCCTGCTTAAGGATAGACTCAATCAACCTATCATGCACTTCCTTCAAGGCCGTTCCTCCTTCCACGGGAATAGTTGTCCATTTTTAGAGATGGCGCAGACAAGTGCATCCACTTTGGGAAAACGCAAACTTCCTTCACAGCTGGATCCAGAGGGTATAGGCTTTCCAATGCCTGACCCCCTTTGAAACTTGCATCTGGGGTGTCTCATTCATGATCAATCAGTTCTTGAATGGCCTCCATAACAGGAAAAAAGCAAGAGGCTTTATATAAAGAAACCAAAATGGGATTCTTTCTTGGCTCTAACATAAACTCTGCCCCAGGTACTCCCAGCATCTTCAAGGTCTGGGAAATCAGGGCTGGTAGTTCATCTTTATGAAAGAACCACAACATGGTTCGATACGATTCCAAACCAAGAGGAATTTCCCCATCTTCCAAAGAATCAGGATCCGCCTCATTATCCATGCCATCCAGGTCTCCACCTAGGATACCCGTGGTGAACTGAGGCATGCCACGGCGCTTAACCATAGGATTGGAAAAGGGAGGGGCCACCGGCTGAGGGTCCAACCTGACAGGAGTGGGCAAAGTGGAGGCCTGTGCATGTACAAAGGCTTGTAAACCCTGAAAAATCTCCACCCATAAAAAAGCAGTCAGATTCAGACCAAACTCAGAAGGTACTGGAGCAGACCCAACTGAACTGCCATCTCTTGTGGAAGAGCCAATCAAGGGAGTAATTGCCAGGTTCTTGTGGCCTGGTTTGGCCTCTGTTGGAAACAGGATGCTGGGCTTGATGGACCTTTGGTCTGACCCAGCATGGCATGTTCTTATGAGTACCAAGATCTGGCACTTCCTGCTAACGCCGGAACCAGGTCATCATCAGAGTGGGAAGATCCAGACTTAGCAAAAAGACAACTCCCCTTCCACATCCGAAAAGTGCTGACACATGTTGGAAGACAGGTCAGGCTGAGAAGCCCTAATATGACAGGTAACACAAAGAGAAAGATGCTTAGGCTTCTTATTTACCGGTGCCATGAGCAGCGGTAACAGTGCGTTTTAAACACCTTGTGTTTTAAAAAAAAATTGCACTTACAAATTTCAGGCGCCCCTGAAGTAAGCACGGCAAGGCGCACGCCAACTAGTGCACATAGCTAGAGCGGTTTACGTTAAAAAAAAAATAAAAAATTATGCGCACAAAAGTCGCACCTAATGTGAGGCGCACAACGCGTGCACAGAGCTGACACCTCTGCACACTCGCACGTCCTGTAGAGGGCAGTAAAAAACAGGAGCGCGTGAAAATGCCGCAGGCTACCAAGCAGTGCGCAGAGAAAAGCCAGAATGCTGGGCCTAGTCCACCGATACTTGGGGGCCAGGTTGCCCAGGTCCCTTGACCCCAACGAGAGCAGGAACGATGTTGGTCCGGCAAACTGGGCACAGAGACCGAAGGAAGGCCTAAAACCCCCTAACTGACTCTGAAGTAAAACTTCAGTTTTGTTTTGTTTTTTAAAACTTACCAGAGCTCAGCACTTTTGAGATGGTCTCCGGTTGCGGGGGGAGAGGGCAATTGCCATCCCTGCCATGCTCAGCCTCCTGCACCTGCTGGCTTTCAGCTGCATAAGCAGCCAAGTCCATGCCGGGAAACCAGTACCGGAGCAAGGCACGCCTCTGAGGGACCACGGAAATCACCTCAGGTGTGGGTAGCAAAGCAGGTAAGTTGCTGGCCAGATTAGTGAGGAATGTGAAAAGAAGAAACCTTGTTGCTCTTAATTATCAAGGCCAGGTCTGCAGTTCAACTGCAGCAATAGCTGAGGCATTCAAGCTTTTATTATAAGTTACTTTGTGGATACTTGCTATGCTTGTTTTTTCAAGGATTTGATCATTCCTCAGCTGTCTGATTCTCAATAGGAACTGGAAGCTCCTATAAAAAGAGAGAGATATGTATGGCTATTAAACAGCTAAGGTTGATGGTTTTGGCTCATGATTTTATCGGATTCTGTGATATTCAATATTATATCCTTTAAAAGATATAGTATTCCAGGCAGCTAGGGTTAGGGGTAGTTTTAAGAAGGGTCACAAGCTTGCTAGTATAGTCTTAATTTCAAAAGCAGGGAAAGGATCAGAATTATCCTGAATATTATAGACCTCTCTCTTTACTCAATCAGCATGTTGCTTCCTGCAATCTTGGCAATTTAAATAATGTCAGTTATATTATTCATGAAATTAAACCAGGTTCATCAAAGGGCAACACTCTGTGTCTCTAATATTTTGAAGACCGCAATGGCCATTCAAACTTCTAAACTAGGCTCAGCAAAATAATTTTTAGTCTGGATGCTGAGAGAGCATTTGACAGTCAATTGGGATTATGATAGGTCTTGGCAAAATTCAATTTTAGGGAATCATCATACAATAAATCCCTGGTGCAGTTAATGGTAATTTATTTCAGGGATTTGTTTTAGCCAGGGAGAGTAGACAGGGATGCTCATTGTCCCTTTATTGTTCCTCCTTACCCTAGAAGCAGTGGCCATTAAATTGAGGGAGCTACTATCAGTTTTTAAGGGCATAACAATTGATGATGAAGTTATTTTGCTTTGACCTGCTCTTTTGTGGCATTTTTGGAGACAATTTTGGTGCTAATATCTTTTCAGATATGATAATTCTAAAGCATTTCCTCTAGCCAGCCATTAAAGGATGTATGGTCAGGCACCTTCCCTTTGACGTGGACTGTGGATAGCATGCAATGGTGGAGATTATTAATGGGGAGGAGTGTCTGTGCTTTCCGCCTTTCTTACCCTTACAGATAGTGCTGATTTCCCAGGTAATTTCAGGATGAGGAAACCCAAGAGTTTGTTTTATTATTGGACAAATGAGTCATGAATTACAGGGAATGTCCTGACCAATCATTTTTTTTTACCTCTTTGCAGCTCAACATTGCTTACAATGCTGAGTAATAATATTACATATATTAAATGTATTGAGAGGACACTTTTTCTGAAACTTAAAAATAAAATTTCTTTATGGTATGCTATGTTGAAGGCAAATATGAACACTGATTGCAGAAATTAACTAAATTGAGGAACGCAGATATTCCTCATGCTTTTATTACAATGTATAAATATGTATTGTCTGCTAATATGAAAGAAATGCAATTTAAAATCAACCATACAATTTGCGCTAGATACTTGGGGACCAAAATGAAGCTTTGGGATTCTGACATGCCTCAAATGTAATTTTCAAAGTGGTACGGACTGTCACAAGCTGGGATTTTATTGGAGGAAAGTATTTGCTTGGAAAAGATATTGGATTGGCAAATTACCCTATCTGGGACTGTTTAAGAGAAATCAAATATTATCTAAAGGGGGGGGGGTCAAAGGTTTATTCCGTAAAAATAGAGCACCTTGGCTGCCGTTGCTAGGACTGTGTGTTTCATGTCTGAATGGGGTGTGTTGGTTTGTGAGAAAAGATCTTAGATTGTCTCAAATTAATCTACTCCTAATGATATTTAAGGTGGCTTGTTCTTGGGGCTCTGTATAAGCCCCCCTTCATGTATTGGCATTCTCACTGCCTTTATAGGGTTTTCATTTTCTGTTTTGAGATGATCTAATTAGTTCAACATGAGCATTATAGAAGGCAGAGCTACTATTCAAGCCTACTATTTTCAAAAACTTTACCTGCAAGAGCAGCAGAGCCACCTACTAGAGGAGGGCTTCCCAGACCTGTCTTGGGGTTGACCCCATTGCCCGTCGGGTTTTCAGGATATCCACAATGAATATGCATGACATAGTCGCATATCATGGTGACCCAGTACATGCAAATGTATCTTATGCATATTCATCATGATATCCTGAAAACCAGACTGGCTGTGAGATCCACAGGACAGGTTTGGGAAGCCCTGCATTAGAGAGCACAGCCCATGACCCTCCCATAAACACAGCAAAAATCTAGCCAACTAAAATATCAAAAAGGTATCCCAGTTAGATGTAAACAGCCTTCCAGCGGAGACCACTCTGGTCTTTGTTAACCACAGATGGTTGGTATTAAAGGTAGTGCAACATGAGTACCATCTGAATTTCAAGCCATCTGCCCCAAGAAATCACTTCATGAATGCAGAATAGCTTCAACTCCTCCAACTAGAGTTGTCAGCTTTCTTCCTTGTAAATGCAGTGGAAACAGTTCCAATACTACAAAGGATCACAGAATTCTAGTCCAGATAGTTCCTCATGGCAAAGAAAACAGTTGGTCTTCACCCCATTGTAGACCACAGAGATCTCAAACAACTGAACAAAGAAATGTTTAGGACAAAGGCCTTTCTCACTTGGAAATCAACTGTCTAACCACTCTAGAATTCAGGAGTGACTATATGCATACCCCCAATTCACAAAAACCACAGAAAATGCATTTCACCATAGCCAACAATCATTACTAATGGAGTTCTCCCTTTTGACCTCTCTGCAGCATACAGGATATTTACAAAATGTCTTGCAGTGGTTGCAGCTCATCTAAGAGAGAGCAATATATTTGTTTTCCATATTTGGATGTTTGGCTCATTCCTCCACACATCATACAATGAATATTTTCCAAACCCTAGGATTAATCATCAGTTTACTAAAAACCAATTTGGAACTGACTCATTTAATAAAATTCATAGGAGCCTGGTTGATACCACACAAGGAAAGCCATTTCTCTCTCAGCAAAGGGCAGATGAACTAAAGTTAGATTCTGACCCTTTCAAGAATATGTTGGGATACATGATGGCCGAAGTCCAAGTTACCTGTTTCCACGTCTCATCATGAGACAAGCGCAGTGGCACCTGAAGTCTCAATGGAAACACCTACATCATCTTTCCCACAAGGCGCCTAAACCCTAACATACTTGTCCAGTCTCTGGCATGTGGCTGGAACCTTCAAATATGCTGACAGGTCATTTTTTTCACCAACCTTGTCAAACTACAAAAACCACGGATGCCTCCAATAAAGGAGGGGAACTCATCAACACAGTCTATGTTATCAAAGAACTTGGTCCTCCACAAGAAAGATTATGTAAATCCACCTGGCATTGAGAGGAATTTTAAATACTTTAAAAGCTTTCAGTCTTTGGCTAAAGAGGAAAGTAGTAATGTTCTGCTTGGCAAACAAGGAGGTACAAGCTCTATCAATCTGTCAAGAATCATGCAAGTTATGGAGATGGACAAGTTCTACTTGGTAGCTATCTCCCTGGAAGCCACAACAAGATAACTGACATGCTAAGTCACTAACTGCAACCACACATGAATGGTCATTGGACCATCAGGTAGCAGGAGAACTGTTCCAACTTGCAGTACCATTCAACAGCAATGTGCCTACCTATTGTTCCAAACGATCTGCAAAGGAGAGTCTAGCAACAGATGCTTTTTCAATCCCATGGAAACAAGGCCTTCTTTCTGTACTCTCCCCAATTCCACTTATAGCTTAAACAATTCAAAAGTTAAGGAGAGAAAAAAGGTACAGTCTGCTGATTTGTTTTTTGAGTCAGGTCTTTTGCTCCTTGGACTGGCTGGGGATGCTGCAAAGGGAGTGTTTACAGCTCTTGGGGCCAGGGAGTCTCCGCTATTGCTCTATAGTGATAGTTGCTTGGCAGATTTAGGGCACATGTGTATGGGGGTCCAGAGAGAGCTGTCAGATAGATGTGGCCAAGGGCTGTCACTGGAATGGCTGGGCTAGTGGTTAGTGGGGCGGTAAGAGAAGGAGCGGCTTATGGTGCTTATTTGCCTATAACTGTTCAGAGGAGAAGATAATAAATCGAAGAATAATGAAATAGGGTGAATGAAGGCTTCTGGGGCCACAGCCTGGTTCTGGATGAAGAAAGTCAGGCCCAGAATCAGAATTAGAAAAAAGATGAGAGAGGAGTACACTTTGCAAGGTAGAGCTTTATTCATAGTCTGTTTCTTGCCCAGGGACCTGATACAAGAATATTCTGCTGTCCAAGTGGATGAAGGCAGGGGTTGAGCAGGAAACCATCATTGGCTGTTCTGGGAATGGGCACGTTGTCCTGTGACTCCCAGGGCCCCATCATCTGTGTGTCTGCATTGCTTTACCATTGCTTGGATAATCGTTCGTAAGGCGCTTCCCAGAAGCTCTGCGGTTAGTGACTCGCTCAGTGGGGGCACGTGGATAAAAGCAGCTTTCCCGTTCCCATAATGCAGAGAAATGTAATAGGTGTAGTCGCAGACATACCTGGAGCAATAACCGAAAGAACAATTACAAAAAAAAGGAATAAAACATTTTCAGTGCATTACATTTGTGCGCCAAGCCCGCTAGACTTGCTCTGCCTTTCCTGAGCGTAGGGGACACCAAAGTGGGCCATGCGGAAGGGTCCCTGATGCTTACAGTGGCACAGGTTGGAAGGAGGTCACATGTCCAAGACCAGCTTTCTGCTACTCGGCCACTCTTTCAAGGCAAGGTGCTGGGCATTGGTAGCTGGACCTTTAGCCAGATCCAATCTCCTTGCCGTTCCCTAAAAAGAAATGGTGGGGGGAGAACCATCAGTATAAGGATGTTGCCAGTGGGGGCAGCAGCAACTGGGGATCCCTCATACCCCTGAGGGGGAGAGGTCCTGAGTGTTGCATTTAGGGTAAGATGGTGCCAAGGGTGGGAGCCAGTTTTGGACTTTCTGGGTGGGGGATAGGATTTCAGAAAAGAGTAGGGCTTAACTGTACTTTTTTTTTTGGGGGGGGGGGGGGGGAGGGAGGGACAAATGACTATTTACAGAGGGTTTGGGGGATTACTGGTGGTCCCCGTCAGCAGCGCACATTTAGCATGAACTAAATGACAAGTGAAACGTGGGGGGGAAATGAGTAGTAAAACAGGAAATGAAGACATTTTTCCTGTCCACACCTATAGTAAGCTTTATGCTCACCAGCAAAGATTAACCCTTTACTTCCCTCTTCACACCACGTCCACACAGTGAGGGCTGATCCGAAGGATTTTAGTTCCAAAAATGTAGATGGGAAGAGCAGTGAATATCGATACAGGGAACAGTTCAAGCACGCCGGCATGCAAGAGCAGCAAAACTGAACAATATCTTCAGCCAGGGAATGTTTAAAGCAGAAAAAAAGTTACATCCCGTGGCCTTCAAAAGATACTTCATGCTGTGACCCCCTTCCTGATACACTTTTGGGTTAATTGGCTGGCAAAAGTGCAAAGCTGCAGATCATTCTGCAATAGAAGATCTTCCCCCTACTCTATTGCCAATGAGACCCTATCCACTCTGCCAGGGGGGGCCTTTACTTTATAATTTGAGGCTGATTTGGGATTTTACTCAGGCTGCTTCGGTATATGAATCACCGATGCTTTCCTGCTGCATGGGCTCGGATTAAGATAGGCAGAGGCTCCTCAGTATTACCAAACAAAATGGAAAACTTTACCTTGTCTTCTGTATTTCGAGACCCCCTCATTATCTGAGGGTCTCATCCTAAATCCAGCACCGTAGCTGCAGCCAGGCTGGACTCGGCTCTCCCAGCCTGCTATCAGGACAGGTTCTCCTCTAAGATGGGTCACTGGGCAGTGCTGCTTCTCAGCCACTCGGAGTGGGTAGCTGGATTATACCATTATCTGAACCAGTAAGTGACACTTTTACCTTCCTGGCAAGAGCAGCCGCTCAGGGACTGAGCCCTGGAGGCGTGCTGAATCAACTTACTCCCTTATTCAAGAACTAAATCCCCAAACCATGCTCCACCAGACACACGCCTGCTATAGGTCTCTATCAGCTAGAAAGCCCAACGTTTTTTGTTTTTTTTTTAATTTGGAATAGCATCCGATCAACATACAATTCACAATTTGGAAAAGAGAACTCTGACTGTCTTCGGTAATAGCGGAGCCAGCTGTAGCTTTACCCCCTTTGTACCCAGTGGCACAGGGAGCCCCCTGTCTGTGTTGCAGCTCTGCTGTGAATGATTTCCCAGCGGATACTGCTGTGGATCCTTAGCTAGTGCAGTGCTTGCTCTGGGTGAGCCCGTCAAACCCCGTGGGAGTGAGAGAAAAACGGCTTAACCTTCCTGCGTCTCTGGAGCAGAGGAGATCCACGCCTGGCACGGACAGGTTTTGGCGGAGGGTTTTCAGGTTAATGGTGGACTCTCTTATTTCGGGACCTTGCAATGGACAGCTGCCTCCTTCAGGACAGAAGCCGCAGACGTCCCTCTCGGTGTAGCCGCTCTTCCTCCCGCACTGCTCTAGGACGATCGCTTTAGAGGATGAATCGGTGCCCACGTGAACGGCCAGCTTTGCGTTTTCCAACAATGCAATAATAGAATATAAAATGATTACAGCTGGTATAAAAAAAAAAAAGACAATGCAGTAGCAGTTTAGAGTCCCTGTCCTGGAAGCCTGGCACGTTGCATAAAAGCTCAATGCCCATTTGCTGACTTAAAGCTTTGCCAGTTTAGTCCGGAGAAGTAAATGCCATTTCCCAGTTCCCCGTTGTCATAGGAATTGCTGTGCCTGCTCTGCTGTTGGATAAAATCAATCTATCACCAGGGTTTGTAGGATAAGGCTTTTGGAAGTGGATATTGTCATCCTTAACGGTTCCAGGGGATTCTAAGACCTTTCTCCTGTCCATCTATCCGAATCCATGGCAAAAATAGCTGAGCCACTCGTCTCTTGCATGCAGCGCCCAACGAACTGGTGGCCGCCTGGAAGACAGCGAGCCCCCCTTCTCAAACATCGTTTCTACAGAGGATCTTGGACGCTACGCTATATGAGCTATTTATTGGCGATACATAGACATAAGGCGCCCTTACGTGTACCAGTGTGGGAACCTTTTTTGATTTGGTATAAAAGTGGCAGCTAATCCTTATTATATTGCTGATTATGGGGGGGGAATGGGACATGGGGTAATTTGGAAGATGTCCTTGGGGTTTTAGTCATCGTGACTTGCTTATATAGCTAATGTTTCTATCTGCTGATAATGTGGTGTTCTGTTCTGATCCTTGCATTAAAAAAACCCCACTCTTACTGCACGGGGAAAACAGATTGAGCAGCTCAGGCTGGGTTCTCTCTGCAGTGGTCATCTGAAATTTTCCCAGTGACTTATTACCAGGAATACTTTAAGGGAACCAATCAGAGTGGCTTAGCACTGCATTCTGGTACACGACGCATAGCGCATTGTGCCCAGCAAAGGATGTGCAAGCCCTGTACAGCCGAAACAATGGACGGCAGCCTTGTACTCCTCCTGTGATTGCCCGTGTCATGGAAGGTAATGGCCAAAACTGCTGCTAAGGGGTCAACCTAAAATTATTTAAATTCTCCAAATGAGTGGGAGCGAGACGTCGTTTTTTTAGCGATGACGCACTCTGGCTTTCCTTTCAGCACAAACCAAGATTTAGTTCCTAGGGAAGAAGCAGCGTTACCGTGGGCTCATGCCGAGGTGAGGCGTGGTGACGGATGACACCACTGCTACAACACTGCTCTCCACATCAGGTGGAAGCACCTGAAATTAGGAATCTTGATGGAGGATTTTACTCCATTCCTTATAAAAAGCATTTTCTTTCATAAAAAAAAAAAAAAGTTTTGTATTACTTCTGTTGGTAACATAGCTTGTTTTGTTTCTCCTTTTTGCCGAAAAGCATTGGATCCTATAATTTCTTACTATTATCACTATTTAGCCACTTTATGTATTACTTTATCATGCCAATAAGTAATCTGAGTCTGATTCCTATTAGCAAGAGGATAGGTAAAGAAGTGAGGTAAGGTGCATGGATTGGCACTGACAGCCCTGAATAGCAGTGGTGGGATTGCATGGGGACCCCAAGGAAGCATTAGGGTAGCCTGCAAGGAGTGGCAGTTACCACCATATACAGCAGTGGCACAAGAGCATTGGGCTTCCAAGAGGACGGGGGTGATCTGCATGGGGAGGGGTCGTGGTTAATATCTGGACTTCTAGGAGGGTGGGAAAGCTGGATCTTTTTTTTTTTTTTTGTATTACAGAAGCCTCACCTTGGTGGCTGTGAGAATTATTACAATGGAAGGGGGGCTTGGGTATCTGAATTGTGTAGGGCAGGGTTGGAGATAACAGGACCACGGAGGCCATCGCAGTGGGGGATTTTAGGCATGCGTGTGCAGTGTTGGAGGGGGAGGGCATGGGTGGAATTGAGAAGTCGGGTAGCATTTACAGTGTTTCTCAAGCTGGTCCTGGAGCTGCCCTCTAGCCCGCCTGGTTTTCAGGATATCCACAATGACCGTATGTGAGAGATCTGCCTGCATGTTCATTGTGGATACCTGGAAAAGCTAGGGGAGGGGGGGTGTACACCAGAACCGGGTTTAGAAAAGCTGGGGTAAAAGATACGGGGAAAGGGGATGAATTTCCACGGTGCAGACTGGATGAGTCATCATTTCCTTTCTTCCTTCTCTCCCAGCAGATCTTTGCCCTCCCTGTCTCCACCATTAAAGCCGTGAAAAGCACTGTCCTCTGAGCTGCATTTTGAAAAACAGTTTAACATTTTGACGTTTTGGTGTTTTGGTGTTTTGCTTTTGTTATTGTTCAAAAGGGCGAGTCCCAAATGGAACTGCTCTGGGACAACTGTCCGCCTTTTGTTAGCCAATTTATGAAGACTGCGCACACTTTCCCATGGAAAGGCCGGGGGGGGGAGAGCTGGTAGATATTGCTGGAAACTTCCACAGTGTGCGACAGTTAGGTCAGTGCGACCCAGCTCAGTGAGGGACATGGAACCTGCTAACCTCGGACATCCCCAGCACAAGATAGCCATGTTAGAAGGGATTAGCATGGGGGGGGAGCAGGGATGTCTCGATATTGCATGTGTTATACATAGGGGGGGGAGAGCGGGGGTGTCTCGATATTGCATGTGTTATACATAGGGGGGGGGAGAGCGGGGTGTCTCGATATTGCATGTGTTATACATAGGGGGGGGAGAGCGGGGGTGTCTCGATATTGCATGTGTTATACATAGGGGGGGGAGAGCGGGGGTGTCTCGATATTGCATGTGTTATACATAGGGGGGGGAGAGCGGGGGTGTCTCGATATTGCATGTGTTATACATAGGGGGGGGAGAGCGGGGTGTCTCGATATTGCATGTGTTATACATAGGGGGGGGAGAGCGGGGGTGTCTCGATATTGCATGTGTTATACATGGGGGGGAGAGCGGGGGTGTCTCGATATTGCATGTGTGTTATACATAGGGATCTTATTTGATCACACACAGGATGATACTCACAACGCACGTTCTTGCCAGCTGTGGAAATCAGGGCTGAGGGAGGCAGGTTAAATAAAGTAGGCGCAGATCAAGGCATTGGCGGGGCAGATGTGGTGGGGCCCGGCGGTGGCGGGTTGGGGTCCAAGGGGGGAGAGGGGGCGACGGCAGTGGCAGCAGAATAGGGCCTGCACCATAAAGTGAGAGAGAGACTCTTGTTGTTTTGAGACACTTTCTGGAAGAGAAACTTGATAAAAAATGGGGCCCTGATTATGCAGACAGCCTTGAACAACAAAACAGCCTGCGGGGTCTGATTTCCCTGGGCTAACACCTGTTGGAAACAGACTTTGTCACTTTCATACAGTTACTTCCCTGTTACTAAAATGTGCACGAGCTGTGCTCGTCTCCCCTAGAGAAAGTGTTTCTGCCTGCCAGGCGCTAACGTCGCCTTTCATACGCCTTTTTCATTGGATTAACAGAGGAACTCTCAGCAGCTGGCTCCATTCTTTCTCAGCACAGCTTCACCTGGTCATTACCACCCCCCCCCCCCCTGCACAGTGCAGACTTTTCATATTTTAGCTATTTGGGCAGATGAAAGACTAGGGGACACTCCATGAAGTTAGCATGGGGCACATGCCTTTTTGTTCCCTATCTACTTGTTAATTGTAAACCGACATGATGCGATATTTATCGCGAATGCCGGTATAGAAAAACTTAAAATAAATAAATAAATAAATAATCGGAGAATGTTCTTTTTTACTCAACGCACAATTAAACTCTGGAATTTGTTGCCAGAGGATGTGGTTAGTGCAGTTAGTATAGCTGTGTTTAAAAAAGGATTGGATAAGTTCTTGGAGGAGAAGTCCATTACCTGCTATTAAGTTCACTTAGAGAATAGCCACTGCCATTAGCAATGGTTACATGGAATAGACTTAGTTTTTGGGTACTTGCCAGGTTTTTATGGCCTGGATTGGCCACTGTTGGAAACAGGATGCTGGGCTTGATGGACCCTTGGTCTGACCCAGTATGGCATGTTCTTATGTTCTTATGTTCATTAGAAAAGGTGGAAGGAAGTCTAAACGACTACTGGCATGGTTAAAAGTTGAGGTAAGAGAGGCTATAATAATTAAAAGAGCATCTTTCAAGAAATGGAAAAGGGATCCATATGAGGAAAACAGGAAACAGCATAAGCACTGGCAAGTTAGATGCAAAGCATTGATAAGGAAGGCAAAGAGAGAATTTGAAAAGAAGCTTGCTGTGGAAGCAAAAACTCTTAAAATCTTTTTCAGGTACATTCAAGGGAAAAAGCCTGCGAGGAAGTCAGTTGGATCATTAGATGATCAAGGAGTAAAAGGGGCACGTAGGGATGACAAAGCCATAGCAGAGAGACTAAATTAATTCTTCAGTATTCACTGAAATGATATTCAAAGGTGATGATTCAGTGGAAATGAAACAAATCTCTGAACCATGATGATGTTCTAGGTGAATTTGACAAACTAAAGAGTAGAAAATCACCTGGACCAGATGGTATACATCCCAGAGTGCTGCAAGAAATGAGAAATGAAATTGCAGACCTGCTATTGGAAATTTTTAAACTATCATCATCTATGGTACCTGAAGACTGGAGGGTTGCCAATGTAACACTAATTTTTAGAAGGGATCAAGGGGTGATCAAGAAACTACAGACCAGTGAGTGTGACGTCCGTGCCAGGCAAAATGTTAGAAATTATCATAAAGAACAAAATTGTATAGGTTAATGGGACAAAGCCAACATGGATTTAGCAAGGGAAGTCGTGCCTCACAAGTTTGCTACATTTTTTTGAGGGCGTAAATAAACATGTTGATAAAGGTGAGCCAGTTGATATAGTGTATCTGGATTTCCAGAAAGCATCTGCCAAAGTCCCTCATGAGAAGAGACTTAGAAAATTAAAAAGCCATGGGATAGGGGGCAGTGTCCTATTGTGGACTGCCAACTGGTTAAAAGATAGAAAACAAGAGAGTAGGGCTAAATAATAAGTTTTCCCAATGGAAAAAGCTGAATAGTGGAGTGCCCCAGGGATCTGTTCTGGGACCACTGCTTTTTAATACATTTATAAATGACCTGGAAATGGGAACAAGTGAGGTGATCAAATTTGCCGAAGACATACAAATTATTTGGAATGTCATGACCCCTCTCTGGTCATGTTCATCCAGACTAAAAACTCCCTTTTGCAGCTGCTTTTAAACCTTAAATTTCTCTACAATACATGTATTTCCCAGAAAGTACTGTGTTGTCATGTAGGTTTGTCTTAACTAGGCTGTAAGCTCCATAGAGAAGGGACTCGTATGTATCTGTATCGTGCTGTGTATGTCTAGTAGTACTTTAGAAATAAGTAGTGGATTTTAAAAAAACACAAATTTATATTATAAATTTCAATAAATTAAAAAAAAAATTAATCGTATTAGTATGATCCACTGTTATGGTGTACTCTGAGGGGGATTTTGCACAAAAATATTTAAATTTCTCTATGCATTTAATTAAAGTCTAATTTATATTGTTATTGTGAGCTATATAAAGAATGCAGCATTTTTAAATTTTTTGCTCAGAATTCCACTAGCTTTGCTTTTTCTAAAACAAGGAGGAACTGGGGTCCAGACATGGCGATATGGTGAAACCAGGACTGGTTCAGAGTCACTAAATAATCCATAAAGGTATCCTTATACTTGACTACTACTCATGCCTCTCTTATAAGTTAAAAAGAAAAGTCATTTTCTACTCAGCCTGAAATGTCTTTTAAATGGCGTATGGGAAAAGTACATTTTACCTGAGAGAGGCAGCTGTGACTCACCTGTGGTTTCAGAGTTGCCCATATCTTAGAGACTTGCTGCGCAGACTTCTCGTAGCTCACAGGAAGTTGCAGGGTGTGAAGCTGCGTGCCATCACCGAGGCCTGTCCTGGAGAGTTCCTGGACAGAGAATCAGATACAGGATAACATCCTTTCCAGCCCTCTCCTGAAGCTGTGAAGCCCCCAGGGCAGGTAGGGTAAGTCTTTTATAGACTTAGAGAAATGGGGGGGAAAAGGGGCATCGATTGGAAAGCTATGTACACTATGCTCATAATATGGGAAAAAATGTCCCAGATGATGCAAACATGGAAGAGGCTGACTTGGATAATAGTGGCAGCCTCATGGTACACAGAGAACCATGTCTGGGATATCGTTAAACCAGGTTATCTTTCAGGGAGCAGGACTGGCTTATATAAAAATTAATATTAATGCAACAGAACCGGAGGGCTCCTGGGGTAAGGCGGCACTGTGGGTTACTCTGGAAAGAAGCAATGGGTCATTAATTTATACTGGTGTGAAATATTGATCTCTTTCACAGGCCGAAGAAATGGCCAGATTTAACTGAAAGCATTCACAAAATTGGCTAGATGATTTCAATCTACTGGATGGATGTTGATTGCGACATCTCAGCTGCGGTGTCATCTAGAAGCAGAGAGAGGTCCTGGATTGTCGGCAGCAGAACAGATGTGAGTGGCAGATACTGGATCTGGTGCTTTAAATAAAATGAGAGACTGTTTCTGAAGTCATAGCGCGTGATCACCTGGGATCACTGGATGGCGTAGTTCAGTATTAAGAGCACAGGCTGTGATGGTTCCTGGCTATCAGATGGGGAAAGTATCTCAAGGACTCTAATTGTATGAGATAAGCTAAGGAACGGACAAGCCTGGTGGGCAAAACTAAAAGGAGATATTGCAAGGGCAGCAAACCTTTTGTTAGAAAAGTCAATAAAGGTACGAGGGAAACGAGGCCAGTACGCTTTTCTAAAGAAGTGGCTGAAAAGGTTAAAAGTCTCAAACAGGATGTGCCGTTTCTGGACTCCAGTGGATAACAGGATCCAAGGCAGCATGGTTTTAGCACAGGGTAGGTCCTGTCACATGAATCACTGGATGATCAGGCAAGAGCACTAGATGTGGTGAAAGCTGTTAGTGTAGCTGGGTTTAAAAAGAATTTAGACAAATTCCTGGAGGAAAAGTCATCGTAGACTTGGGGAAAGCCACTGGTTTTGAGCAAGAAGGACTGGGCTTATTATTTGGGGTGCTGTTGGAGACAGGATGCTGGGCTTGATGGACCTTTGCTCTGGCAATTCTTATGTACTTGGGTTTCACGTAGGTGACCTAAATAGAGCACTCTAGGTGTAGGCCCGAACACGACTGAATGAGTTAGAAATTGGTTGAATGGGAGGTGCCAAAGGGCAGAGGTCAACTGAGTTCACTGCGAGGAAATGATGTGCCTCAGGGACCGGTTTGGTTCTGTTTAACAATTTCCTGAGTGATATTTTGGAAGGGCTGTTGAGGAAAGGTTTGCCTTTTTGTGGATACCAAAATCGGCAACAGGGTAGACATTCCTAGAAGATATGGTAAAAGAGGAGGGATGAGGTGAAGCTTTAGGAATGAGAGCTACAGTCTGACAAATGCTAAAATAAAAAAACACAGGATCTGATGTACTCGATTGTGAGCCACCAAAACCGGGCTACAGGCAGCATATAAATATTTTAAATAAATAAAATCCCAAGAAAGCAATACCATAAAGGAGCTGAAGTTCTCCACACAAGAGTGAGCTGATCCTATCTGATGATGTTAAGGTGGCCAAACAGGTAGAAAGGTGATGTCAAAAGCTAGAAGGGAGAATAGCCAGCAGGAAAGGGGAGAGGTGATCTTGTCTCTAAATAAGGTCTCACCAAAGATTTAAGTACTGTGTACAGGCCTTCAAAAAGATTTAAATTAATATTTGATCCTTAGGACAGCTACTATAATGATTAACAGTCTTCATCAGAAAGCAGAGAGGGAGAGACAAAGATCTGTACTCGAATACTCTGAGATGAGAGATTTAAATATCTCCAAGCAATAAAAGCACAGGAGGTGGGCTGCTTTCATCAGGAAGGATGCTATGGCAGGAGAGTGAAAGGGGATAAGCTCAGGGGTGCCATGCAGGGTCAGACCAAGGTCCACTGAACCCAGCAATCCTGTCTCAGACAGGGGCCAGTCCAGATCAAGTAAGTGACCTTTGCAGACTCACAGTTCTAACCCTGATAATCTTTACTAGCTCACAGAATGAAATCCGTCTTTTCTTCCCAGAACACACACAATTCTAACTTTAAAACTAGCACACGATATGCACAGCTAGTAACAGTTTAACCCCCAAAGAAGTTCTCTTTCCCAGCACGAGGTTCTGCTCTCAGCACTCCTGGAAAGCAGGTTATACTCTCGCAGCCCCAGCAGGTTATACTCTCGCAGCCCCAGCAGGTTATACTCTCGCAGCCCCAGCAGGTTACACTCTCGCAGCCCCAGCAGGTTACACTCTCGCAGCCCCAGCAGGTTACACTCTCGCAGCCCCAGCAGGTTACACTCTCGCAGCCCCAGCAGGTTACACTCTCACAGTCACGTAGTTGCCGGTGTTGTTACTCAGGCTTCAAACATTTCATATTAACCCCTTTGGCAGCTCCAGCACTCATTGTTGAGTTGGGCAAGTACAGTTCTATGAAGGCATAACTTTGCCACTCTGTCAGGCTTTCTGTTCTCTCTGGGGCTGACCCCATGTCCTCTTAAATTCTTTTTCTATTTAACTGTCACCACCCACACTGGGAAGGCTTTCCACACTTCCCATGCAAACATATTTTCTCATACCGGATCTTCAGTCTATCCCATTAAAGGCTCGAATCGCATCCTTTCCCTTGAAACAGCTTTGCTAATATCTTTCAAGTAATTGAATGCTTCTCTCCTGGCTCTCCTTTTCCTCTATGCCGGTGGAAGGATGTCACTTCAGCCCCACCCTGCAGCCAGACTGCCATTCGTAAAGCGCCAGGACCCAGGTGGGAACAGCTGGGCTCTTCTGCAAGCAGGAACCAGAAGAGGGGGGGGGGGGGTAAGTGGGGCTGGGTTGGGAGGGCCCCAGCTCGGACTAGGCTGGATTCATTGTGAGGGCCTAGCTAGGGCTCCTGGAGACCTCCCCCCTCCCCCCCCCCACACACACTTACACACACTTTCTATTTTTTTTTTTTTAATACGATGCATACGAAGCCACCCGAAACGTTTCAGGTTTCCTCAGGGGAGGCTGGCCCTTTGTTAGTTCATTTCCAACGAACTGAAAACGGCTTCCTTCACTGCATTTTTGGTATTTGTTGCAAATGAATGCACATCCCTGTAACTCAGCTGGTTACAAAGCTTGTTTGAGGTTTTGAAGTAACAACTGAGCTGAAGAACTCTTGAGACACCGGTATCCAAATGATGACAGGCGTTGGCAGGCACCAATTTATCCAAATAATTCTGCTTGCCTCTGGCCCACCCTTTAGACCATCTTGGGCAGGTCCCTGGCTCTCAGTCCATGCACGTTTGGATTTTAAAGCGTATGCATGTGTGTTAACAGCCCACATAACCTGTACCTGCCAAAGAGGGGATGTAACTTCATGTCAGTTAATTTGTGTGCACTCCGGGCCAATTACCCGAGCACCGACAAAGCACATTCGTTCACAAGTTATCCACACCGTTAACAAAATGACCCTCCCTATGTCCCGGCTGCCCACAACTGAGAAGTCTTAAGCACTCACAGGATCGGGGATTAACGTTGAGCCTCTTGTCTTTATTCTATTGATAAGGGAAATCTCCAAGTCCTTACCTTTACTGCTTCCCAGCTGGAGTTAACGTGGTGGCTTCGAAATGGAGCAAAACCTAAACGGGAAGGATTCCAGCAGCAAATTATCCATGGAGAATTCTCTGAACACATCAAACTTTGCATTCCTTATGCCCGGGCCTTTTCAGTTGGCTTTTTGTACAGCAATACATTTACTTACATTCTCTATATTGCTTATGGGTTGTGGAAACCATCTTCCCAGAGCTCTGCCTCCGACTTACCTCCTGGGCAGCAGCTCCAGCACTACCCTGGCTCTGGCATTGCCCTGGCAAGCTTGTGCTGCCCCCAAAATGTTGGCACTCTATTAGTTTGCCTAATGGAAGCTGTTCTCCCTGAGTTTCTTTAAAGGGTTTTCTCACCCCTCCCCCAAGAGATTTGGCTTCTAGCGCCATCGACACCTTCATCAGTTGGCCATGTCATTAAAATGAACTGTTTTAACCTGCTTCCAGGCTTTTGTAGGCCATTCTTGCCAGCCAGTCAGCCTAAGATCCTGTGATCGTTGCCTGACAACAGAAGACCACTGATGATCACCCTCTTAGTAGCAGCCTGAACCAATTGCTCTGGCTCTTGCGTTGGGCACCCTTCAGTTGGAGCCATGCGACTTCTGCAATCGGCCATGCTCTTTGCTGCCCAGACTGTCACTCCAGTAGACTCTGCTTTAGGATAGGCAGCTCAACTGTTTAAAAGGCAAGCACAGGCTCCACCTCTATATGGGTCTTCACACACAGCTTCATTTATCTTATTGTATTCTCAGCTGATACAGCTGTGCGATAAATTACAGGGTAAAGCATCCAGCAGATCAAAATCTTCCAAACCACGTGCGTACTGCTAAGTGTGTGCATAAACAGGTGAAACTATCAGAGCCTTAAAAAGAATTTGGAAGCACAGCCTCCTTTCTAGCTTCTGTCAGGAAGACAGGTCTATTAATGATCCCCTCAGAAAGCAGTCGCCAGCATCCACCAGCCAGGAAGAGGAATACTTAACAGCTGCTTTACCAAGTGACAAATGTTTCTTGCTTGCTGGAGTGAAATTTAAGCTGCCTTTTCTCTATCCTTTCAACTTCTCGATTCCTAAATCTAGTTTATTCTTTTGGTTTTCTTTAAAGCAAGGTCCTTTGGGCTTGGTGGAGGAACTATTTACCCTTACAGAGCGTCAGCCAGTGTAAACATTTTGATCATGGGCTCCTGTGACTGGGGCTATCACATAATGTGCTGTACTCTTATGCTATTGGACAGGGTTTCTCCTGGACAGGATGCGAGTATAAAGAATCACCCTGCAAGCTTATAGCATAAAGAAAGGAGGGAGGTGGTAGGAGCAGGAAGGCCCGAGGACCAGAATTAGCAGTGTAGGCGGTCACGTTTGTAAGGTTGACTGCTGGGAGATGGCCTTCGCTACGGGTAAGCAGGTCGACTGGGTTGGGCCAAATGGTTCTTGTGTCTCAATTTCCGCTAGGTTACAACACTTCCTAAAAGCAAAGCGATGGGATGCGAGCTTGCCTTTGTTCCTGCGAGTCTAGAATTCTGGTCTGAGATCCTCACCACATGCCATTGGTGTCTGTGCTCGCATACAAGGTGACAAATCTGCTAAAAAGCGGAGAATTTCAAGCCTGCAAATGTCATTTCAATGCTCATTGATTAAAACAGCCCCAAAGCCCTGAGGCAGGAGGAAGAAGGGGTTCCCCGGAGATTGGCATGCTCGATTTTCTGAGAGAGAAACCGGCTGCCTGCATTGTTCTTACACTCCTTCCTAACTCTAGAGGAAGCTACTTGGACTGATTGCTTTCCACTTGGCAACAGTCTGCAATGGATTAGCCAACACATGACAGGGGAAGGAAGAGAAAATGGGGAGCAGATGGCACATGGACAATAAAAAAAGACATTTTGTTCAGAAACCTAGTTCTGTGCATGGTTGAAGGTACACAAATGTCTCTGCCACCCAGGATTTAATCTCTGCTGCCACAACAGAGAGGTGCAGTTTCAAAATCTTAAACCACAGTTGCATTTTAATACAAAACACAGCCCATGTCCTCAGATGACTTGCGTGGAAGGGTAACTTGCAACGCACATGGTGAAAATCAGAAGCAGTTAACACTCTGAATGTGCAGGGCTAGATTAAAGCAATAGATTGACGCTTGCGCCTCCTGCCCCGTCACTGGAAAGGGGGGGGGTCATGAAGATCAAAACAGAAGTTACCCTGATGAATGGAAATTGCGTCTGGGTGGGAGGCAGTTTCTGGAACCTCCCAACAGAAGGGGGGGGGGGCAGTGGAAGAGGGTTTGTTTCATCTTGTGAACCCTTCAAACACTGGGCAACCTTTTCCTTCTTGACTATTCTGGGGGACTGCTGTCCATTTCCCTGCTGTGATTCTCCTTCTACGCCACCCAAAACAGAGACCTGCAGATTTTGCGCTCAAATAGGCAAAGAGAACATGGAGGGATGAGAGTGCGGGTGGCAGAGGGGGAGGCATGAAAAGCTTCATCATAATGGTGATCAGCTCCTCCACATCTACCATCCCTCTGGAACCATTAACAAAGCCTTGCTAGTGTTCAAAAGCAAGTCATTCAGGGGAAAGACCTCCATAGGTTCGGCTTTTGGGTAGGGTGAGCTGGACAGTCACCCAGAATACTTAAAGAGGAGGGGTGTCTCTGTTGCTGCCAGCATTGGCTGTTCAGCTGATCAACCAGTGAGCCGGGCAGCATCAATGATCATAGGTACCCAGAATAATACGAGGCTTGAGGTCAGCTGCTGGGCCGGGCAGCCTTAATGATCATAGGTACCCAGAATAAGACCAGGCTTGAAGTCAGCTGCTGGGCCGGGCAGCCTTAATGATCGTAGGTACCCAGAATAAGACCAGGCTTGAGGTCAGCTGCTGGGCCGGGCAGTATCAATGATCATAGATACCCAGAATAAGACCAGGCTTGAGGTCAGCTGCTGGGCCCGGCAGTATCAATGATCGCAGGTACCCAGAATAAGACCAGGCTTGGGGTCAGCTGCTGGGCCGGGCAGCCTTAATGATCATAGGTACCCAGAATAAGACCAGGCTTGAGGTCAGCTGCTGGGCCGGGCAGCATTAATGATCGTAGTTACCCAGAATAAGACCAGGCTTGGGGTCAGCTGCTGGGCCGGGCAGCATTAATGATCGTAGTTACCCAGAATAAGACCAGGCTTGGGGTCAGCTGCTGGGCCGGGCAGCATTAATGATCGTAGTTACCCAGAATAAGACCAGGCTTGGGGTCAGCTGCTGGGCCGGGCAGCATTAATGATCGTAGTTACCCAGAATAAGACCAGGCTTGGGGTCAGCTGCTGGGCCGGGCAGCATTAATGATCGTAGTTACCCAGAATAAGACCAGACTTGAGCAGGCTAAGCCTTCTTGAGGCCTGGTGGGTTGGATATACATCCATGTCCTCTTTGCTATACAAACAGGATCTTGCAGCTCAAACCAGGAGACTGGACACGTGCGGCAGGGGAAGCTTACGCGCTACTGAATTTCCATTCCTGCTGGCCAAAGAAAAACTGGCGATACATTTGCAGGGCGTTGGGAATTGGGGGGGCATAGGATGTGATTGTGGGCGAATCACTTATTCCTGAAAATCTGTTCTAATCGCGGCCGAGCCACTGCCTCTCCTTGTGATCCTGGCTTTATCCTCTACCTCAGTTCTTACCCCAGTTCTGCCGCTGACTCTGTGTGAGCTACGCAAATGACGCTATCTCCCTGTGCCTCGGTTCCAATTCCCACTCTGCCACGGAGAAATGGAGGGGAAAAATGGGAATTTTGGTGCATATGTGTTTGAAACCGTTGGTTCTTAAACATCAAAATGCTTGGAGGACAATATTTGAAAGGGGCTGTCCAGCTAAGTTTGGGACTTAGTGAATAAGCCCAGAGTTTTGAACTCCCCGTGCCGCTGACAAGGCAAGTGTTAGCCAGGGAAGTCCTTGCATGGATAAGAGAAGAAGGTTCTGGGGACTCAGCTGGCAGTGCCGTTCAGTGCTGGCCAGGTGAAGTTAGCAAGAGAACAGCAGGATGCTACATTTCTGTCTCTTTCTGCTGCCACTTACTGTGCTACCGTATAACTCTGCTTGGAAAGCTCGCAGGTTTAAAAATAGTTGGATAACATAAAAAAAAAAAAAAAAAAAAGGGCAGCTGATCCTCCTGCTCGCCTCCCTAAATCTCAGCAACTTTTGGGGTTAAGCAGAACCTCCTCCCCCATCACTACAACTTTTTTTTTTTTTTTAAGTGTTGAGTTAAATGGGCCTGATCTCATCCCCCTCCTCCGATATAAATCTCCGCTCCCACAGGCAGAGCCAGAGAGGCAGTTTCTTCCCGCCTCCCGCTTGCTTAATGCAGGTAGCTCTGCCATTCACTACACTCTTTCACTGATTGGCCACTCACTGACGGCTGAAGGACCAATCAGTGAAGGAGTGCAGCGAATAAATTAATAGGAAAGCGCTGCGAGCCCCTTGCATTCATGTTCTAAGCCAGCGTTGCCTGCTGTGCCGCTGGGAGTCGCCTTCTCTCTCTACCACTCCTTCGCCAGTACCTTCCCTTCTGTTATTTCAGGCCTGGAGCCAAGTTAACCGACAGCCCAGGTGGTGCCAGGGGAGGGGACAGGTAATCTCTCTGGATAGGGGGGCAAGGGGGGAGGAGAAGACACCCCCCCCTTCGATGATTAGGCTGCAGGCTATTGGCCAGCCCGGGGGCTCCTCTCCAATGATGCAACTGCTGGCCTGTGACTGCATCACTGTAAAGGTTCCTACCCCCAGGAGCTCTAGAGCTTGCTGCAGTGCCCTGCCCTCTGAGGAGCGACTCGGGGCGTGCAAACAGTTTTTTTTCATATGCGCCACAAGTTTTTTAAACCCGTAATATTCGAGCAGCAGTATTAGCGTTGCATTTCTCTATATAGCACAAAGAAAAACCTGTGAGCGATGCTCTGAACCATATAAGCCAGTGCTCCCCAACCCTGTCCCGGGGGCCCGCCAGCCAGCCGGGCTTTCGGGATCTCCACAATGAATATGCACGAGAGGAAATTTGCATGCACTGCCTCCATAAGATGCAGATTTTCTCTCATGCATATTCATTGTGGAGATCCTGAAAGCCCGTCTGGCTGGCGGGCCCCCGGGACAGGGTTGGGGGCCACTGATATAAGCCAGTGGTGCCTGCCCCTCCTGACAGGAGGTGGCCTGGCACCCCAGCGGTGGCTCGTCCCTTCCACTGGCCCTGGTTAATCCAGGGGACATTTTCTGTGGTTCTCTGGGTGCAGAATCTGTTCCTTGTCACCTTAGCTCTGCTTTTTTTTTATTTTTATTTTTGGGAGTGGGGGGAGCTGGAGGCTTTGTAATTCTTTTCCTGCTCCTTTGGGCCTCCGGCTCACTCAGAGCTAAGACTACAGCCCCCACCGGGCTTCCTTTCCTTCTTACCCTATTTTATGTCTCCCCCCCCCCCCCCCCTCAGCCCAGCTGTCGCAGCAAGAATCCTCGATGGGGAGTCCACAGACTGCAGCCAGACAGGGCTGGTCCAGTCCTAGTTCTACCCCAGTGCATGCAGGGGCTTGTAGTTCTGACTTAGCTATGAAAAGCTAAATTACAAGATCCTGCATGCAGTGGGGGTAAAACCAGCACTGGATCAACCTGTCCTGACAATCTGGAGCCTGCTGGCAACCCCATAGCCAGCTAATATTGCCCTCCAGTCTGGCCAGTAGTTGCCACTGCTGAGATCCTCCACACACCCCCTCCCCCTTCTGCCAACGGCCGTGGTGCTGACTCTGCGGCATCCCGAACGCCATCTGGCTCGGTGAACGGCGGACCTCATCCAGGAACTGAGCCCAGATCCCTCCGCACGGCACTTGCCACTAGGCCAGCCCATGATGTTTGCTTTTCACTGTTTTCATATGAACTGCTCCCCCCACCCTTGTCGCGCGTGCACTGTTTATATTAATAACTGAGCGGATGAAGGGAGGAAAAACAGTGCAGAATCCAAACACGGTTTCTGCAGAAACCAATTCAGCATTCTGCAAACTGCCTAAGGCAGCTTTAGCATCGATAAGAACAGTGGGCACGCAGCCTAATCATGGTCATCTTAATGGAAGACAAAAATTCCTTTGTGCTCTTTGAAAGAACAGACTAAGAAAACTTAAGGCACTTAAAAGCAAAGTAGCCAGATTGAGATGATATCTTGAAAATCTGAGGGGAAGTGCGTGAAGGGAAAACTAAAATGAAAACAAAGTGAGCTTTATATAGTGCGTACTGTATTCTATATATTATATATAGTGTGCACTGTATTCTATATATTATATATTATATAGTGTATACTGTCTTCTATATATTATATAGTGTGTACTGTCTTCTATATATTATATATTATATAGTGTGCACTGTATTCTATATATTATATATTATATAGTGTGTACTGTATTCTATCTGATTCCATGTGGCCCAGCCAAAATATTCTGCTCGTATTGAAAGTTTGCATTTAGTAAATGTGTCCCATAACCTCTCTCTCCATCAAAAGAAGGCTGCTTAATGAAAGAGATTACTTCTAGATCATTAGCTGTAAGGAGGTAGTTTTGAACATCTAATTAGTGAAAGAAACCAGTTTCCCTATGCACTAAGCCTTCATTGTTTACGTGATGACCTGCTTTTTGCACGATACAGAATGTATGCCCGGGCTGCTGCACAACTCTGCCTATGGACAGTCCCTTGTCCTGGAGAGGCAGTGTGTGTAAGGAAATATAATCGTTTCTGCTGTAACCCACAGATCCCGAAGGATCACCCCTTCAGGTGACTACAACTAGTCCAAAATAGTGCAGCTCGCTTATTATCTGGTACCCCGGTTCGCAATCATATAACTCCTATCTTACAATCTCTTCACTGGCTACCCATAAAATACAGGATAAAATACAAAATACTCTCAATCATTCACAGCTTAATCTATAATTCTTCCTCCACCTGGTTATGCACCTTACTTCGTATTTACAAACCGACCCGACATCTAAGATCAATCACTCAAAATCTCCTAGACATTCCCTCACCACGACAGGCCAGATTAGACATAACCAGAAAGAGAGCTTTTTCAGTAGCAGGACCATCTCTTTGGAACTCTCTACCCAACCCTCTCCGTCTAATATCGAACCCTCATCACTTCAAAAAAGCTCTGAAAACATACTTTTTTCAACATGCATTTAATAACTCCTCTAAGTATTCTTCCAACTAAACTGAAGTTCCCACCTCTTCAACCCCGTCCATTTGACACATACTACTCCAATTCTGCTCACTTAACACATATTACCTTAATTTTTCATTCAATCTTTTTCCATTCCCTTCATTTTTTGGGATATATTTATCTGATAACTCATCACCTCTTCCCTCCCCCCTCTCGCCTTTTACTTTTCCTATTCTGTTTACCATGGCACGCTACTACTATTATTTTATTATTATTTTATTTTTTAATTAAGAATTTTATTTTAAGCTAGTAATTATCTAGCTATTTAACTAAATTTATGTATTTTTATTTAATTTAATTTCCACTTTATTTTTATCTTATTTTAAACTATTGTAAACCGTTTTGATAAAATTTTATTTTAAAAAGCGGTATATAAATACCTTTAAATAAATAAATAAAATAAACAATGATCCCTGATTTCCTTTCCTTTCCCAGATGCTAACTATGCCAGCTCTGGGCACCCAGCTACAGCCTTCCTGGGAAAGTCTTATTTTCCTGATTAGCCCCCTTTTAGGTTTTGTTTTTTTCCTAGCCCTCCTCCCAGCCAATTGGATTTTCAGGCTATCCCTGATGAATATGCATGAGAATTATTTGCATACAAATACATCTCATGCATATTCATTAATGCTATCCTGAAAACCTGACTGACTGGGGGGGGGGGGGGGCGTAGGACCAGTTTGTACAGTTGGCCTTGGCACTCGAGGGCTAAATTTTCCAATTCCGTTTCTGCTGCTCCAGCATGAACGAGACTGGGTGCCACCCTTTTGCTCTAGTTAAGAGCCATGCCCTAGACCAATGGCTCCACCTTACCTCTCGTAGCCAAGAGAGTGTGAGGATGTCTGAGCAAGAGTTACAGGTGCATTCCAAGTCTCCTGAACTTCTTACCTGTCACAACCACAACATTGGCATCGGACTCCATGATGTGCAGTCCAAGAGGCTGCGAACTGGAATCCTTCCAGTTTGCTATGGACAATTTTCACACAGGGCCAAAGCAGGTGCGGTCAACTCTAGGATGGAAAACAGCAAATCAATCCGTGTTACTATGGTAATGCTAGACGTGGGCAGGACGATGGTGCCCATAGGCAGAGGGGTTCCCCTCCCCCTCCCCTTGGAAAGCAGAGAGCAGCCGAGGGGACGCCCAGGGTTTCAGCACCTTCAGAATGTGCTCCCTAAATCTGAGCCTGGATGGGGGCCAGGAAAGGAGATTTTTAAGGACAAAGACGGTGAGATTTGAAAACATGGTCTTTTTTTTTTTTTTTTTTTTAACAAGGTGTCAGGTGTGAGTACGAAAAAGATGCTGCTGTCTGGGAGGTTAATGTGGCAGCACTAAGAAATATTTTTTCAGATAATTTAACTCGTCAGTAATCAAAGCAAACCAACCACTGGGTTTTATATTCTGCCTTTTGTTTCCTGCAGTGTTGTGTGGTTTGTGGTGTTTTTTTGAGAGCACCTCCTGGGCTAGGAGGCAATGTTCAGATGTGGGTGAGAACTGCTTAAAAGACAGAAAACAGTGTAGGGTTAAATGGTCAATAGCTGAATAGTAAAGTACTCCAGGGATGGATATTGCAACCATTGCTTTTTAACATTCATAAATTACCCTAGATATGGGGATGAGGGGCAAGGTGATCAGATTTGCTGCTCATACAAAATTATTCAAAGTTGTTAAATCACAAGAGGACTGTGAGACCTTGCAAGAGTGGAAGACTGGGCATGCAAATGGCAGAAGATAGTTAATATGGCCAAGGGTACCATGAGGCATGGAGAGAAGAGCGACTCAGACTATAGCCACATCAGGCAAGGTTTCACTGCGCGAGGTACCATCCATTTATTTATTGATTTAGATGTTTTTTACACTGTTCCAAAAGAAGATCACAACCTATTCGTAGGACCTAAGCATCATCGTGGATAATAGTGAAATCCTCTGCTCCTTGTGCACTGCCAACCAAGAAAGCAACTCAAATGCTAGGAATTATTATGAGACCCTAATCTTGCAGCTGCTCGTGCTTCCCTCAACTCTGCCAGATGGTAAGCACCTAGAGGGCAGCCTGAGTCCAAGGTCGTAGGCCAACAATACGATCCTTTACATCATTTCCACATGTAAAAATATAAAATTCGGACTCTCTATGCCTACATCATTAGAAAAGTTTCCCAATTGCTCATGTTCTGTGAGATGATAGGGAGATGTTTTCTACAGTTGTGCCAACAAGTGTTGGCTATCATGACTGAATATTTCCTAAAACTTCTGTGCATAGGCATGCTTAACTATAAAGGAAATGAATGTATTTATTTATTTTTGTATCTAGGTCATTCAGAACTTTTTCTTCATGACAACCTGGCCGGAGATCTTTGCCCTGTTTCATCTCAAGCTGCCCTTTGTTTCCTGGGTCGGCTATCAGAGGGCCAAGTCTTCATCTACTGTTTCTGTCATTTTGTTAGGCTCTCTAATTTCTGGCACCAGTGTAGTATAAATCTTTCTTTTTACTCTCTTCTTGTCCAGGCTCCTTTATGTAAGTGTTAATCTCTCTGCACAATCATGTAAATGGACTTCCAACTATGCCAAGAATTCTTGAAATTTTAAGGGGGTGAGAAGGGAAATAATTCCAGCTAAAAGTGAAGAAAGGCTTTGATGGCCTCAGCTCTTGACAGGACTCGCCCCAGGGCTGTGTTTTCCTTTTCAAGGTATGTTCCTTAAACGGCAAGCAGTCATGGACTGGCAGCGCTTCCACTGCCTCGAAGCTCTGTAACTGCTGTATTTTTCAGGTCTGACTCCGACGTGACATGGGGGGGGAGCAGCCCTGAGTCCTTCCTATTCGTAGAGCCTTGCCCTCCTTTTTTTTTTTTTTTTTAATATAAACTAAAATCTGTCACAATTTTTCATTATCTCTTTTGAGCCTGCCTTGGTGAGGGAGAGGGAGACTGCTTTCTTCTCCTCTATCGTTATCGTGGGAGACCTTCCACGTCTGACCCGTGGTGCAGCCGTGTCCTGGGTTCTCCAGCCCTTAAAGCAGGTCTTTTCAACCCTTTGCTGACCCCTCCACCTCCAGTCTGGTTTTCAGGATCTCCGTCCTAAATTTGCATGAATTATATCTGCATGGAGAGGGGAGACCCAATAGGTGTACATTTGCCTTAAGCATATTCGTGGTGGTGGTTATCCTGCAGGTTGGGAATCTCGGTGCTGAATTAAAGTTTAACATTATCTGTATTCTTTAAATTTAATTTTTTTTTTTTTTTTTTAAAAGAATTAACGCTCAAGTCTTTAAGCCCCCACCACAGCTTCTCCGCCTGCTGTTCGGTCACGTGCGTGCCACGCACTGCATTCTGGTACCTGCTGTCGTGCCGACAGGAAGCTGCACCACAATTCCCACAACGCACTGGGCCTGTTTACGTTCGAACGTAAAGGCCTGCGCGCAGCCCGGCGGGCTCAGTCAGCGAGCGCAGCCAATCGCTGCCAGCCTTTCAGCGGTAGCCCGGAAGGACCAATGGGAGGTTGTGTGGGGGGGGGCGGCGAATCCGGCGCGGGCTTGCAGCCGGTATAGATGAACGCTGACAGGGACGAATGGAGGCCGGGGGGAGGGCGGCCGGGCGCAGGTACGGCCCAGGCTTTACAGCGGGCAGAGAGCCTGCTGCTAGGATGTCGCGCTGAGCATGTGACGACAGACACCCCCCTCCCCCCCCCCCCGGCACATTCTGACTCACCGGCAGCAGGTGCCAAATGATCCCACACACTTGGACCTGCTGCGCTCTAACCCGCTGGGAGCTTGGGACAGCCAACCCCTGTGCGTGCACCCTGATCCACTGGGACCCCCGGGCAAGCCAACCATGGCACACCCTGATCGGCTGGGAGTGGGTACCAACCAGCCCTAGCAACACCCTAAGCTGCTGGGAAGGTGCACCATCCGGTTCCGGCGGAGTTCCGTTTGCTGGCGGCTTGCACTAATTGACGATGGCACTCCTCTACCTACTGGTAGAGGAGTGCCATCGTCTGGGATCATGCTGCCAGCAGCTCAGAGTGCACTGGGAGCTCAGAGTGCTGATCCAAACATGCTGCCAGCAGCTCAGAGTGCACTGGGAGCTCAGAGTGCTGATCCAGATCACCCGGCAGGTAGCACCTGCCGGGTGATCCCAGTGCACTCTGAGCTGCTGGCAGCATGTTTCAACTAGCCCTGGTGCTCCTCTGCTTGTTGGGAGTTTGCGTCAACTGGCCCGGTGTAGCCTGACCCACTGAGTATGTGACCAGGCAGCTCTGGCACTCCTCATCCATGTGCCAACCGGTCCCGACTCAGCCTGCTGCTGCTGTGCCATTCTACCACTACAAAAGATGCCAAAGAGGATTAGTGGTTTTTGTTTCTTTAGTTAAGCCAGTCTTACATGTCCATGGGTGTAATAGGGTAAAATCAGAGCTGGCTCTCTAACTCAGCCTGACTGTTAAAGTCAGCACATTAGCCCTTTCCCTGGAGTTATAATTCTGTGTCAAACTGAAACTATTGGTAGTATGTTCATATAAGGGTAACAACTACATCTCCTCTGGAATTATACTGGATTGTATTTATCCTGGACAGAGGAATGTCTTGTAAAATTAGAGGGGGAGCTCTCTTATACTGTATAACAGGTTTTCCTCACACCTGATGACGTAATGTTCCTCTCGCCAGTGTCTCCAAATGGACTTGGTTTGTGCATACCTTGACAGGAATGCACAAACCATGGTATGTTGGGAATGATCTCAATGTCTCCAATGTATTGCTAGTGACCTCCTTAAAACTTGAATTGTTCCAAACAGTTCATAGAATGTAATCTGTATAGGTAAAATATCAATGTGCGCCTGGAAGGTCTTTTAAATCAGGACAGTGATGTCTTTCTGACACACTTGCTTGGTCTATGATAGCATCCCTAAGTTCTTGAGGATCTTCTCTCTTTCCATACATTCCACAGAATAGACACTTGTACTGTCATTTCTATCAGCAATTTTTGTCCCCTTTATACAGGTTATGTTCTTGTGGTTTTCTCCTCTACCACTGTGGTTTTCTTGCTTCAAGGTTTTTATTGTTTGGAATAGGAGTGTCCCAGCTGATCACGGCTTCTTCATTTTCCGTAGTTCTGTCTGGGTTTGTAGACCCATTCTTTTTCTGGTACAACGATGTTAATGTTTATACGGTTTCCAGTGGATGAGCTGTGCTGCCTTATTTGTACCCCTCTGTATGCAGGCCTTCTGATGTCAGCACGTCGCCATTTCCAGTTCTGTGCTACGGAATCTGCATTTGTTTGTTTTACCAGGTTTTTTTTCTATGCTGGTTGTGAGCCGTTTTGGACCTGCTGGGATTGTGCATCAACGGTCCATAGTCCACTGGCCTGGGCTGCAGTTATCAGTCTCTCATCTTTAAGTTTAAGTTAATTTCTGCTTAGCCATTCCTGTGCCAGATTTTGAACTACAGCAGTTTCTGAAAGAGATCTGTTTTCAGTTGTATTTATGCTTTGCCAGTTGTATTTTTCTTGTTTACCAGTCTAATTCTTCTGTATTCAAACTAAAGTCATCAGTCTGTAATGGAGTCTTCCTCTTTTGGGGAGGAGGGAGATGAGGAGGCATGGGGAGCTGTTTCATTATTAGCTTCAAATATTAGAATTTTAAAATTGTGAGAGAGATTTTTTTACACAACGCATAATTAAGATCTGCAATTTGTTGCCAGAGGATGTGGTGAAAGCTATTGGTGTAGCTGTGTTTAAAAAAGGTTTGGACAAGTTCCTGGAGGAGAAGTCCATTAACCATTATTAAGGTGGACTTGGGGAAAATCGATCTACCCCTTGGGATCCTGCCAGGTACTTGTGACCTGGATTGGCCACTGTTGGAAACAGGATGCTGGGCTTGATGGATCCTTGCTCTGACCCAGTATGGCAAGTCATATGAGCTGTGAATGGTTGAGTGTTTAGAAATGAATTTTGTAAAATATGGGTGTTTCTCCTTTAACCAAGATATAACCACAGTGGCCTGGGGTGGGGGAAGGTCAGGCTGAGTCATTCCTTGTATTGCCTTGTTAATTCTATGAACTTGTAGTACCACATTTTCCAAAAAAAAGCGAGCCCATAGGCTTGTGGATGTGATGGGGTAAAATCAGGGCTGGCGGAGCTTTTCTACTGAGCTCAAGAAGCCACCTGGTAATTTATTATTATTTTTTTTTTACAGTACTGAAGTTTGAAGAAACCCTACAGGATAAACTGGAGCTAATATGTCCCTTTGAAAGTTTAAAAAGAAGAGACTAGCCATAAACGTGGCTTGCCTCTTTGAGACTGAGCTTGCAACTATGGGAGCTTGCAGATTGCTAGAGTGAATCCATAGTTCCCAAGTCAAGAAAGAGACTGATCCCATCTCGGGCTCACGCTATTGTATGCCTAGAGGTGTGCAGTCCAGCCTCGGACCTACATCATTGTGCACACAGTGGGGAAAACCCAGCTCGGGATCAGCCTGTCCTGGTGGTCACCCAATGATTTTTCTTTGCCTAAGAATTTGTATGCGAGTAGGGCTGGAGGGAAGCAGGGTGTGCTGGGCGACAAACCCTGCAGGAAGTGCAGTGCTTTGCAGAGTGCTGGGTGCGGTTGTTGGCAGAGCAGTGCTTGAGTACCATGGTAATTAGTTGAGCTCACTTCATTTTTTACACGCCACGTATTCTGTGTGTTGCCTTTCCATGTGTTTTCCTGGATAAGCATCTGCCCTGGTACTGTGGGACTTAATCACTTTCAGCTGAGTGCAGCGCAGCCCAGAATACCATTGCCCTGATAAGTGCATAATGGCTCCTGAGTGTTTGCATTATTCTAACACATTTTTTAAATAACTGGGTGATTTTCAGTATTTATTTTTCTAAAGATAATACTGCAAGAGCCTCTTAAAGCAGTAGTTGTAAGTAGCTGGCAGAAAAGTGCATCATCTTTAGTTTTCTGGCGTTGTTGCTTCCTCTTATAGTGTGATTCCTAGTTGTCTTCTCATGTCATCCATCTTTCAGTCATGGAATAAACGATGTGCACTTAATTCTAGCTGCAGCCCTGTTTCTCAGATTTGCTCCTGAGCCCACTCTGCAGGAGCTGATATACCGTTTATGCTTTGTGTGTCCGTGTGATGTCTGCACAGGGGACGGCTCTGTGGATGATCAGTATCCCAGTTTAGATTGCTTAGCCAGGTGAAAGCATGCCAAAACTTTAAACATTGATATACCCTCCTTTTAATTCTGATTTTTTTTGTTCATTTCTGAAAAGATCTTAAATTACTTTGTTTTTATTAACTTATTTAAGTCATTTTTGCTGCTTTAATTGGCGTACTCTGGCGGCTTGTACCCTTTTTATCTGATTTTTGTACAGTAAGAGATGTCCATTATACTTGTCATGTACCTGAATGCCATAATTCTAGGTCTGCAGTGTCCATTCAAAAGGGTTTTTTTGTTTTTGGTTCTGAATCTGTCCTTAATTTAAGAACATCAGAAGGCTGCAATGCATTTTGGCTGCAGTTTTAAAAGAGCCATATAGAAACATTTAGAAATGGTTGACAGGGAAAGACCGCCAGGTCCATCTTATCTGTTTGTCCTGTCCGCTTTTATATGATCTCCAACTTCTCCCTCACCTCCCCACCAATGATCCTTAGTTCCCATTCCTGCTTGAATTCTGATCCTGTTTTTGCCTTCCAGCTCCCCTAGGCATCGGCCTCTCAGCGAAGAATTGCTTCCTTCCTGCTAATCCTGCGTTCTCCCTCCCTTCTCTGGTTTTGTACCTGCAAGGGGAGGAAAGTCAGCTTTGTGAAAATGAAACCTTCAGGATCCTAAGTGAGCCTGTTCTAGGATTGTCTGGTACCATTTTCCTTATGTAATTCCTGCAGAATGGGGAATCGAATCTGGATGTCAGGTCTTTCCTAAACTGAAGACACCAGAGGATCGTGATAACATGGACTCCTGAGCTTCCTTCTACGCGTTTGTGGTGCTGTGGCTGATTTGTAGGGAAAGGGCAGCTCTTGGAGCCTATAAATAGGATCTGAACTGGAGTCTTCAGGGCATCCCTGTACAGCTAACCTGAGGGCCTCCTTTCAACAATCAACATCCTGGTCAGCTTACCTTTCGACAAATGGATGCCAAGCAATATACGGACCCAGAGTCCTTTCGACAAATGGATGCCAAGCAATATACGGACCCAGAGTCCTTTCCCTGATTGGTGATGAGTGGTTTGAGGGGCTGTGCCAAGCTGGAGAGAGAGGTCAGTGCCCAGGATGCACTCAGTAGCCCCAGGACTGCCACCACCACGTGCTCTGCTGCTGCCTAGGAGGGGCTCATGAACCAGACCTTGGTGTTTTGGTATTTTTCACAGTGCACTTGCTCAATTAAATGCAGGATATGAAAGTCAGGTTCTGCCAAAGAGCTCTTCCTTCCTTTCAAAGGTCACACAAACACGGTGCCCTAATGAAAAGCACGTGTGGCAGGTTTGAGGCCCAGCTAAAGGAGCAGATTTACGATGTGTGCCACTGTGGGAGAGGAAATCTCGTGCGGCAGGAACGCCATGCGTTTAGCAGGGGTCAGAGGCGCATTCTGTGTTTGTGGGCCAGGTTTAGTTCCCTTTTCATCAGGACTACTTCTTCCAATCGGTGTGGAACTAGCCAGGACGTACCCTCTAATCATTAATAAAACAAGAATTAAAAACAGTTTATAAAAGACTGGGCATGGCGGCTGGAGACTCTGCAGGACTGCCTACCTTTGCTAGGTGGCTCCTTTTCCTTCTGCCAATGCCCATCAGAAGAAACAGGAAGTAGGTGCACCATGCATAACAAGTAGACAGGTTTACAGAGCTGATTGACAGCTTTTATATTTAAGGTTTGAGTGGAGGAAGCAGGTTTCAGGAAGGGGAAGTACAAACAATGCCAGACTTGTGATGTGTGTAAGGCTTGGTGCTGTTTGCTGCTATGGGGAAGGTTTTTGGTGTTGGCTTTTGCTCCTTGGGATGGAATTGCTTTTGAAGAGGGCCCTGTTGCTCCTGATGGTAAATTCCATCTCCCGTTTCACTCACTGTGGGTTACATCTGTGTCAGCAGATACTTTGGCTACCAGACTGACTTGGAACCACGAGAACTGGATCTCACCCACTCTTCTATGGGCCCGTAGGCTGTTTTAGTAGGGGAAGCTGGAAGTCCGTCCATAGATGTAATGGGAGCAAATTGGAACTGATTGAATAGGGCCCTTGTGACCTGGAGGATTCATGTGTAAATAATTGTGAATATTCCACCCCTGTTTGACATATTATATTGTTGTTACCTTTTTTACCCTCCCTGCTCTTGTTTTAAGCTCTACCAATTCAATGTAATTCTCTCTTTGTTAATCTGTTCTGTGTAAACCGATATGATGTGAAAACGAATATCGGTATAGAAAAAACTCTAAATAAATAAATAAATGTGGAGAATGCTGGTGACAAGTAACTTGTCAACTACAGACTTCAGCGATCACAATCCCACCATGAGACTGTGACCTTTTTTTGGCAGATAGTAGGACAGTGCAGTGATTTGTCATTACTTTCTGAAGCTTACAGCACCTGGTGGTATCCCATCCGGGTACTAGCCAGAGGTGACGGGTTCAAGCCCTCTCTATGCAGTGCTGCAGCTGGAGAGCACAGTGAGGAGCTGCTTTCAAGGCTCACTCTTAGCTATAAGAGGGAACTGCAGTATTTGAAAATCTCCGAGAGCCGCATAGGAGCAAGGAGAGGTGTCTTAGGCTGGAGGGCTAACAGAAAAGAAACGTGTGTGTGTGTATATATATTTTTAATTCAGTGTTTGAGCATAGGCATTGAAACATGAGTTTTCCCTTATCCTGTCTGACCCAGGAAGGAAGCTAAAACTGCAGATCATCAGGGAAATTCAGATCCAGCCCTGATTTTTCCTCAGTGCAGTTCTGATTTTCTTAAGGACATTGATGAGAACCTGAGAACTTTTCAACTGTAGGTAACTATTGTTGTAAGTGTCCCTTGGGCACTGATAAAATGGAAAGGTGGTTTAAAAAAAAAAAAAAAGATGGTGTGTGCAGTGGGGAAATCCAGGACTGCATCAGCCTTTCCTTGATAACAGGGAACCGAAAAGAGCAGTACCTCAAAATAAATAAAAAAAAAGGGAGGAAATCATAACATAATCCCCCAAAACATCTGTATATAAACCACTTTTATATTCTTATACCAAACAGAGGAGATGGGATCAGAAAAGCCGGTGTGAGGGGTGTAATCTGCTGTCTCTTACATGAGAAATGCCATACTGGGTCAGACAAGGGTCCATCAAGCCCAGCATCCTGTTTCCAACAGTGGCCAATCCAGGCCATAAGAACCTGGCAAGTACCCAAACATTACATAGATCTCAAGCTACTATTGCTTATTAATTAATAGCAGTTTATGGATTTTTCCTCTAGGAACTTATTCAAATCTTTTTTTAAACCCAGTTACAGCAACTGCCGTAACCACATCCTCTGGAAATGAAAAATAATTTTCTTCAATTTGTTTTAAATGAGCTACTTGCTAACTTCATGGAGTGCCCCCCGGTCCTTCTATTATCTGAGACAGTAAATAACTGATTTACATCAATTTGTTCAAGTCCTTTCATGATTTTGTAGACTTCTTTTTTTTTTTTAATTCTTTATTTTCAAAAGAACACGGTATATATATCCATATAATCAAACCAATCAATAAATCAAAACCAGTTAAGTAATATATTTTGCTACGGGTTATATAAACCTAAATATAAGAAAAAGTGGAGACCAAAGAAATGGAGCAGTATAATCAATACTTTTTGAATAAGAATCGATAGGGAAGCAGCCTTACTTTATCCATGTCGATTCTTCTCTGGGTGTACTGTGTGAGTGACCGATCAAAAAAGACATAATTATTATTTAAGTATTTAACACAACATTTACTGGGGTCCTTCAAAACATAAAGGGCCCCTAAACTTAGGACCCTCTCTCTCATACTGAGAAATTCTTTCCTTCTCTCTCATACTTCCTTCTCTCTCATACTGAGAAATTCTTTCCTTCTCTCTCATACTTCCTTCTCTCTCATACTGAGAAATTCTTTCCTTCGAAGTCGTGTTAACTTTACAATATAAGGGTAAATCCAAATTTGTGCTCCGTAGAACAGGGCAAGCCTGTTTCTCAAAAACATTTTTAGCACACGATTTCGGTCTGAAACGAAAGCAAAAGTAACCAGCATAGACTTTCGTTCTTTAATTTCTGAGCCCGCAGATAACTCCCAACAGTTCTGAAATGTCCAGCGTATTCCTTTTCTCTTCTTCTCGGCCACTTTCCCTTTGAGGCGAGTAATAAAACTTTAGTGTAACCTGGTAGAATGGATTCTGGTATTTTCAAAATCTCTTTCATGTAGGATATAAACAGTTCAGCTGGCGAAATCCTCCTAATGACCGGAAAAGTAATCACCCTTAAGTTTAGGATTCTCAGGGTGTTTTCCACTTTTTCCATTCTTTTTTTCCATAACCAGTTCAGATTTTATAATATTTTGCTGGCAAGTTTCAACTTTGAATATTCTATCTTCATGATTTTCAATTTTTGTATTAAATACACTGATTAAACTATTATTCACCATGGTCTGATTTTTTTTTTTTTTTTTTTTGCCTCCATAGTCACACTTGCTAGTGATTCTAACGTTGTTTCTATTGCTTTTAAAGCAGACCACACGTTAGCTAAAGTAATATTTTCAGGTTGACCCAAATTAATACTAACAGTCGCCTGGTCTGAAGGGTCTCCTCTCACCTCCCCAGAGGTCCCCGGTTGCTGTTTAGCTGAAGGCGTTCTTTCAGCCCTCATCTGGTTTCCTTCTCCGAGGGAGCTCTGCCTCTGCGCTGGGCTGTTGTCTCCTCCTCCTGCCGGGGGGGGGGGGGGGGGGTTGCGCTCCTCCCAACCCCGGCCCCAGCAGTTAACCTGATCCTCTTCCCTGAGCCTCTCATGTAAACCGCTCAGGATCTCCCTTTGCTGTGCGATGTTCACCAGCCTGCGCAGGGTGCAGCGGTCTAACCTGCTCGCCGGGGCTCGGAGCAACATCCAGGGTCAGAGGGGACGGCGTTCGCTCCTCAGTCGTCCCCTCCGGCTTTTGGTGCTGCTTCAGTGAAGGAGCTCTGGAGGAGTCTCTGTGCAAATGTCTGCCACGGGTAAGCTCGAAGGTGTTCCCCTGGACTTCCCTTTCCTCATTGTGTGAGGCATTTGTCTCCGTCAGAATAGGTAATAGGTAAAGGACGCAGGGAGCTTGCTTCTTCCTCGTCCTATCGGGCAGCCTCCCATCCGGGTACTAGCCAGAGGTGACGGGTTCAAGCCCTCTCTGTGCAGTGCTGCAGCTGGAGAGCACAGTGAGGAGCTGCTTTCAAGGCACACTCGTAGCTATAAGAGGGAACTGCAGTATTTGAAAATCTCCGAGAGCCACATAGGAGCAAGGAGAGGTGTCTTAGGCTGGAGGGCTAACAGCAAAGAAACGTGTGTGTGTGTATATATATTTTTAATTCAGTGTTTGAGCATAGGCATTGAAACATGAGCTTTCCCTTATCCTGTCTGACCCAGGAAGGAAGCTAAAACTGCAGATCATCAGGGAAATTCAGATCCAGCCCTGATTTTTCCCTCAGTGCAGTTCTGATTTTCTTAAGGACATTGATGAGAACGTGAGAACTTTTCAACTGTAGGTAACTATTGTTGTAAGTGTCCCTTGGGCACTGATAAAATGGAAAGGTGATTTAAAAAAAAAAAAAAAAGATGGTGTGTGCAGTGGGGAAATCCAGGACTGCATCAGCCTTTCCTTGATAACAGGGAACCGAAAAGAAGAGCAGTACCTCCAAAATAAATCAAAAAAAGGGAGGAAATCATAACATAATCCCCCAAAACATCTGTATATAAACCACTTTTATATTCTTATACCAAACAGAGGAGATGGGATCAGAAAAGCCGGTGTAAGGGGTAATCCACTGCCTCTTACATGAGAAATGCCATACTGGGTCAGACCAAGGGTCCCTCAAGCCCAGCATCCTGCTTCCAACAGTGGCCAATCCAACTCACATGTATCTGGCTAGTACCCAAACATTAAATAGATCTCAAGCTACTATTGTTTATTAATTAATAGCAGTTTATGGATTTTTCTTCTAGGAACTTATTCAAATCTTTTTTAAACCCAGCTACACCAACTGCCGTAACCACATCCTCTGGAAATGAATTACAGAGCTTAACTATGCACTGAGTGAAAAATAATTTTCTTCAATTTGTTTTAAATGAGCTACTTGCTAACTTCATGGAGTGCCCCCTGGTCCTTCTATTATCTGAGACAGTAAATAACTGATTTACATTAATTTGTTCAAGTCCTTTCATGATTTTATAGACTTCTATCATATCCCCACTCAGTTGGCTCTTCTCTAAACTGAACAGCCCTAACCTCTTTAGCCTTTCCTCATAGGGCAGCCGTTCCATGCCTCTTATCATTTTGGTCGCCCTCATCTGCACTTTCTCTAGTGCAACTATATCTTTTTTGAGATGCGGTGACCAGAACTGCACACAGTATTCAAGGTGCCGTCTCACCATGGAGCGATCCAGAGGCATTATGACCTCCTCCATTTTATTTGCCATTCCCTTCCTAATAATTCCTAACATTGTTTGCTTTTTTGATCGCCACAGCACACTGAGCCGACTATTTCAATGTATTATCCACTATGACACCTCTCTTTTCTGGGTAGTAACGCCTAAGGTAGAACCTAACATCGTGTAACTACAGCATGGGTTATTTTTCCCTATATGCAACACCTTACACTTGTCCACATTACATTTCATCTGCCTTTTTGGAAGTCCAATCTTCCAGTCTCGCAGGGTCCTGCAATTCATCACAATCTGCTTGAGATTTAACTAGTCTACATAATTTTGTGTTATCCACAAATTTGATCACCTCACTTGTCGTACCCCTTTCCAGATCATTTATAAATATATTAAAAAGCACTGGTCGAAGTACAAATCCCTGAGGCACTCCACTGTTTACCCTTTTCCACTGAGAACATTGACCATTTAATCCTACTCTCTGTTTCCTTTCTTTTAACCAACTTGCAATTCACACATGGAGATCACCTCCTATCCCATGACATTTAGTTTTCTTAGAAACCTCTCATGTGGGACTTTGTCGAATGACTTCTGAAAATCCAAATTCACCACATCTACTGGTTCACCTATGTCCACATGTTTATTCACCCCTTCAAAAAATTGTAGATTTGTGAGTCAAGACTTCCCTTGGATAAATCCCATGTTGGCTGTGTGCCATCAAACCATGTCAATCTAAATGTTTTGTGATTTTATTCTTTATAACAGTTTCCATAATTTTTCCTGGCACTAAAGTCAGGCTCACTGGTCTATAGTTTTCTGGATCACCTCTGGATCCCTTTTTAAATATAGGGGTTACATTGGCTATCCTCCAGTCTTCAGGTACAACAGATGATTTTAATGTTAGGTTACAAATTAATTGAAATAGGTATGAAATTACATTTTTTTAGTTCTTTCAGAACCCTGGGGTGTGTATACCATCCGGTCCAGGTGATTTACTACTCTTCAGTTTGTCAATCAGGCCTACCACATCTTCCAGGTTCACTGTGATTTGGTTCAGTTGATCTGAATCATCACTCATGAAAACCTTCTCCATTACGGGTACCTCCCCAACATCCTCTTCAGTGAACACCGAAGCAAAGAAATCATTTAATCTTTCCACGTTGGCCTTATCTTCTCTAAGTGCCCCTTTAACCCCTTGATCATCCAACAATCCAACCGGCTCCCTCGCAGGCTTTCTGCTTTGCCCACAGCGGGCTTCAAGCAGTATCAGTATTATCTCCACCAAAAGTTTAAATCATGTACCGTTCTTATCTCCAGTCTGCCTCTCTATACCCATGCATCATCTTCTCACCTGCACACATCCCTGTAACCTCTCTGCCGTCTTTGCTTGCTCACCAGTTTCACTTTTCTTGGTTCTAGCTCTTGATTTAATTAATCATGTCCTGGAGAAAGGCACCATATAAATACATACAAGTGGATCACTGACTCACGGAGATTTGTAAAAGCTGATGATCAGAATAAAAGGCAACCCATCTGTTACTGTATGCAAGCATAAGAAAGGAGACATAGGAAGAAGACCCCACTAGCACAGTAGAGCTAAGAATAATAAAAATGGTAAATGTTTGGATTGTAATTGGTAGAGTCCGTTTCTTTCCTGCAGCTGTTGTGTCTGCTGTGTGCCACTGTTCCTGTGTGCTGCCAGGCCATGTTGTCATGCCCTTTGATTTAGCAATGACTAATGCCTGTTTACAGCCCTCTCCTTCTCCTTTCCAGAGTAGTAATTGCCATGCCGCTTGATAGATGAACTTAATCCATGCACGCCATTCCTTGGATAAGTCTCTTTGCCACCAGGTTGGTGGTCTGTGACTGACCTTCCACCCCCGAGTGCATCCAGCAGCTGGGGCTTGCCAGGAACGCAGATCAATGGTTCAGGTATATCTTAATTACCCGGTTGATATGTCTGGCAGGGAAACCATTGTTTTCCCCAGTCTGTTTATTTAAGGAGCACACTATTGACACCAGAATTATTGCAAGTGTCAGAAACCGGGATTGCTGAGCAATCGCACCTAAATCTCCACAGTTCACAGGTCTGCCTTGAGGTAAAAACCCTTTCCTTTTTTTGAGCATTTTCATATGCAGGTTTTAAGCAGGATTCACGCAGACACCCAGCTCATAAAACTATGACGATCAGCACCTCTTCACTCCAGAAGAAGTTTTCAGTTTCCAATTCCCTTTAAAGTGTTCTTTTCTATCCTCCATCTGCCAAGCTGCTTTCTGTCTCTGACCACAGCAGGGACGCCAGGAATATTAAAGCAGCAGTACTAGCTTAGATCCGGAAAAGATCAAATTGCTCCCTTCCAGTTCTCTTCTTCCCTTTCTCATTCATATTCCTAAATTTCTTGTCTTTTTTTTCCTCGAAATATGAGTTATGGCCAACGTGTTTTTTGTTTTTTTCAACACCTTTTGTGGATATAAAGTTGTTTGTTTTTTTAAGCTTGATATTCAGTTGTTTATCCTTTGTGTATATGTGTGAGATATATAAAGAATAGCTAATAGTATGAGAATAGTATTGGTGTAATTTAAGAAACCATAAATCCCCTCAGTTTAATGTCAGGAAAAATATCCTATACAGTACTTCACAGATCTACAGTTAAGGATGACCATATATTGAAATAGTTTCCTTCTGCAGTAGTCATAAATATCAACTCCAACAGACTGATAACGAACATAAAAATTAGCTGTTCTAGAAGCCCATTACAATACCTATCCAAGAGACCCCTCTTTTACTAAGGTTTCTTCATATACTTATCCAGTGAATTCTAGGAGCCAGACCTGATAGGAGGAGTTTGCGTGAAGAGCATCAGTCTGACTGCAGTAGTGTTCAGGAGGTCTTCGGATTTTCAGTGTAGGTTGATGCCCTTGATAAAGACATCTAAAGAGCTTGAAACACATTCTTGTGTCCTATATTCATCAGCCTTTGGGAACCTGTGATCCTTGCTGAGGTAGGAAGAGTAGGTTATGAATTTGGAAAATCAAGGGCAGTGTGCAGTTGGTCATATTCAGTTGATTCCATAAAAGGATTTTTCCAAGTAAGTTTCTGTTCATTGTTGATGTTGCTGTCAGTCAGTTATAGGTGACAGCTTTTTCTATAGGACTAACCTATAACAGAATTTTGAATCTAATTCACAAAACATTATATAATGATGAAATAGAATGGCTCAATACTGCCCTTCTATTTTCATACGCCACAGAGAAATACGCGCTTAGCCAGCAATGGTACTCTGTCAATTCCTTCGCCAAAACTAGCACATCTTAACACCGTCAGAGAGCGAGCTCTGTCCCTGGCAGGTCCCCGTCTATGGAATTCGTTACCCCAAGACCTAAGATTAGAAAGAAATCCTCGAATCTTCAAGAAAAATGTAAAAACCTGGCTGTTCCAGCAAGCCTATGCTTAGACTAACAATAGCTACCTTACTTCTACCTCTTATATACTCATAGACAGCTGAGTACCCCCTGTACAGCTGACGTTTCTCAGCCTTTCTGATTTTAGTATTTACTTTTTAGAAATATTTATTGTATATTTTTAGGTTAATGTTTTCTTAAATTGACTATGTAACTTATGATTTGTGTTTTAACTATGTTATATATTTTTATTACATTGTAAACCGATTTGATGTTCCATTCGAACTTCGGTATATAAAAGCAAATAAATAAATAAATAAAAAACCCTCCTACATTAGTTACTAGCTTCCTTCATCAGGTCAGTGCAGAATTAGCCGAGGACGCTGTTTTCTGAACCTACAGGTGGATTTGGGGTTAGACTGCGGTTAGTTAAGTACTAATGTGATTATCCTGTTGCATGCCGATTTTGAGGGAGATAGCGCAGCCCTTGCTGGTCTTTATGGAAATTCAGGAGAGTATTTGGCACAAGGCGGCTGACCTATTACATCTCATGTTCATGATGCATTTTTCGTGCCTTGCTAGCATGGTGTGCATGTGTGAGTTTGGGATGGGGCTGAATCCACTGAGCCTTTCCTCCAGTTCTGTTATCTGCCAGAAGGGAACCCTGGGCAAGTAATTAAAGATCATTTATATGAAGAGGCAGTATGGTTTCTACCTTTGCTCAGGCCATGTGATGTTTCTGAATGGGCCAGAGCCAGGCAGATCATGTGACCTCTGTGCAGCTTGGCGCTCCATATATATTTACCTCTGGATTGACCGGTTCAGGCACAAAGTTGGCCACTAGCAGTGCTTGAATCACATCCTTTTGAACTGCTGTTTGTCAGTATCAGGATGGTTTGGGGTTTGTTTTTTTTGGACAATGGGAAAGTGGTTTCTGTAGAGTTATTGCTTTGCTAGTTATGTAACTGAAGCTTCCCCAGCAAAGTTAAATGGCAACGTTATTGGTTATGCGCTTGTTGATAAGAGGCGTGGTCATTGTTAAAAAATACCATTCTAGAAGCACAGTCCAGATGTATTCCACACATTAAGAAAGGTGGAAAGAAGGCAAAACGATTACCGGCATGGTTAAAAGGGGAGGTGAAAGAAGCTATTTTAGCCAAAAGATCTTCATTCAAAAATTGGAAGAAGGATCCAACAGAAGAAAATAGGATAAAGCATAAACATTGGCAAGTTAAATGTAAGACATTGATAAGACAGGCTAAGAGAGAATTTGAAAAGAAGTTGGCTGTAGAGGCAAAAACTCACAGTAAAAACTTTTTAAATATATCCGAAGCAGAAAGCCTGTGAGGGAGTCAGTTGGACCGTTAGATGATCGAGGGGTTAAAGGGGCACTTAGAGAAGATAAGGCCATCGCGGAAAGATTAAATGATTTCTTTGCTTCGGTGTTTACTGAAGAGGATGTTGGGGAGGTACCCGTAATGGAGAAGGTTTTCATGGGTAATGATTCAGATGGACTGAATCAAATCACGGTGAACCTAGAAGATGTGGTAGGCCTGATTGACAAACTGAAGAGTAGTAAATCACCTGGACCGGATGGTATACACCCCAGAGTTCTGAAGGAACTAAAAAATGAAATTTCAGACCTATTAGTAAAAATTTGTAACTTATCATTAAAATCATCCATTGTACCTGAAGACTGGAGGATAGCAAATGTAACCCCAATATTTAAAAAGGGCTCCAGGGGCGATCCGGGAAACTACAGACCGGTTAGCCTGACTTCAGTGCCAGGAAAAATAGTGGAAAGTGTTCTAAACATCAAAATCACAGAACATATAGAAAGACATGGTTTAATGGAACAAAGTCAGCATGGCTTTACCCAGGGCAAGTCTTGCCTCACAAATCTGCTTCACTTTTTTGAAGGAGTTAATAAACATGTGGATAAAGGTGAACCGGTAGATATAGTATACTTGGATTTTCAGAAGGCGTTTGACAAAGTTCCTCATGAGAGGCTTCTAGGAAAAGTAAAAAGTCATGGGATAGGTGGCGATGTCCTTTCGTGGATTGCAAACTGGCTAAAAGACAGGAAACAGAGAGTAGGATTAAATGGGCAATTTTCTCAGTGGAAGGGAGTGGACAGTGGAGTGCCTCAGGGATCTGTATTGGGACCCTTACTGTTCAATATATTTATAAATGATCTGGAAAGAAATACGACGAGTGAGATAATCAAATTTGCAGATGACACAAAATTGTGCAGAGTAGTTAAATCACAAGCAGATTGTGATAAATTGCAGGAAGACCTTGTGAGACTGGAAAATTGGGCATCCAAATGGCAGATGAAATTTAATGTGGAAAAGTGCAAGGTGATGCATATAGGGAAAAATAACCCATGCTATAATTACACGATGTTGGGTTCCATATTAGGTGCTACAACCCAAGAAAGAGATCTAGGTGTCATAGTGGATAACACATTGAAATCGTCGGTTCAGTGTGCTGCGGCAGTCAAAAAAGCAAACAGAATGTTGGGAATTATTAGAAAAGGAATGATGAATAAAACGGAAAATGTCATAATGCCTCTGTATCGCTCCATGGTGAGACCGCACCTTGAATACTGTGTACAATTCTGGTCGCCGCATCTCAAAAAAGATATAATTGTGATGGAGAAGGTACAGAGAAGGGCTACCAAAATGATAAGGGGAATGGAACAACTCCCCTATGAGGAAAGACTAAAGAGATTAGGACTTTTCAGCTTGGAGAAGAGACGACTGAGGGGGGATATGATAGAGGTGTTTAAAATCATGAGAGGTCTAGAACGGGTAGATGTGAATCGGTTATTTACTCTTTCAGATAGTAGAAGGACTAGGGGACACTCCATGAAGTTAGCATGGGGCACATTTAAAACTAATCGGAGAAAGTTCTTTTTTACTCAACGCACAATTAAACTCTGGAATTTGTTGCCAGAGAATGTGGTTCGTGCAGGTAGTATAGCTGTGTTTAAAAAAGGATTGGATAAGTTCTTGGAGGAGAAGTCCATTACCTGCTATTAGGTTCACTTAGAGAATAGCCACTGCCATTAGCAATGGTTACATGGAATAGACTTAGTTTTTGGGTACTTGCCAGGTTCTTATGGCCTGGATTGGCCACTGTTGGAAACAGGATGCTGGGCTTGATGGACCCTTGGTCTGACCCAGTATGGCATTTTCTTATGTTCTTATGTTCTTATGTTCTTAAGACAATGATAGCAGTGAAAACTACTACATGGCTTCAGGCACTTGTTTTTGCAGTTTGCCTTCACAATTATTGTAGCTGATTACGTGCAGAGGTAATTAGTTGAATAGCAGAACCAGTAGTTGCCCTGTCATGTAGGAAGTGAAACACAAAATGGATAGAGAAAGAAAGTGGTATCTAGGAATCTCTTAGCATCACGTTAGTTTAAAAAGCTGTTGAAAGGTGATCAGAAATAATGCAAGATTGCTGTTGTCTTGATCATTGAAGGTACAGAGTTTTAGCTTGAAAATGTGGCACTGTGACTCTTACTGGGAATGTGAGAGGCAAGACTGGGTGAATAGCACTCTTAAAGATGACCAGAGGGTAAAAGGGGTGCTCAGGAAGGAGAGAGCCACAGCAAAAAAACTAAATGAGTTTTTAGCTTTGCCCTTTTACCAAGGAGATACCTACATCAGTAATCGTCTTTGAAACTGGTGATTCAGAGGAATTAAATCAAATAACTGTGAAACTGGAAAATAAAGTAGAGCAGGGGTAGTCAGATTGATCCTCAAGAGCCACATCAAGTCTGATTTTCAGGATATCCACAATGGAGATGCATAAGATATATTCACACACAACGGAGACTGTGCATATGAGTATCTCTCATAAATGTTCACTCTGGTCATCTAGTGGTCCAACTGACTCCTTCACAGTCTTCTTTTTTGATGTATCTGGAAAACGATTTTAGTATTTATGTCTCTATAGCAAGTTTCTTCTAAAATTCTCCCTTGGCCTGCCTTATTGTTGTACTGTTGAGGACTGGAGTTGGCCACACTTGTATCAGAGCAACTGGACAAACTAAAGATTAACAAATCATCAGGACCGGATGGTATTCACCCCAGAGTTCTAAAAGAACTCCAATATGAAATTGCAGACTTTACTAGCAATCTCTAACATATCATTAAAATCATTCACTGTGCCTGAAGACTGGAGGGTGGCCAGTTCAATGCCAATTTTTAAAAGGGCTCTGGGGTGATTTGACAAACTAGACTAGCGAGCCTGATTGTGATGGGCAAAATAGTAGAAGGTATTCTTAAAGGAATTATAGGGAGTGTGGATAACATGAATTTAGCAAAGGGAAGTCATGTCTTACTAATCTATTAGAATTTTCTGAAGGTGTAAATAAACAGGTAGATAAGGGTGTGCCAGTTGACATGTATATCTGGATTTTCAGAATACATGTGATAAAGTCCCTTCTGAGAGGCTGTGCTGGTGATCAGTGCTGGAATTGGTCCCATTTAACATTTTATATAAAAAGGGAGAAAACAGTAAAGTGATCAAATTTGCAACTGACATGAAATTATTCAGAGTCGTTAAAACATGAGCAGACTGAGGAACCACAGAAGGACCTTGTCAGAATAGGGAAGCAGGCACCTAAATGACATGAAATGTATTGTTGCTAAATGCAAGCCGTAAAAATAATCCCCCCTACTAATGCTAGGTTCCATGTTAGGAGTCACCACCCAATAAAAAGATCTTGGAGCACTGAACATATTACGCTGTGTGGCGGTGGTCAACAAAGCAAATAGAGTGTTAGGGATTATAGGAAAGGAAAGAATGGAGAATACCTTAATACTTCTGTATAAAGCTATGGTCTTGAGTTTGGTGTGCAGTACTGGTCACCCCACCTCCAGCTACCAGCAGAGGTTCGAACCCAGCTCCAGTGGTGGCTACAGGAAGACCATCTCGGCAAGGGAGTAAAACTATCCCCACTGGACTGGATCTTGCTCACCATGGATGCGAGCCTGCGAGGGTGGGGAGTACACCGTCAGGAACTGATGGTGTACTCCCCACCCCAATGGGACAAGGAAGAGGTGGGATGGAACATAAACCGACTGGAAGCCCGAGCAGTCAGACTAGCCTGCCTACGATTCGTCCACAGACTCCGGGGCGAGCCTGTCAGTCATGTCGGACAATGCCACAACAGTTGCCTACATCAATCGCCAGGGAGGAACCAGAAGCCAACAGGTGTCCCTGGAGACAGGCCCCCTCATGGCGTGGGCGGAAATAAACCTGCAAGGGATCTCAGCCGCCCACATCGCGGGAAAAGACAATGTCTCTGTGGACTACCTCAGCAGATAGAGTCTAGACCCAGGGGAATGGACGCTGTCATTCACAGCCTTCCAGTTGATAGTAAACCACTGGGGAACCCCAGCCATGGATCTCCTAGCAACTCGGTCCAACACCCAAGTTCCCAAGTTCTTCAGCCACAGACGAGAACCACAATCCTGGCCACAGGAAGACCTGCTGTATGCCTTTGACTCATGGCCACTACTGGGCAGGATCATCACCAAGATAGAACACCACAGGGGACTAGTACTTCTAGTGACCCCGGACTGGCCAAGAAGGCCATGGTACGCAGACGTGAAGACTTCTTGCGGGGAACCCTCTGTGCCTACCTCCACACAGGGACCTTCTCTGGCAAGGACTGATCCTCCACGAAGACCCGACAATTCTCTCTTATGGTCTGGCCCTTGAGAGGACTTGCCTGAAGAAAAGTGGATACTCTAAGGCAGTGATTGACACCTTCGAGCACGCAAGTTCTCCACATCATTAGCTTACATATGAACATGGAGAGTATTCGAAGCCTGGTATGAGGACCGCGGGATCCTCCCACGGACAGTCAAAAAAACCCCATGATCCTGGAATTTCTGCAGGAAGGCTTGAAGAAGGTTCAGGTGGCCGCGCTGGCCTGCTTTAGAGCCAAAGTGAACAGCATCAGCCTATCAACCCATCCAGATGTTTCTCGTTTCCTCAGAGGGGTCAAACAAATCTGACCACCCCTAATGTGGCCGGTACCCCTATGGAATCTCAATCTAGTACTAGACTTCCTCGTGGGAACTTCCTTCAGACCAACTTGTGGTCTGTCACTACAGCTCCTGACCTTGAAGACTGCATTCCTAGTGGCAATATGTTCAGTCTGTCGCATCTCTGAGCTTCAAGTGCTATCCTGTCGGGAACCGTTCCTCAGGTTCACACCGGGAGCCATACAGCTACACTCTGTCCCCTCCTTCCTACTGAAAGTGGTTTCTCAATTTCATTTTAATATACGATCCGGATTCAACTTGGCTTTGCACCTCATTGCGGTTATACAAGCCTACTAGAAATCTTAGATCTACTTCTAAGTATCTGCTTGAGGTGCCCACAGTCAGATTGGCTAGATTAAATATAACAAGAGAGAGAGCCTTTTCAGTGGCGGGACCCATTCTTTGGAACTCGATTCCAAACTCCCTGAGATCAATTATGGATCACAAGGAATTCAAGAAGGCTCTAAAAACCTATCTATTTAAAATAGCTTATGCAGGAATTGAGGAAGTGAATACCTCTACTCAAAGCTCCTTATAATATCAGTATCGGTTTATGATACATATCTGGAGCTTAATAGACTATTTGTTGCTAACTACATGATAATGAGGACCTTGGTTTTGTAATTCTTCTTAAATTTCTGCCTTTTCTTGTTTTGTTAAAAAAAAATTTTTTTTAGTTAAGTTATGTAGAGTGTTAGGGATTATAATTATACAATGTATTTATTTTCAATCTTTACTATTTTCTATTTATTTATTTTGGTTTTATTTTTCTTTAGTATTATTATTTTTTATCTTTATAATTTGAAGTTGTGAACCGTTTTGGTCGGATACTCTCCGTGAAAATCGGTATATAAAATGTTTTAAATAAATAAAATAAATAAAATCTAAACCAAACCATCTTGCTACCATCTCCAGACTAACATAAGGACATGGAAGACTCATGCCCTCTTCGCTATCTTAACGTTGGCAGACTCCTAGTCTTATACCTGGAAAGATCGGAATCTGTGCGAAAGACGGACCACCTATTTGTCCTTCACAGCGGGAAGAAACAGGAGGAAGTGACCTTGCGGGCAACCATAGCCCGCTGGATCAAAGAAGTAATTAAGGTGGCCTACGTAGAAGCAGGGAAGCCTCCACCTCTGCGAGTCAAGGCTCATTCAACAAGGGCCCAGGCAGTGTCCTGGGCAGAAACCAAGATGCTGTTGCCTACCGAGATCTGTCGGGTGGCGACATGGTCCTCCATACACACCTTCTCCAGGTTCTACCGCCTCGATGTCCAGGCCGGGGAGGACACAACCTTTGCAAGGGCAGTACTAAGTGGGCCATGGGCAGCCTCCCGCCCTGTTCGGGAGTAGCTTTTGTACATCCCATTGGTCCTGAGTCCGTTCAGGTAGCAGCGATATTCGGTTGAGTGCACTGGCGGTCTCCAATTTGGAAATCAGTTGTCCCAGTCCTAGTTAATCAAGTTATTAGAGCACACATATATCCACAATTGCTTTTCAAGGAGAATGCTGGGGAGCTATGCTTCCTGCACAGGTGTATGTGGGCTGATGTCGGCTTTGGGGTCTGGCTCCATCTCCCTTCTGCTGTTGGGCGTGCATTGTGCCCATTGGTCCTGAGTCCATCTGTCTACACTAAGGAAAATGAAATTATTAGGTAAGTAATTTCTCCATTATTTTAAAAAATTTTAACCACTTCCCCTACCCAAAAAGATTTTTTTTATGAAAGGGCATTAAAAGTGCAGTCTTCTGAGATTAAAAAATAAATAAATAAATAAATCACAACATATATATTATTTTTATGCACTGCTGTGGTACCAAACCAAACAATCTTACAAAAAAAAACCTACTTGAAATCTGTATAATATTAAAAAGTGTGCTGGGTATAGGCTTGGCCCTCTGGAAGCCATGAGTAAGCAGAAATGCAATATAGTAAACTTCCCATAGCAAAACAGCACTAACTGCAAACACTCAAACAGTAACTACCCTACCTATGAAAAGGCAGCACTGCAAATAATTCACCAGGCCCAAAACCACCAATATGCTTCCTATTAGGGAAACAGAACAGGCCAGGTAGCTAAAATTCCTTACACAGAAATTACACTCTAGAAAAATACATCACCTTGGTCACAAATAGACTCTCACCAAATACAAAATAAGGAGACCAAGACATATAAATAGAAACATGCAGACCAAAGCTGAACTGGAAACCCACAAGCCAGTCCATGCACTAAAACAATGGAAAAACAGAAACATCACCATTCCTCATAAAACAAAATAAAAAATATAAAATGTCATTCATAAAAACCATACTAATAAAAATGAATGTTTCATAACAGCTGGCAAAAACGATAAGACAGCCAAAGTAGATTGTATTCCTATGTTGACAACCATTGGAATGAACCTTTTTTGAACTCTCTGTTAATCATCGAAACTTTGTAAACCGTTGTGATGGCGAAACCGAACGACGGTATATAAAACTCGACAAATAAATAGATGAATCTCAAACAACATAAAGAGGCCGAGAAGGGTAACAGAACTGAGACTGGTTATGAGGGGGGACATGACAGAGGTTTGTAAAACCATGCGTGGGGTGGAATGGGAACATGGGCACCGGTTATTTACTTACTTATTTATTTCAAAGTATTAATTACTCGCTGGGCGGGTTAGAAAATAACCTCCATAATAAATAACAGATAAACCTGGGGGACACTGCGTGAAACGGAACTGTTGCCAAACGATGTGGTTAAGGCATCTTGCCTGGGGGTTTGGAGAAGGTCCGGGAGGAAAAGGTCATAAACCACTATTTACCCCACTTATCCCTGGGGTCTGCCTGAGACAAATATGACTGGCTCGATGGACCTTGGGTCCTCAGCCTGCAGGGCAAATATTTTGTTCTTCAGACTCCTGGTGAAAGATCCCAGTCCTGGTTCCAGTTGAGCTGGAAACCCAGAAGGAGCAGGAGGAACTGTCAGGCATTTATTTATTTATTTACAATCTAGTAACTTTAATGGTCCTGGGGAAAACTGGAATCCTTTATGGGCCAAGAAAAAAAAAAAAGACGAGGTGCCTGAACTTTGGAGATGAGTCGGGACTCGACAGACGCGCACCGTAACAAACAAACAAACATCCTAGCCTACAAAGCTTCTGAACAAATCAACCTCCAACCTTCTGCATGGATAATCTAGCAAACTCTTTTTTACTTGTGTTTCTTGGAGTGAACAGCAGAAACATTTTCAGTCCTAAGCTTTTTGAGGATGTAATTTAAAAGATGAGTGCCACTTTCACTTCTCTCAGGCCGCAGCGTCTGCGTTGGGTGATGTCGGCTTCCATTGGCTGCATGGCAGGCATAAAGTGACGGCGCTGGCAACGTTACGTGTGTACGGGGCAGGAACAGAGAGAGGGCTGGCAGCCCCAGACCAGTAAAAGAGAACCGCGGAGTAAAATTAATAGTAAAAAAAAAAAAGATTCATTCTGCATCGGCCCTTTCAGTCCATCAGACCTGTATTTGGATCAGAAGAAAAATAAAGCCGATAGGTGACAGCGCCAAGTGAGGAGCTGGCTCAGTTCTGGCTCTGGCTTATCGCCTGTTATTGAGGAAGAGACCTCGGAGAGCAAAGGCAGATGGATGTTGCACATGAAAAGCATTTTCTGCTGCAGCGTTCAGCAGAGTTTCCTGCCGTTCCAAGCACGCTGGGAAGTTACCACTGCAGCTTCCAGTTCTGCTTGTAAGATGAGCCAAGCAATGGCCAAAGCAAAGAGCCAAACTTTGCTTTGGCACGTGGAAGGGGCCTTGTTGCTGGAAGGCCTGCGATTCACTTAATAAATTGCCAGCTAAAGTGGGTGAATCCGGCCCTAAAAGTCTGAGTCGCTCTGGCTTGGAGCTGCTAGCGCTCAGCTTGGTCACCAGTGGGCATTTTTGGAGTGCAGAATCCACGCTGCAGTTTAGCCACCAGGCAGGGTAGAAGCAGGGTGCCCCAGGGCAGGCCTGAACCGGGCCCCGCTGCAGCCTGACATGAACCAGCTTGTCTTATTCTGACTCACCCTCCCCCCCCCCTCAGAATAAATAAAACCCGGAGGCTGCAGAACTTTCTGGAAGGCAGGCGCATCATTTGGAAATAGAAGGGAGATTGTTTAATCCTTGCGCAGTCTGTCAACATCTGTTGATTAAATTTGTCCGTCTCCCCCCCATACAAAGGCGATCCCTACCGGGCCTCCTTGCGGTGAGTGGAGGATTCAGGCTTCGGGGTGATGTAATGACCTTGTTTACCAGCTTTGACTGCTTAAGATGGCTGCCCCCGTCGGCCCCCTCAGTAATGCTGAGAGCTGGAATGTCTGGAATCCTCGCCACCCAGTAGGCCCCTCGCTTCTAAATTTACACTCTGCGGTGCTCTGGTACCTTTCCGACTGCCCCTGCAGCAGCCAGGCCCTCTTTTTTTTTTTTTTTTTTATGAGTTTTACTCCTTAACCCTCTGCGGACCTTTCCGCTCGCTCCCCGCCTCCTGTGATTGCGGGCTAGCAGCTGTGACTAACTCAACACGGGGCCTGCTGGTTGAAACCAAAGTTGTTTTTTTTAAGGGCACGGTATCCCCTTGTTTTCGCTGTGAACTTTGATACTTGGCGTGATCTTTCCCGTCCTGAAGTGGAATCGAGGATGTTCGTGTCTCCCCCTCCCCCCCCTGCATCGTGCACTTACCCACAGGGCAGTGCACACAAACCAGCCTGCTCTTAAAAAGCAGGTTTTTATTAAGCACAGCGTCTCAGGAAATTCTTGAGCTCCCAAATAACACCCTAGGGTATTTGGGTTTGTGTCGTGTTGTGCGTCCGTCTTTACGTCCATGGATTACGTGTTCCTAATGAGTGTAAAGTGGAGAGAGGAAAAGCCTTACCTTACAGCAACGCTTCCAATGAAAGAGATCTGTAAAAATGTTCTTATAGAAGCCACGTCGATGGTACTCCAAGTGCACCTCGCCTTCCCTCTACAGTCGCCAGCTGGTTTCATCTCTTTTTGTCCCAGCAGGGTGATCTAGTCCAGGTTTTACTCTGTCCTCCTTTCTTGGGGAAATCAGAATTGCATCTTCATGTGTCCTATGGGATAGAATTGGAAATGGTTCAGCTTCTTGATTTAAAACAAAAAGCTCCACACAGTACTGACGAGCTTAACTTTCTAAGGTGGATCCCTCTCTCTCCCCCCCCCCCCCCCCCCCCCCACCAAATAAAATACCCTTGTCGTGTCCTGAAAATTTGGTGCGGATAGCCCTTGGGAAGCAGTTCATCTGAGCTGGATTCAGAACTCTTACCTTACTAGATGGGTAACTAGATGGGTAACTTCGCCTTAACTTATAATTTTAAAAAACAGTTACAATTATGTTCCTTTTATTATATTTATCAAGTTGATTGTTCCTCTCTCTCCTTCTGCCCTATTCTTTCTTGCTGCTCTTCCCCTGCCCATCTCTCACCTTTTTCTTGCCTGCTCCCCTTCTCCCCCACCCCTGTTCATTGTATTTTCTACCTGCTTCAGTTATTTGTAAACCGGCATGATATGCCCTATGAATGTCGGTATATTAAAAGTTTTATAAATAAATAAATAACCTAGCGTGGCCATCATCTTACTCCACTTTAAATCAGGTGGGATGCAGGACGGTTTGTTTTATTAAACCAACCTCAGTCACTAGCTTTTGAGCATTTGTCCTCCCTTCCTCAGGTCCGTGAGAAATGCAGGTGATGCGGCCCGAGCCTACAAGTAAACATCCGCATTGGTTTTAAAAGTGGTAAATAGATTTTGTGAAATCTGATTTCTGGTAGAAGTTGAACATCATGTAAGTATTATAACGTTGGTTTCTATGCCCAGTGAGGCTTGCCCCAAGTATCCGACTCCTTATTAAACTCTCAGTCCTGGGCTCAGCAGGAGAGACTGAAGTCAGAGTGGATAGTGGAAGGGATTTTTGTGCTGCGGTCTCGGGTCTCCTTTGGGTAACAATAGCTGTACCTGTTTATTTTTGAACAACTGAAGGACCTGACGTCTTGCAATGTTCACTGTCGCCGGAATCTCATTTTATGGCTTCACAGAGATGGTTTGAAACCTCGTTTAACCTTTTCATTGGAATTTTTGTACGCGTTACTAGGTAAGATACTAGTTGTCTGCAGATAAGGCCACTGTAGACCCTTCTTCATCTGTGGAGCCCTCCATCTTTGCACCATGCCAACGACAGGTTTCGCTTTGTGTTATACTTTCTGGTTATCCATTTTTACAGACAGCTTCATCTGAATTTATTTAATTATACATAGAAATTCCTAGATGAGTGCTCGATGAAGGTGATTGAGAGAGCAGATGTGTCTCTGCCAGTTAAATCAGAAAAAAAAGCAAAAGTTTCGGGAGAAGGTGTTATCACCAAATAGCCTATCCAGCATTGATTAATTGTTGCTGGCTGTTCCTGCTGTGATGTCCCCTAGGAGGGAAGGGAAGGTTTGTGTCTTTTACTGCAAGATGTCTTACCTTCCTGACTAGCAGTTCATCTCCCGCTTCTGGTTGAAGAGGGGGATTTGGATCCTCCCCACTGCGATATCCCACGGAGGAGCGATGGAGTCACCAGGGGTTGAACCTCCTTTCAGTCCCCCAGATCCGTGGCCGCCACCGAGTCTGTGATGCAGCCTTCCCAGACTGATGTGTTCACCGAAGCCGAGCTGGCATCCGGGCACAACTTTACTTCCTCAGACGTTTTGGGACCTGGAGAGAGGCTGTTGGGTTTCCAGAATCTTACTGCTTCGACCGTTTCTGTCCAAAAAAAGCGTCTCCGTCCTTCCAAGACATCGCTTAGCTCACGGGCAGAGCCTCTCCGGGACCTGCTGGTTAGGTTTATCAGACTGTTCTCTGGAAATGAAGCTGAACAGGACAATTACAGGGACATACTGAGCAGAGGCAAAGTTTTGGAGCTGTTCCTGCCACTTTGATTCAGGAGTGGGGAGCACTTTCCAGACGAGTGGAATTTTGGAGAATTGTCCGAGAGATGTAAATTTCCATGCGCAGAATTTCCCCAAGGTTATTGCAGAATTTGCTACGAGTGGCTCTTAAAAAAAATTAAATACTTATTGGAGGTCTTGCCTATGTCGTAGGATGCAGTTCCTCCCTTTTACAGGGTTTATTTTCTTCTGCTATCCTGTGGTTTAAGGAGTCAATGAAATAAGTCTGCTCGGGCACCTGTGGATCTGCTCAGTCCGACTTCTTTTCTGGAAGGTTCCACGCCCGGACTTATGAAAGGACAACTTAGGTCGCTACCTCTTTTATTTCTGACCAGGATCCAAGTGCCGTTAGGAGATTACATTTTAAGAATATGCCTGCTGGTTTCTTAGGTCAGGTTGTTAGAATTTATCCTGATCTTGCAAACATTACTGGAGAGGAAGAAGGGGTTCTTATCTCTTTGGCAGGAGCTTCGCGCCTTGGGGGCTGCTACTTCTTATGCTACGATGCCCTTGTAAACGTGCAGCAAAGTAGATTGTTATGGGTTGTTTGGTTGTTTTTTGCTTCTGAACAATTCATAGATTCTAAAAAGTTGCTCGTATCCTCACCAGCTCCCAGTTAGAGTTGCAGTAATATCAGGAATTCTCATGCTGAGGCCGATTTATTTTCTTGTTTCTTGTAAATTCCTGTTTTTGTTCCACTTCCTTAAGGATTGAGGGCTAAGGAAATGAGGGGAATTTGGTTTCTTCTGATGCATATTTTGTTTCTTTTTTTTCTCTGTGTGTTACTGTTGCAAAGTCTCTTACTTTGTAATTTTTATTTAAATGAATGAAAAGTTTAAAAAGGTAAAATGATTGTGAAAATTGGAAGACCTAATTAAAAAGAGCAATTAGTTTTTCATTCCAGGCAATCTGATTGGTTGAAGCACAGAGCCCTAACTCTAGAAAAGTGCAGTCTCCCAGAATTAAGGGGCAAGGCTGTAATAGCGTGCATTAAAAAAGTATTCAATTATGTGCCTAAATTGCACGAATGAGCTTAAAGCATATAAGGTCGCTTTGAAAATTAGCCCTCCAAAACTACCCACACGTAATTACAGCTGCTGAAATGTATGTGCAGACTTTTGAAAATGTAAAATTTATGCCCATAAGTGCAATGGCCCTCCCCAGCTTTACCCTCGAGAATGACTCTGATCAGCTGGGTAAACTTGCGTGCAGTCAGGGCATACACGTGTAAGTTTACCTGCATATCTGGCAGGCAATTTTATAACCGGCCATTTCTGCAGGTAAAGCAGAAAGAACCTCTGAAAATTGCCTTCTCTAAGCTCAAAATGTTTGATCAGCTACTGTCTTTTGAATGATCCTGATCTTACCACACAAAGAACCCTCAGCTGCAATGGAAAATAACAGTAGTCTTCTCTGGCCAGGACATTTTACTGTTGTTTGCTCTGTAGCCCATAAATACAGATTTTTAGATTTTCATTACAATGTTTGTCTGGAATATTGATTAATGGAAACAGAACATGATGATAGACAAAACCACCAGGACAAAACCACCAAACCACCAGGTCTGGCCATTTCCCCTTCCTGTTGCATGTCCATACATCCTGTTTAATTTCTGACTTTACCTTCAGTCCCACTGCTAAGGATCCTCTGTTCCTGTCCCATGCTCTTATCAAGTCTACCCCATTATTCATATTGTATACATTCATGATTACTGTCACTGACCAAGAATGGAAAAAGTCATTGCCTTCCATTACTTGACCAGGCTTTGAATTTCTTATTAGTCTGATCTTCAATGCTGCTATTTATATAATTTTGCTCTATATGGTTCTGTCTCCAGGATCTCTATATCCGGTAGATGTTTCAGCAGATGACGATGCTGAGGTTTTATGGGCGACAACAAATGCCTATTTTTTGCAACTTGTCCAGCAAAGAGAATCTTCCACAGAGACATTCTCCATTTCAGAAGAAGAAAAGGTAACAATATAGACAGCTTCTATAACATAGGCTAATGGTAGGATTAGAATTTGCAGGTGTGCTTCTAGTTTTTCCTTACTGTATCACTTATATGTTCAGGTGCTTCCTCAACCCCCTGTCATTGTACACAGATATTTGGCATGTACATTCGTTGGTCATTCATTTCGTTCATAATTCATTTCGTTCGTTTCACGTGCACATATCTCTAGTACACGGGCAAGTAGTTGTGCGTATACTAGGGTAGGCTTCGTGCATACTAGAGATATGCGTGTTACGTGAAACGAAACAAATGACCAACGAATGCACATGCCTAACAGGCTCGTTTGTTTTGTTACAGGCTCATAAGCTGTGCTAGTAAGGTGACCTGGCTTTCATTTAAAAGAGTACACCAACTCGAACATTGGCCATGTTGAAAATATGACACTTGAATATAATGCCACACACACACGCCCCTCAACATGAGGAAATTCCCATTTTAGTCAACATGTTGTTTTCTCTGTAGTTTAAGGCCTGATAGGATCCAAGAAGCCTGGGCTCTTCAACTCTGAGCTCCAACTGAGCCTCTACAGCACACCATCAGCCTAGTGTATCAGTCCCTGGCTGCCGTCTGGCCCATTTCCACATTTATGGAGACTTAAATCGTAGGACGTGCCGACCTTAAACTGTCTTGTTCTGTGAAACCTCTTAACTTTGTTGTGCAAAAATAGCAAAAACAAACAAACAAAGAAAACCCAACCCTTGCCAAGGGGCCACTGAAAGAATCGGCCCTTCCCAACCTGCTGATCCACGACTGTTTCAGAACGACTGACTGTTGGCAAGCACAAACATGCCTTGACTGCACGTCGGCCATGTGAGTTCTGAACTGCCAGCCTTGGTGTTTGAATGCACATCAGGGTTGCAACTGGGAATCTTTTTTAAAGCAAAATATGCCTTTATGTACAGCTAAATTAAGAAGACATTGAATTAAGTTTAGCAGGAATTATATTGTGGGCAAAGTTTGTTCTCTTCTAACAGAGAGAATGAGTGACATCACCGCTACCTTCAATTGCCCAAAACATTTAATTGTGACCTTTTTGTAAAGCATGATCCAGTATTCAGAAATAAACATATTAAGGAGATGCCTTCTATTTTACATGCAATGTTTAGAACTAGATAAAACCTCCCTTGGGTGGGGGGTGAAAACGCCCCACCGCGAATCTGCCGCCTGCTCACTATAGCCTTCCCGCCCCTATATTTTTCACGGCTCATGCATCCAGGGGTTGGTGATCTGTCCAAAAAACTTTTGTTTCCTTGGAGCATATTAAAGCTGGTTTTATGCTCTCACTTCGGTTTCCCAGTTTTTGACTTAGATAGTTCGACGCTTGATTTACATTTTGACACACGAATTATTCAAGTGTTTTTTTTTTATTGTGAGATTTAAAAAAAAATGTAGTCCCAGAGTTTTTCTTGGTGCTGCTTTTGCATCTGCCCTCTGCCTGGGCCCAGCTGTGGTCACCATCTCTTGGGCTCCGTTAATGGGTGGCGTTCGAAGGGAAAAGGGGGGCTGTTCAGCCATACTGTGCTGCCCTCCAGAGGATCAATGTGGAAGTGCCAGCCTTCTACACATTAATCTTGCATAAGCCCACGTAACCATGAGCACTCGAGGCTCGTCACACGGGTACAATACGCAGAAAGGTTCTTAACAGCTGTCAGTGCGAGAAGAAAGACAGGGACATGAATGAGGATGGGGGACAGTTGCCAGAAAATGTATTGGGGGGGTGGGGGGGGGGAGGGGAAACGGGGCCTGGCAGCTGGGAGGCCGAGCAGAGGTGAGAGAGGCTTGTGCTGTGCGAAGGAGATAACCAACAACAGGGGGGTAACCTTGAACGAGAAGGCACTTGTAGAAGGATAGGCTGAGGGAATATGTGGTTATACTAAAAGGGGAGCTACAGCCATTTGTAAAATGTGAGCCTTATTTATTTAAAATGTATATATTCCACTTATTATGAGTTCATGGGCATCATAAGCCTTCATGAAATAACCCGACTTCCTTGTTTCTGTACAGCATGAAAGATTAAGATGCGTATTTTTTTTTTTAGGTTAAAATTGAAGAACCCAATGTTTCTTTCCTACCTTTGTTCCAAGAGGACTGCCGGCATAAAATTCTGGTTTTAGTAAATCCCAAGGATAAAGCTGCAGGTCAGTGTTTGCTGCAGTCGTGCGCGCCTTGTTTCTTTGCTCCGGCCATCTCAAGGCTCATCTAACAGGTGACGGGGAATGCGCTCTGTGCAGGGCTGGGACTCCCGTTCCAACCTCCAGGGCGTGCCCAGCAGAAAGGTCAGGTCCAGCAATCCGACTGGGCAAGCTGACCTTTCCCTGGCCAGGACGTTCCCAAAGGGTCTGCACTTGCATGAAATCCGGAAGCCGATAGTCGGCGCGTTTAGAGTTTTGTTTCCTGCAAAAGATGGCTCAGTCATGTTTCAGAGTGTTTGGGGTTCCCTTGGGGGGGGGGGGGGAAGGACAGCTTGTGGGTACAATTTGGCATCCTGCCAAGCTCCTGTCATGACTTTCCTGTTTAAAAGAATGACGTACTTGTGGACAAATAGTTGTATTTGCTGAACAACTGTGATCGAAGCCGGCCTACTTAAATTTAGCTTTGTAAAAGTAAAAAAAAATAAATAAATAAATTTCCCTTCTCTATACTTAAAAAAAAAATTTCAAAATTAAGCCTGGAAGTTAGTGTCTTGTGTATAAACTGCAGGTTTAAATTCCAGTTTAAAAATCCTTTAGGCGGGTCCCTAGAGCCATAACCATGTTGGGAAGCACCACATACACAGTGCACTTGGGATCTACTGTTGCTATCTATCGATGTACACAGCACTGTACAGGTACACAGAAGAGACAGTCTCTGCTCCCTGGAGCTTACAGTCTAGTCAAGGAATACAGAACACAAATAAGAGGCATTGAAAAACATTTTATTTGAGTCAATCTGGTTAAAATCAAGCAAGGCTATGTTTGGCCTGTGACTGACAGGGGAGAGTGCCTGATATTGCCACCCTAGGCTGAAATGTTTACTTCTGAGGCTGCTATGATAAGGGCTGCAACCTACAAGCCTCTTGAGGAGTTAGCATGAGTAATGTGAGGTGATAGTTGCTGGGTCAGCTGCTATCCTGTTTTTAAATTGAGGGAAGGAAGTGTTGCCTCAAAGTCACCTACCATAGCCAGGCTGAAAAGAAATGTGCACTGGTAATTTTTGTGGGAAAAGCTTTTTTTAGCTTGTGTTTTTTCGGTCATATTTTTCTTTCCCTTCTAGAGAGACTAAGAGGGGGTCAGCTCTCTACACAGAGGATGGCTGAGAGATAATGGTGAGAGGCGTGAATAAGGGCAATGTCTTCATAACAGGAACACTAACCAACAATTAGGAAAGCCAGTCTCGCAAATGAACACACGTGTAATGTGATCAAAGCTTGAATGCATAGGATAGTGACATAGTATTGATGGCAGAAAAAGTTCAAATGGTCGATCCAGCCTGCCTGGCAAGTTTCCCTTGGTTGCAACTGCCGCTCTGTGCAGGTTACCCCCAAGCCTTATGTTAAGGGCAATAACTGTCGCTCCGTGCAGGTTACTCCCATGTTTCTGTTAAGGGCAGTAACTGCCGCTCTGTGCAGGTTACCCCCATGTTTCTGTTAAGGGCAGTAACTGCCACTCTGTGCAGGTTACCCCCATGTTTCTGTTAAGGGCAGTAACTGTCGCTCCGTGCAGGTTACTCCCATGTTTCTGATAAGGGCAGTAACTGCCGCTCCATGCAGGTTACCCCCATGTTTCTGTTAAGGGCAGTAACTGCCACTCTGTGCAGGTTACCCCCATGTTTCTGTTAAGGGCAGTAACTGCCACTCTGTGCAGGTTACCCCCATGTTTCTGTTAAGGGCAGTAACTGCCACTCTGTGCAGGTTACCCCCATGTTTCTGTTAAGGGAAGTAACTGCCGCTCTGTGCAGGTTACCCCCATGTTTCTGTTAAGGGCAGTGACTGCCGCTCTGTGCAGGTTACCCCCATGCTTTCTGTTAAGGGAAGTAACTGCCGCTCTGTGCAGGTTACCCCATGTTTCTGTTAAGGGCAGTGACTGCCGCTCCATGCAGGTTACCCCCATGCTTTCTGTTAAGGGAAGTAACTGCCGCTCTGTGCAGGTTACCCCCATGCTTTCTGTTAAGGGAAGTAACTGCCGCTCTGTGCAGGTTACCCCCATGTTTCTGTAAAGGGCAGTAACTGCCGCTCCGTGAGGTTACCCCCCATGTTTCTGTTAAGGGCAGTAACTGCCGCTCCGTGCAGGTTACCCCCATGTTTCTGTTAAGGGCAGTACTGATGCTCTGTGCAGGTTACCCCCATGTTTCTGTTAAGGGCAGTACTGATGCTCTGTGCAGGTTACCCCCATGTTTCTGTTGAGGGCAGTACTGATGCTCTGTGCAGGTTACCCCCATGTTTCTGTTAAGGGCAGTACTGATGCTCTGTGCAGGTTACCCCCATGTTTCTGTTGAGGGCAGTAACTGCCGCTCCGTGCAGGTTACCCCCATGTTTCTGTTGAGGGCAGTAACTGCCGCTCCGTGCAGGTTACCCCCATGTTTCTGTTGAGGGCAGTAACTGCCGCTCCGTGCAGGTTACCCCCCATGTTTCTGTTGAGGGCAGTAACTGCCGCTCCGTGCAGGTTACCCCCATGTTTCTGTTGAGGGCAGTAACTGCCGCTCCGTGCAGGTTACCCCCATGTTTCTGTTGAGGGCAGTAACTGCCGCTCCGTGCAGGTTACCCCCATGTTTCTGTTGAGGGCAGTAACTGCCGCTCCGTGCAGGTTACCCCCATGTTTCTGTTGAGGGCAGTAACTGCCGCTCCGTGCAGGTTACCCCCATGTTTCTGTTGAGGGCAGTAACTGCCGCTCCGTGCAGGTTACCCCCATGTTTCTGTTGAGGGCAGTAACTGCCGCTCCGTGCAGGTTACCCCCATGTTTCTGTTGAGGGCAGTAACTGCCGCTCCGTGCAGGTTACCCCCATGTTTCTGTTGAGGGCAGTAACTGCCGCTCCGTGCAGGTTACCCCCATGTTTCTGTTGAGGGCAGTAACTGCCGCTCCGTGCAGGTTACCCCCATGTTTCTGTTGAGGGCAGTACTGATGCTCCGTGAGGTTACCCCCCATGTTTCTGTTGAGGGCAGTACTGATGCTCTGTGCAGGTTACCCCCATGTTTCTGTTAAGGGCAGTACTGATGCCCCGTGCAGGTTACCCCCCCATGTACCCTTTTCTTCATTTCTAGCTTTTAGGGATCCACAGTGTTTATCCCATGCCCTTTTGAATTTGTTTACTGTTTTCGTCCTCACCCCCTCTTCCGGAAGGGCATTCCAGGCATGCAGCACCCTCTTCATGCAAATAATGCTTTAGAGCTGACAGAAAGCAAGCTATGTTGAAATTCCCGAGAGCTTGCATGAGGCAGCCCCCATCCTCAGGCTGCTGCTCGCTCTCGCTCTCCCCCGCCAGAGAGTGCCTTACCCCTATCGTACCTGGGTGGCTTGTGATGTTTGTAGCATCCACGGGCATCTCGTACAGTGCTGAGCACGCTGTCAGTCCTCTATAAAACCAGAGAGTAATGGGGCTACACATCCCTTGCAGGAAGCAATAACTTTCCCAGTGAAACTTAGCCCCTCCAGTCCTGGATGTTCTGTGCTTTCTGGAGCCGGCAGAAAAGACAGACAGGTGATAACTTTTCTTATACATTTTTTTTTTTTTTGGCATCACCCGCAGCTGTGAATTTCCGCATTACTAAGTGACCTTTTAAATGGCAGCGTCCAGAGTCTCAGATTTTAAGAAGCAGATTGTAGAGGCCTGTTCTCTTTGTCCAGTTTTGGCAGTGTACGTGAACGCGTCGTGGTGGGGCGTGGAAGATGTTTTGAAGACGTCCGACCCCTCCCGTGAGGGGGTGATGAAGGTGAGTGTGCAGTGACTCATCCTCCGCCATTCCCAGCCCTGCCCCTCCGGCAGGTGAAGCAGAGTTATTCTCTCCGCGGCCGGGGCTGGCCGTCTGCCTTGCAGCCCTCTAGAAAAGGCTTCTGTTTGGCAGATTCTGTCTCCTTTCCCCTCCCTCCCAAAAGTGCCCATAGGTTAATGCACTCATTGTTAGAAGGATTTATGAGTCACTGGGGGGGAGGAGGGAGTGCCCCTAATCTCTCCTGGGATAGGGAGAGAGAGCCGGGATAGCAGGCAGGGATTTGGAGGCAGAATAATTCTGACCTGAGTCAGAAGAGGAATGAAAGAAGCCTGAGTGAGTGGGAGGCACTGCTTAGTCTCCTCCCGCAGTCACAGCAGCTCTGTTAGCTGATCCCAAGCCCGGTACCCAGCAATACTCTGTATCCAGGAAGGAATCCTACAGCTCTGGTTTCCTTTCCTTTGGGAGGAAATCTCTGCTCCCTTATAAAAGTGCTCTCCCCCCTGTAAGTGAGGGCAGGGACTCAGCTCTGGTAAGAAAGCGTGGTGAGTTTAGGTTGTGCGGGGTCAGTATTCAAAGGCATTCAGCTGGAGAGCTCCCAAGTTAAATATGGGCGTTTATCCAGCTTAGATTATAGCCGGGTAGTGACTTGTCCGGCCTGAGTCTGGCCAGGGCCGGGGACGGTCATCCAGCTACCTTAGCCAGCCGATTTTCAGCTTTATCTGGTCAGGACCCAGCACCACCATCTTCTAACTTGGAAATGGCTGGGGGTGAGCTCATCTTCTCTGTGGGATCTGCCAGGTACTTGAGCCCTGGGCTGGGATGGGCCTTAGTTGGGAAACGTGCTCATACTTTTTAAGGAGGCGCTGGAGCAGCGCTTCCCAAGCTGATCACCTCTCACCGGCTGGGCTCCATGGATAAGAGGCTTTCCTGGTACCGTGGCGGGAGCTGATTCCATCAAGTGTGGAGTCGTCGTAGTAAATCTCAAGGCCTAACTTTCTTCCTTTCTCCTCCTCTGGGCTTTGGGTGTCCTAGGTTTCCTCTTTAGCAGAAAGGGTCGTCCTTTTTGTCCTGAACTGCCTGGTGTTCGGCATCCTGGAGAGAAGGCCCAGCGAGGAGGAAGACGCGGTCTTCGTGCCCCACTCTGCCAAGGAGCACGCCAAGATCTTCTGGCAGGCTGGAGAAGCTGTGGCCTTTTACAGCATCAAAAGGAAAGGTAAGGGGGGTCATTTCCCAGGTGCACAGGGGCTTCTGTTTCCTGAGAGGTACCACACAGGGAGAAAATCTATTCTGCAAGCGGCGTGTGCAGGAAACCAATAGGAGCCAGGCAGCAAGCTGAGGATACTCGTTGATCAGAACCTCCCAACTTCCCACGTGTCCTCAGGAAGTGATCACTGATAACGATTAATGCACTTTCCAAAGGGAATGAAGGGAGCCCGGCCCACGGAGGAGAAGGGTTTTCTCTCTTATTGCTGTTCCCTGGCGTGGAGTCATGCATATGGAGAATAAGAACCAGAAGGATGTATAGTGCTCCATGATGATAGAGTGCTCCATTCTCGATTTGGTTTACCTGTTGAGCATTCACCTTACGCACTCTGGCACACAGGAGAGTCGCAAATGTCCCCCTCCTTGTTGGTCCTCAGACTCTTGAGGCATCCAGAGCTTGTGCTCCGTGATCGCACTGACAATTCCTGGTCAGAATGAGGACACCCAGAGCTATGGAAACCCCTCAGCAAGTTACTTCACTTTACTGTCATGCAACAAACTCTCGCTCCAAAAGAATTCCCTCCCCCGTTATGTGCGGAGTTCTACTTAACATACACGCAGTGGCGTCCACCAGCTTCCTTTCCTGCTCTATTAAAGCTGCCTGCTGCATCCCATCCAGGACTGGAAAGCCATCAGGAATTGGAAGTTCAGTGGAGGTGATGGAGACAAGGTCTCATCTGAATTCAGGAAAGCATGGGACAAGGACAGGGGATCTCTGAAGGAGTGGATGGACAGACTGGATGGGCGGTACGGTCTTTTTCTGCCCTCATGTTTCTCTGGTTTTAATCGGGTAGGCTGGGCATGTTGAAAATCTTAATGGAATTGTAGTACGTTTGATCCTGATTTTGCTATTAGGGTTGGTGAGTAAGAATCCGTGTTTTGCAGGTTGAATTGTTTTTAATGGGTCTGTAGTCGCATGTCGTGATGCTTTTAATGTTTATACTGTATGGATGCTCTTTTATTTTTTTGTGTTGCATGTAATTATGCTGCAAATCACCTTGTACAGTTTCAATCAGAAAATTAGTATAGAAAAACTAAAGTTAGAATCTATAGAGACTGTGGTAGTTTATCCTGGACCAATGCAACAATTAGTCAGTGAGAGGACTGTACATGAGTATTTGAGACCACGCGTGTCCCTTGTTAGAATGCCTTCCTGTGTAGTAACGATATAGAAGAAAGCCTTAATAGATGATACGAACATAACACTATATTTTGTTTTATGGGACCATCATATAAACCCCAACTGTTGATATCTTTTAGAGCATTAATTGTGCTCCATCGATAGCTCACAGGGGTGCAGTTTTAATCATAGGTCCAATTTTTTGAGGATTTTTTTTAAAGCATTTCAAAAAGATTTTTTTAAAAAGTGCACTACTTCCCTTAGTCATGGAAATGAATTCAGGAATTCATTCCTGTGTAATAACGCCACACGTCTTGTAAGAAAGAGCGGACGATAACTGGGGAGTAGGGGTTGGGTTGGTTGTGGTACAGAGTTGTCCTTGGATTCTGTGCTCCTGGTGCTGAAGTCTCCCTGTCCTGGCTCCCTCTCCTGCACCATGCATAGACCTTCCTGAGGTGGTCTCCCGGAGAGTGGGTCCACTCTAAAGCCTCTTATTTATATTTAATGCAAGCAGACAAAAAGAATAACACTAACTCTTGGTTGTCTGCTACCTTACATTTATATATCCCCCTCCCGAAATTTAAGATCCAAAAATCAATTGCTATTACAAGTCCCCTCTCCTAAAACCACAAGGCGAACATGCATTTTCCATCACAGGACCTAGCCTATGGAACTCCATCCCTCAAACCCGTAGATCTATAGGCAATTCCAAAGAATTCAAGAAAGCTTTAAAGTACTTTTTATTTAAGCTTTTACTGATTTGTGCGAATCCCAATAACCAGTCCCAATTTTCTAGCCATTTTAACTTCTTTTAAAGGTGTTTTCTATATTTTATTGTCAGTTTTTATGTTTGTTTTGTCTTAGGATTTTAGGTTTAGATTTAATTATGAATGTACTATTGTAGCCTGGCACGGATATAAATCCTTTTAAATTAAATTAAAATACATTTAAAAAAAGTAGTAACAAGTGTGAATCTGCCTTTGCCACATTCCTTGGTGGTTCTGTCAGGGTTTTCCCCATGTTTGTGGACTCTTAGCAGAAGCCGCTCGTAACTGCTGATGTTCACCAAGGTCAGTCCCAAGACTTTGAATGTGATGATCTCTTGTCTGCGCCCTTATCGTGAGCGGGTTGCTGACATGCTTTAATGTGTTTCTGCAAAGCGTCTGGGGCTGGGAGATGAGCCATGCCAACCCGACAGACTATCTCTAGATTTTATTTCTAATATCTGAAGTCTGGTGTTTTTTCCGATTCTATATTTTTTTGTTCAACAAAGAGCAACCCCAGACATTATAAAACGTCAGAATGGAAGTGCTTCTCGGGGCCTTGTGCTGCTGTCTGAAGGCTGTTTTGCAGTATTTCCTGGAAAGTGATTGCGTTGAGCACAAACACCAATGCAGTAATGTATCAGGATGCAGTGTTTTGGGCTTCCGGCTCGGTCTGAGCTGGCCTCTGTTGAGCTACAGTGCCATAAGCCTTTACCCTCTTGTTTCGATATCCCCTTTCCAACTCAGCCCAACCATTGTAACAACCGTCTTCGGCCGGGGATTGCAAACTGCGGCTCCCTCACTGCCTCATTTGTCTAGACTCTAGCAGTATAGAAATAAGTAGTGGTAGAAATAGCTTGGCTAATGTGGACTCTTAAAAGCGAGCAATGGCTGAGACTCCCTCCCTTAGGGGCTGCGAATGCTGCCTTCTCTGCACCCCCTCGGACCCAGGTTCTCCGTGTGACCGCACCCAGTACTGTCACCGAGCCACTGGGCCTTCCCAGAATTCGTTTGTAATACATTTCCTGGTGTTGCTGTGTCCCTGTCCATCTCTAATTTTGGTTTCTGGGCTTTATTCAGGATGGGATCCTTGGGCTACTTTGCTTCTGTGGCAGAAGGGCCCATTTCTGCTGGATGGCACAGAACCAAACTGTCTGGGCTGTGCTAGGAGATGTGAGAAGGGACTTGCAAATGGGTTTGCTCCATTTTCTGGCTATGAGCACAACCTGTTCTAAGTCGGGCCCTTCGACTGGAGGCTGGCAGAGCAGCGTAGGGATTAGAGAAAGGAAGCAAGCGTCTGGAGACCCCCAACTCCATTACCCCATCCCCCTCTTGCAAATCACTGAACCTCCCTGGGCTTCAACTAAGATTGCAAGTTCTTTAAGTTTGGGTCACTATAAACCTGTATGGCTTTTCACATCCAGAGCCATGGACACTGCCAGCACTATTTAAATATAAGAAGTTGTTATAGCATCCCATAATATTAATGTGTGTGTTACTGTGTGTTAATTCAAAGTCAGTATTCAAAAGGATCTAGCCAGTTAAATAAGGACCTAGACAAATAGATCAACCTTTGAAAATTGGCCAGGCTAACCACCTAAATTTTACTAGGTGGCTAAATTCAGCCAATTTCTTTCTGGTTGGGTCTGAGGGCAGGGTTTAGGGCAGGAGGAGAAAGTTATGTAGCTAGTACTGATTTTTCATTGCTAGACACCCAATTTGGCCAGCCAAATTTTAGGTGCCACAATAGCAGTCTTAAATCTGGCTGGCCAACCTTCCTCCCGATATCAACCAAAAATAAAATGTCCATTAATAAAAAATAAGATAAAATAAACTCACACAATAACAAAAAGTAAGAAAGTAAAATAGCAATAATTAAACATAAAACAACAAAACCAGTAGAACTGAAAAACACATATCTGGCAAGCGAGGAGAACGTCCTGGTAGGCAGGCTGAGCGGATCCTGAAATGCCATGAATGGTCCCTGGTTACAGGGGTAGAAAACCAGATATTCTGCGAATGGAGCACACCCATGTAGATCTGTTTGCATCCCCTCTGAACTGAAAAGTTCTACTCTTCTACTCTAAAAAGGGACTCAAGGCAAACTAACTTCAGATCTTTGCCCTGAATTGGGTTCAGAGTCTACTGTCTGTGTATCCTCCATTTCATCTAGCAGGAAAGACCTTATTGAAGCTCTGAAGAGACCGGGGACTGTGATTCTCATAGCACCATATTGTGCAAAACAGATTTGGTTTCCACTCCTGCAGGAAATCTCCAAGAATCCAGCTGGGATGAAGAATTCCCCAACTCTCATCACTCAAAACTGAGGACTTTTACACCATCCCAACATCAGGTCCCTAGTCTTCATAGCTTGGATATTGAGAGGGTAGCTCTCAATATCCTGAGGATGTCTCATATTGTTCTGGCTTCCAGGAAGGTCTCCATGAGGAAGACCTATGGTTTGGAGGTGGTTTGCCTTTTGGTGTGAGGGAAAGATCTTAGATCTTTCTTCTGCTCCATGCAAAAACTGCTTGAATCAAAATCTTTTATCTTTCAGAGTCAGGTATTCAGACCAAGTCAGGGCTTAGTTTAGTGCAGTCGGCACTTAACCCCACTATGTAGAAGGTAAACCCATCTCTATATAGCCTTTAGTTGTCCGTGTCGGGCAGGGCTTGCTTCACTTGAAGCCTCCTGAGGTGGTGTGGGAACTCAATATGCTGTTGACTCGGTTGATGAAAGCTCACTTTGAGCCATGGACTCTTGTGAGCTGAAGTACCTGACCTGAAAGGTTATATTTTTGGTAGCGGTCACTTCAAGTTTGCAGAGTCAGTGAGCTCCAGGCCCTAGTAACTTAGATTGTGAGCCCTCTGGGGAAAAGGAAATGCTTGACAGTACATGAACGTAATCCGCCTCAAAGTATCAAGAAAGACAGAATATAAACACACAATTATTTATTTATTTATTATCTGTCTCAAACCAGGTGTTTTCACAGTAGGGTGGTTCTGTGCACGTAGCCTAACTTCCTGCCTAAAATAGTGTTGGACTTCCTCCTTAACCAGTCAATCGTCTTTCCACCATTCTTTCCCAGGCCACAGGTCCACAAAGGGCACGAGCTACACAGTTGGAATTGTAAGAGAGCCTTGGCCTTCTGTCTGGAGCAGACTGAAGACCTCACAAAGTCCACCCAGATTTTTTGTTTCCCTTGACATCAACAAACCTGGAATTGCCATTGCAAGCGTGCTCTTTCTAGTTGGCTAGCGGAGTGCATCTCCTTCTGTTATGCCCAGGCAGGCTTGAATCTGATGGGTCACATTAAGATGCACAGCATTAGACCCATCTAAGATCAGCCTCCATGGACAGGGACTCCCAATGTGACAGAAAGTTTTGGCCAGTCTGTCCTGAGATCTGGAACCCAACTCCATCTTCCCCAGGGCCTGTTATTTTGGTGCCTAAATTATGTATGTTTTTTAATCATATATTGTAAACCGCTGCGATCTTAGGGCATGCAGTACAGAAGTGTGTTTAAATAAATAAATAAATGTACTATGAAAAAGTCCCAGATAGGAAATACTTATAAATCAAAAACCTTCCCTCAGTCTTCAAACTGGAAATACCAATGTCTTAAATCAAAAAATTATATTCATTTAAATCTTGAATTTTATTTAAACAGAGAAGACATGACCATCATATCTACAGGCATCATGCTGCAATATTTACTGCAATGTTTTTTCATTGCCTGATTGTTCATTTAATCATCGGTCTATGCCTCCTTCCTCCCTTATTTTTACATTTTTCCTTATTTTTATCTGAGTGAAATTTTAGTAAAAATTTGTGAAAAAAGCACTTATCTTGAATAGCTGTAGTGAGCGCTCATCTGAATGTTGTGATGAATCTCCAAAAGGGAGAAGACCAAAACCAACGTAATCCACGTTTCAGAAGTCACCACGCTTCCTACCTCAGGGGAACGTTCTGTTTCTTCCCTCTAACAAAGCCCTGTCCAGTTCACCTCATTAACAAGACGTCAGATGACATCCACCTCTTCATCAAGATATGTTGTCAAATCTTCATCACGGTGCTGGATGTCTCAAGATAGTGTCTGATTTTTGATTTAAGACATTGGTATTTCCAGTTTGAAGATGGAGGGGAAGGGTTTTGATTTTTTTTAAATTTAAATAAATAAATACATTTTTGCCCATTGGTACTGCTTAATGCTTTTTCTCTTTTTTTTGGTTCGGGGCAGTCTCTAGGCATTCCCTGTATGTAAGGACTGCCTTCCTGCTTGTTCTTGGAGAAAGCAGAGTTGCTTACCTGTAGCAGGTATTCTCTGAGGAGAGCAGGATGCCTGCCCTCCCCTCGGACGTGTGGCGTGTAGCAGGCTGCATATGCACAGAAGAGCATGTTAAGAGTTTCTAGAAACTTTGAAATCAAATTTCCCTGCCGGGCGTCATCGGTTGTGGTCACCCCTTGTGTGAGGGCTGCTGGCCTCTGAGAACAGGTTAGCAACTCTGCTGCATTAGCAGCTTTATCGTCACCGCTCAGTGGGCTTTTGAATATGGACCTCTGTGCTTGTGAATTTGTGTGTGATCTGACTTTGCAGCACTCTGTAAGACCCGGCTTTGTGCAGGCAAAGGGTCAGCACTGTAAGGAGGCCAGCTCAGTTCAGCCTAGCTCGTCATTTCACCATTTCCGTCCCATGCCGGTCTGTTTTCATGCTCCACTCCCTTTCCCAGTGACTTGGTCTGTTTCACCATTTAGTAGGTGCGTTTGTCGGCACAAAGTTCCCATTGTCTGTTGCGCTGGAATAAGCACTATAGCGATTTGCCTGGTGGTTGTCCACTGAAAGGTGTAAGGGAATCTGGAGTTTGATTTAAATTGGTCCAATTTTGGGCCTGCCTGAACCCTAAAACTTGCCCCTGTGTTATATGAATCTTCACTCTATCCAACTTGTCAATTAAAACTCTGTTGAATAACATAAATATATCATGTCCAGCCATTCCTTTTGAGTGCATGATTCATAAAATTAAGCCTACAGGCATGTACCAATTTGCAGGAACACTATACACACGTTTTTTTAACTAGATTGCTAACTGCACTAAGGAATGCTGGCTGGTACTTGCCAGTGTGTTGAACGGGGACAGTTGGCTACCTGGGGGACTGTTAATATACATTTCCGCTGTTTGTTTCTTCCGGTTCTGATAATGTAAATGTCTGCTCGGGTTAGCTGTAAAAGGAGTTTTGTTTTTTTCCTGGCATGTCCTCAGGTAGCCTGTGTGCTGGCAGCACGAACCTTTGCTACCTCCTTCCAGTTCTGGACACCGTGTTTGTCAGGCGGAAGTGCAGACGGCGCGGCCTGGGGTTGAAAATGTTGGAGGATTTCTCTCAGTCCTTCACAGCCGAAGATGCCTTGGGCGTCAGCTGCCCTCTTTCTCCAGCCATGTACCAAGGTGAGGCCACGTGAGTGATTGCGAAGATGGTAGGAGGGGGGCGATGAATAATTCACGCACGCTCATTTCAGGAGGAAGTTGCTGAGTGGGTTCCTGGCTGGGCAGCAGTTTATTGAACTGAATCTGATGCTGGCAGGATGCACTTTTCTGTATTGTTTTCACCAGAGAACAGGAGTGAGTGCACAAGATTGAGCTGTGTAAGGAAGGGATAGAGGGGAATCCTTGCTGCTGCTTTCTATAGCACCAGATCCGACTTTCAGGTGTACAGTCCCAGTCCCATGGAGCTTACAAATAGGTTTCAGGAAGTTTATTACATTAAACAAGGCTTATAACTAGGAGGAGCCAGGGTTTAAGATATAAAATCAAACTAAGAAAGGTGGGACTCGAGTTTGGTCAGTGAGGGCATTGGAGGAGAAGAGCCCAGAGAAGATCAGCTTTATAAAGAGAGAGAGAGGTATCTAGGAAAACTGCTGCTTTTATTAAGCACTGGGTCTGAATCTTCATACTGTTTCCCCCCGCTTTGTGTCTGTAAGAAAATGCAGTACATTTCCCACTTCACTGAGGGAACTGCAGTTGACGTGTTACTTTTCTCTGTGGGGGTGACCTTGCACTGAGTTCTGTACACAGACGCACGTTTAATTCCTGCCATCGTCCGACACGCTGTGCCATGTCCCTGCCCATGAAGGGTCCACACTCCTCTCCCTCTGGTTGCAAAACAATGATGGCAGGCGGTCATTTTAATCGGGATTCAGTGATCACGTTGATTGAGGAGTTATTTGTAGTGTCACAATGCCATCTGGTGGTCAGTGTGTGGATTGCTCTCATTGGCCTCAGTTGTTGCCAGTTCTGATCGCCCCTAGCGGCTGGACCATAAGCACCAGAAGAAGTCGTGAGCACCCTCACACTTTTAAGGTGCAGGGACTCTGGAACAACCTCTGTGCCCTAACATATTTTTCCCATCCAGTTTGCCAGAAATTCCTGCAGCTCTACCCAGAGGAACGGGAGCGCCTGTGGGAGGTGGAGGCACCAGGTGACTGGAGCCAGCGTGAGAACATCTGGTTGAAGATTCAGTTGGGTCATGCCCAGGCAGCAAGTGAGTTCTGGTCAGTAGCAGTGTGGTATTGATCCTTTATCAGCTCTGTCCTCGCATCTTGGTGTCACCTCTGAGAAGAGCGTGTCCGGTGAAAAATGCGGAGGAATTCAGAACCGGGCAATATCTTAGATTCCTTCCAGCTCGGGCAGCCATGACTTCGTTGTTAGTGCAGAGCCCAATGCGGACGAGGTGTCCTGTGAGCCCAAATGGCTTGAAATTTCATCAAGGTGTGGGGGAAAGCATTTCCCCAGCATTTGATGTTTGCAGACTTTTAGCTTGAGAACGACATTAATTTGCATCGCTTAGTTACCTAGAAAACAAGAGCTTGTTAAGGCTTTCAGGGATCAGGCTTGGTTAGCTCAGGCTATGTGGTCCCACCAGTGCCAGGAATGTGGATACATTTTGATGTCACCTTTTATCCCCACCTTACCACTCAGAATGATTCACAGTGTGTTACAGGCTCTTTGTTGTTCGACTGAAGGCTGTAAATGAAAATCTCAATTGAAAGTGGGTCCTTTAGTGCTGCCCTCTGCAGAAGGGATCCGTCCTGCACCTGAGTGCGCTGCCTCTGCACAACTGCATCAGGGCGGTGATGGCAGAAAAGACCATGTGTTTTAACCAATTATTCCTGTCCACACTGCCAAGGATATTCCCCACCACCCAGCCTACAGATGTTGCTCCTTATCCAAGACGGTTTTTGTTGACTTCCTTCAAGATCCCTTTTCTAATTTACACCCAGTATCCCTCTCCTGTCCAACCACAAGGTCCCACAATAAGCCAAACAGCCACAAACCCGATCATTGCCGTTACCTGAACATTCAGCTGCCTAGCTCCTTCAGGCTTTTCCGCACCCTCCAACCCATACTACAATGTGCACGTCAGCCTAGCCAGCTCAGTTTATGGTTCTCCAGACACCCAGTTGGGTCTGGGTTTCATTCTGTTTCTGAGTAGGGTTCAATAGTCTGCTAATATGGATCTGTAATGCAGGCAGTTCTTTCTTCCAGGACTCCATGATCTTCGCAAATCTTCTGAGGAGAAGGGGGCCTGCGGGGCAGAGGGATCGGAAGACGATGAACCTAGACTCTGTACGAGCAGAGAGGTGAGCAAGGGGCCTGCATTACTGGATGACACCATTTCCTGGCCTTGGTCTTCTGGTGGCTCTGAAGCAATGGTCCAAATTAATTATTTATTTATTTCAAAATCTTGTGCGCTGCATCTTCTCACGATTCAGTGCGGTGTACAAGTAACACATTCATAAAACCATCAACGTACTAATAAACGTTACAAAAATGCAAAAGGATTAAATATAAAAATTGGTCCTTACCCCCATGCACTTCTTTAAACAGCATTTTAATCTGCTTTATAAATTGCTTAACATCTTGCTCCTTCCTTATCCTGACCTGCAACTTATTCCATGAGAAGCAGTCATAAAGAATCCCAGGGCGAAGAGGAAAGTCTTCTAGAGCTGGGCCGTTGGAGCCTGCTCTGGGGCAGCGCTACACTCGGGGGCTTCCTGAGACGGTGACCCAATGTGATTGAAGCTTCAGTGGGACTTGGATGGGGACATGCGTACGTTCAGTGCCACACAGAGTATTTCTGTAGGAGTGTAGTTATGATCAATAATCCTCTTGGATGGGGTGTTTTACCAGTTAACCAAGAGGAGGGTATTAGTGGATGGGTAATCCAGAATGGTTGGGTAATTGCCAGGTTCTTGTGGCCTGGTTTGGCCTCTGTTGGAAACAGGATGCTGGGCTTGATGGACCCTTGGTCTGACCCAGCATGGCAAGTTCTTATGTTCTTATGCTGTTAGAAATCTTTTTCTTTTTCTTAAAAGGAGCAATGAATCTCAAAATTGCTAAGTCAGTGGCAGAGGGATTAATGCCCTTTGTTCCAGGCAATCAGATTGTTTGGGATCTGCCCAAGGTTTCTGTTTGACTTCTTTTCGGAGTACATGAAACAGATCTTAAAATAAGTGTGAGGGATATTGGAGATGGGACCTCTGTGTTATCTGTGTGCTGATGAGTATGCTGGAACATGTAACATGTTCCTGGTTGTACCCCAGATCAGTCCAGACAAGTGGATTTTGCATCCCTACCAGCAGATGGAGGCAGACAACAAAAACTTTGAGGCACTGCTACAGATCTGAGAGAGCCACCTGCAGTCCCTCTGTCTCCAACAGATGGTAGAGGTGCATCACCTGCTCTCCTAGGGAAAAAAGAAAGGAGAATCAGTGAGAAGGACAATTCCCAAGGTGTTAGGTTCCTTCGTGGGCCATCCCTCGGGTAGATCAGGGTGAGGGGGGGGGGGGGTAGTTATCCCTGTCATAGCTCGGTCCTGATCTTTGGGGGGGGGGAGCCAGAGGTCCTGGGTCCCTGCCACCCCAGTGATCAGCCTCCTCCAGCCAGAAGCAGGAAAGTACTTAATTTTAATCTCCTTTCTAGCTTTGTGCTTGCCGGTGTATGTTTCTTTAAAAAAAAAAAAAAAAAAAGAACATAGGCGTGAGTCTGAGGCAGCGTTCGGGCAGCTGATCACAGTTTGCTGCTGGGAGGCAGGCAGAGGTGAGTGGGGCCAGATTGCCGAGTTTGTCGGAGCCGGGTGTTAGCACCGGACAGCGCCGCCGACCGCATTCACAGGCAGGAGCTATTTTTAGGCCTGATTGCCTGGCATGGCGCCTCCCGCTCAGCGCAGGGAAGTTTGCCGTGACTGGGGGGGGAAGTGGCTGCACCTCAGAACAACCACGTTTTGACCCAAGTGCCTAAGAAAACTAGGGAGGAGAAACAAAAGGGATCAGGTGGCATCCTGCGGCTGCTGGGACTTGGACGGACCAGGGATGAGGATGGGGACACATCGGATAGTGCAGATGATCCCGATCAGCTACAGAGAGGTCCGGTGGATCTGGATAAGGACCCTGACACCGCATTGAGGAACCCAATGCAGGATTCCAACCACATCCTGGTGGCCGCAGGGATGATCCTCAGGTGGTCAGGCTGTTCCGTAAGGAGGAGCTGCAGCCTCTAATTCCGCAGGTCTTGGAAGAGTTGAGGATCAAGGTTTCAGAGGAAGACTCTGACAATGAGGGAGTGAACCCGGACCTGGAAGGGCTATGAGGTCCACCTAAAGCTTTCCCTTTTCCCAAGAAGGTGAAGAAGTTGGTGGATCAGGAGTGGGAATCTCCCAAGGCGGGCCTCAAATTTGCCCGAGCGATGACTAAGTTATATCCCTTGTCAGAACAGACCTTAAGAGTTGTGGAAGATGCAGCTGTGTCAGCAGGGACCAGGAAGACAACCATCCTGGTGGCAGGCATGGCTGCTTTGAAGGATGTACAAGATTGGAAGCTGGAAACTTTGGTGTAGAGGCTGTTTGAGATTTCGGCTTTAAGCCTTCATGCGGCAGTCTGAGGAAGCTTAATGCAGAGGGCCTGCTTGTGCTGGGTTCAGAAGGCTCATGAGAAGGTGGCAGGGGCATTTATTTATTTATTTATTTCACATTTTTCTATACCGAGCTTCATGGTTGAATACCATATCAGATCGGTTTACATCGAACGAGGGATAGAAACTTGTAACAAAAAACGGAACAATAAGTTATAATCAGAAAGAGAGCAAGAAAGTTACATTGAACAAGGACTATAAACTTGGAGGCTTTACAGCTTGGAAGTAAATAGAGTAAAAAAGGCCCGAGTAGGGCCATAACTTAAAATCAAAAGTCATAAGATAGTTTAATTGCGGAGGTATTGGATAAGAGGCATCTCACAAAGAAGGCATGGTTCCATGGCTCGTGAGTAGGATGGTAGATTATTGTGTGTCTGAAGGATCCAAGAAGGCTAGTCGGAACAGCCAAGTCTTAAGTTTTTTTTTAAAAGTTAGTAGGCATGATTCCAACCTGAGTTCTGCAGGAAGGCTATTCCAAATGTTTGGACCTGCTAGAGAAAAGGCTCGGACCCTGGTCGAAACTAGGCGAATGGTTTTGGTTGGAGGGGGTTGTAACTCTCCTTTGTGGATTTCTCTAATCGGTCTGTTGGATGTATGGAGTTTGAGGGGAAATTCAAGGTCAAGATGAAAATAGTTATGGATGGACTTGTGTATCAGGGTGAGAGATTTGTGAAGGACTCTGTAGTAGACTGGTAACCAGTGAAGGTTTCGGAGAATTGGTGTAATATGATCTCTTCGGTTGGTACTGGTTAAAATTCTGGCAGCAGCATTCTGTATCATTTGAAGAGGTTTGGTGGTTGAGCTGGGTAGGCCAGTGAGAAGAGCGCTGCAATAATCTATTTTTGAAAATATTAGGGATTGCAGAACAGTTCTAAAGTCGTGGAGATATAGGAGAGGTTTGAGTCTTCTCAACACCTGTAGTCTGTGGAAACAATCTTTGGTAGTCGAATTGATCATAGTCTTTAGATTAAGGCGGTTGTCTAGAATTACTCCCAGATCTCTTACTTGAATATGGGTGAGTTGGAGACTGTGATGGGTTTGTGGAGGATGGATGTCTGGGTTGGAAGAGATAAATAGTAATTCAGTCTTAGCGGAGTTGAGGACCAAATTTAGATTATTGAGGAGATTGTTTATAGATTGAAGGCAAGTTTTCCAAAGTGAGAGAGCTTTAGTGATGGATTCTGTAATGGGGAGCAGAATCTGAACATCGTCAGCATAGATGTAATGGATGAGATTGAGACTTGTTAACAGATGACAAAGGGGGAGGAGGTAAATATTGAAAAGGGTGGGAGAAAGGGAGGATCCTTGAGGCACGCCAAGAGAAGAATTTGTCGATGGCGATTCTTTGTTGTTGATCCTGACCCTGAAGCTTCTGTTATCAAGGAAGGACTTGAACCAGCTGAAGACTGAGCCAGTTATGCCAATATCAGATAAACGGTCCAGGAGGATGGTGTGGTTGACCGTGTCGAAGGCTGCTGAAATGTCTAGAAGGATTAGAAGAAATGAGTGTCCTTTGGACACTCATTTCTTGGAAGCAGGAGTTGCCTATGTGGCAGATGCCCTGTACGAAATGGTTCTCACTTCAGCCAGAAATATGGTCTTGGCCTCTGCAGAACCCAGGCTGCTATGGTTGCAAAATTGGTCCTAGAGCAACTGATGAATCAGTTGGTGGAGCCAAAGGGAAATAAGTTGCCCAAGGACAAGAAGACCACCAAGAAGTCTTTTCTTTCACATGTTTGTTTTCGAGATGTGAGAAGATTTTGTTCAAGCAGAAGTTATGTACCTGTGACGCAAAAGAAGAGCACAGGTAGGCAGCAGTCCTTTGGAGTGCAACATTGAACTCCCCGGGACAGGGAGAAGTAAGAATGGCCAATGAAAGCAAGCTTGACCCCTCCTCTCCAGAAGCTATTGGAGGGAGGCTTTCCCTTTTTTATGAGGAGTGGGCCAGGACCACGTCAGACCAGTGGATGCTGGAGGTGGTGAGAGACTGTTGTGCCTTAGAATTTTCTTGGCCACTCAGGGACGCCTTTGTGATCTCCTTCCAAGTGGGAGGCAGTCCAGGACATGTTACAGAGGTTGCAGTTGCTGCAAGTGATCATTCCGGAACCCCTTCAGGAGAGGGGACAGGGAAGGTACTCAGTGTACTTCATGGTTCCCAAAAGGAGGGGACTTTTCACCACATCCTCGATCTGCAGAGGGTCAATGCTGCCCTCCAGGTGCCACATTTTCATATGGAGACCTTACGGACCGTGATAGTGGCTGAACTCAAAGGGGTTTCTGATGTCATTAGATCTGACGGAGGCCTATCTCCATGTTCCCATAAGGGCCAACCACCAGAGGTTCCTGAGGTTCATAGTCCTAGGGAAGCATTTCCAATTTCAGGCTCTCCTTTTTGGATTGGCAATGGCTCCGCAGACGTTCATAAAGGTGATGGTAGTAGTGGCATTGGCTTTCATGAGAGAAGGAATCCTGGTGCATCAATACCTGGATGATTGGCTCATCAGGGCAAAGTTGGAGGTGGAGTGTCGTTCAGCTCGAGTGATGCAGCTCTTGGACTCATTGGGCTGGGTGACGATCCTGCAAAGAGTCATTTGGAACTGTTCCAGTCATTGGAATACCTGGGGGCTCGATTTGATACCCGGATAGGGAAGGTTTTTCTCACCACAGAGAAAGTGGTCAGGTGCTCCATCTTCTGCAGCTTTTGGTTCCCAGAGTCTCGGACTGTTTGCAGGTTCTGGGCTCTATGGCTTCTACGCTACAGTTAGTCCCAAGGGCATTTGCTCATATGCGACTGCTGCAGAGGGTTCTGTTATCCCAGTGGAATCCGCTTTCGGAGGAGTTTCAGCTTTCTTTACTGCTTAAGGGGGTTGCCAGGTCCAGTCTCTCCTGGTGGCTGTCTTGGACCAATCTGGAGAAAGGGACCTGGAGGTTCCCAACTGGGTGGTCGTGATGACAAACACCAGCCTCAAAGGATGGGGGGCGATTTGTCAAGGAAGATCATTCCAGGGTCAGTGGTCACTGGAAGAGGCATCCTGGTCCATCAATTATTTGGAGACCAGAGCATTTTGCAAGGCCTTGAAGACTTTTCTTCCACTCATTCAGTGTGAGTGTTTTTGGACAATGCAATAACAATGACGTACATTAATCGCAGATCCTGTGTCACCTGAGGTAGCTCAGGTGACACAGGATCTGTTCATTTGGGCGGAGAGCCATCTAACATCGTACGTGGCCGGGGTGGACAATGTGCAGGCCAATTATCTCAGCAGACAGTGGTTGGATACCGGAAGGGTTGTGGGCGCACTCCACTAGGGTGCAAGCAACTTCCTGGGTGGAGTGTCAGTTGATATCTCTGCAAAAGATTTTTCGAGCAGCGACATGGTCTTCTCTGCATACTTTCTCCAGACATTACCGCCTGGATGTGCGGTCGCTGAGGAGGTGACTTTTGGGGAAAGTTTGTTGCATGCGGGTCTTTCGTGCTCCCCAGTTTAGGGGAGCTTGGGTACATCCCACTTGTCTGAATTGATCTGGAATACGACCAGGAAAGGAAAATTTTGTTTTTACCTGATAATTTTCGTTCCTGTAGTACCACAGATCAGTCCAAAGACCCACCCCCTTCATTCAAAAGACTTCCTCGCTTCTGGATGTTGTTGATGCAATATATAGTCATCTTCAAAGTTAATAGAAGTGTGCATGGATTTATATATTCCTTGATGTTAATCAAAGGGTCCTAGTTATAGGGGGCTCCAACTGTTCTCTCTGCTCACCCATATTGGTTTTTTTTTTTTTACTGGGGTTTGTTAGTTTGATCATCTTGGCTTGGGTCCAGGTTAATACTGAAGGACCGCAGGTGGCACTCTCTGATATATAGCAGTGCCTCAAAGTTTTTGTTCTTTGCCTCCATCTTCTGGTAGGGAAGCAAAACCCACTTGTCTGGACTGATCTGTGTTACTACAGAACTGAAAATTATCAGGTAAGTACAAATTTTCCTACTTGTTTCCTTTTCTTTCTGCCACACCAGTCCAGAACAATTGCGGTTAGTCCCTCATCCAGCTTGGTAATTTATTTATTTATTTATTTATAATTTTTATATACCGAGGTTCTTGTATGAAATACAAATCACTCCGGGCTTTACACAGAACAATAGAACAACGTACAAATTAAATAAAAAACATTTTTTTATATATATTTTACTTTTTAAAACTTTTCATGAATATGAATCTCGAACTATAGATGCAAGTGGCTAGGGAACCAATGTAGTGACTGGAGAGTACATGGTGAAGAGAAGCTGTGCAGCCGAATTTCAAATAGTTTGCAGAAAGCTGTTTCAGAGGGAGGCCCATGATGGTCTCATTAGTCTCAGCAGGACTCTCCGGACTCCGTGCGTTTTGGCTTTGGGCATTGGGTGCCCTCAGTGGCCTTCCTGAGTTGGTGCTTGTTGCATCGTCTCTGGATGTATTAGCCCTGCTTGAAGACCCACCTCTGAGGTTGCTTTTAACACCAAAACCCCTGACTCTTCCTGATTTTAGCCCTCACATTAAACCTCGTCTGTCTTTATGTTTGCGCGTAGCACTGCTTATGCCTAGTAATGCTATAGAAATGTTAAGTAGTAGTAGATAGTTCATTTGTCAATTTATTAATTAATAAACCCCCCAAATTGGTAAGATTCCCCTTTGGTTTTGAGCTTGCTTTCATTTCTCAGGGGGCATAAGTGTTTAAAGTTATTGGAATTATTTTGGGTGATCCCCATACTATTATAAACCAAAGGAAATTGGGGAAGGGGTGTTACTGTGCTGATCATCATCAAACTCCCCCCCCCCCCCCATGCAGGCGGTAGACCCTGTTGTATTCAGATAGCACATGGGTAGGCAACTGTAGTGCTCCAATCTGCTTTTCAGGATATCCACAATGCATTATGCATGCACTGACTCCACTGTATGCAAATGTATGTCATGATATTCATTCTGGGTTTTCTGTTTGCGTCGCTGAACGAATGGCGTTACCTGTGCCAATATAGCATGAACAACCGTGCAGCGGAAGGGAGTAAAGAACACCCTCCTCCCCCCAAAATGAAAATCTATTTAGGCCCAAAAAGAAAGAGCCTTTGTAGAGAAAAAAAAAAAAGCCCAGGCAAGCTGATTCTGGAGCCATTTGGATAATCCCAGCACTTTTCCTGAGTCTGTTGTGTGTCTTCCAATTTGTAGGGCTTTAAAGACTCTCTTGATGCTGAGACCATTGTGAAGAAAAGGAAAGGAAAAGGAAAGCCCAGAGCTCTAGAAACAGGCAGCTGGGAAGTCCGACTTCCAGGGGAAGAGGAGGCCACGTGGCCTGTGACTGATGCCCCGATTTGTAAGAAACCAAAGAAAAGAAACCCCCCGGATGGATGTGCAGAAGAGAAGGATTGTAAGCAATGTCAAAGCAGTCCCTTAGCCACTTCTTCCAAGAAGAGCTTGAATGTGAGGGGACAGCGGAAGTTGCAGACAGAACCTTCGTAATGGATTAACTTAAGGCATTGGTGGGGGGATACGATGGAGACGTTCAGTTACCTCAGAGGTAGGAATAGTGCACAAGAAGCGCAGACCCTTTTCAGTAAGGAAGTTCTAGAAGAGGCCGTGCCAAAAGGGGGATGGATACGTGGAGGTGATGGAGCCCAAAACGGTTCTAGACTCATAGAGGCGCCTGAGATTAGGATGGCTCTGCAGTAAATGTGTCAGGAATGGGAGGACAAGGTGAGTTCTGTTGTCCTCTGTTGTCATTTTTTGGATCAAGAGTAATTTTTTAAATATAATTTATGTAACTTTGATGTTCTGCCTTTTACTATGGTAAGGCACAAGGTGCATTACTGGGAATTGGGGCAATGAGTGAGGTGAACGAATTTGAAGATGACACAAATGTTCAAAGGAGTTAAACGCACCTTCTTAAGTATCCTCTTTCCCCGACTGATTCTCTTTGTACTGCATTTGCTTGGGCAACCAGTTGGCACTGTTGCCATCGCTCGTGTGCGCGCATGTCTGTGTGTTTGGCAGGCGATGTTCTTCTTGCGTCCTTCTTACGCTTTCTTTGCAGAATTGTTCCTGATGAACATTTTGTGGGCTTGGTAGGGAGAGGGTTGGTGGGTTGGGAAGAAGTGGATATCTGGAGATGTTTGTGCATTGCTGCACTGTTCAGTCTGTTATGTGTTGAAATCTGAAGAAAGAAATGAATGAAAAAACCTGCCGCAAGCAGACTGTGAGGAACTGCAGTAGAGCCTTGCCGGACTCCAGAACTGGGCATCTAAATGACAGCGGAAATGTAATGTGGACTAGAGCAAAGTAATATACGTAGGCAAAAATAATTCCAACTATAGGAACACAATCCTGGATTCTGTATTAGGAGTCGCCACCCAGGAAAATGATCTTGGTGTCATTGGAGACAAAACATTGAAATCCTCAGCTAAGTGGGTGGTGGTGGTCAAAGCAAATAGGAAAGGAATAGAGAACAAAACTGAGAATGTCCTAATGTTTTCTGCATTGATGTGTTCAGTTCTGGTATCCTCATCTCAAAAAGAGAGATCGTGGAGCTAGAGAAGAGCAACAAAAACGATACAGGGGATGGGATTAGGTCCCTTATGAATTAAAATGTAAACAGGTTAGGGCTCTTCAGCTTGGAGATGAGACTCAGAGGGAATGTGAAAGAAGCATATAAAATCATAAGTAGGGTGGAGCGATTTTAAACTGGGAAAAGTTATGTACTCGTGCAGATAATACAAGGACTAGGGGATAGTCCATGAAACTAACAAGTAGCAGATTTAAAATAAATTGCAGAGAGTATTTTTTCAGGGGTTTGGATAAGTTCCTGGAAGAAAAGTCCATAAGTAATTATTAACAAGGTAGATTTTGGGAAAGCCACAGTTTTTCCTTAGGAGTGGACAAGAAATGAATCTACTCTTTGGCATCTGCCAGGAACTTCCTAAACATCTGGATTGGCCCTACTGTGAACACAAGAAGCTGAACTCCATAGATCCTTGGTCTGAGCTAGTATGACCCTTGTGTTCTTAAGTCTCTACAGTGGTTTTGAGGTAATACCCCTTCTACCACAAGGTGGCACTATTGTCCAGTTACACTGTTTATCCATGCATCCAGCTATAGCATGCTTCTGAAGTAATATAGCAATGTTCAATTTATAAGCAATCTTTGGAGTTATTTTTATTATTTATAATGGCACTGATAAAAACACAGTATAACTGCAGTACAAACCTCAGTAAGGCAGTTCACAGAACCTTTGTTTGATTGAATTTGAGCTTTCAAGATCCACACTGAATGGTGCTTGAATCAATAAACACTTGAAACGCTCTAAGGCTTCAAACCATGATACTGTGCATTGGTTCCTAAGCCTTCAGTCCTTGATATCCAGCCCTCAAACACAGTAGGCAGGGCAGAGATGGCGACGGAGTAAGGTGAGATTGTTCTTTGTTCTCAAGTTGGGGATTTTAAATCTCAGTAAAGAAATATGGAAGGGGAGGAGCGGGAGTGTATCCCCATTCTGTTTGTGGAAGAAATATTATTTTGGGGGTGGCAGGGAAGAGTAGGTAGAGTCCTTGGGAAGGCAGAGCAATTCCCATCATATGGTCTGAGAGTTACTAAGCCAGCCTCGCTCATTTCTTTTTGGTGCTGTCCACTTGGGTGCACACTGGGTATTTGCATTTTGTGGTCCAGTCCCCCAAGATTTGCTAAAATCGCTTCCTGAATTCTTCAAACCCTCCAGGTTACACTTGGTGAAATCTGTGAGCATCCTGCACCCTAATGATGTTTATATCTACTGCAAAGTAAAACTGACATGATACTCTGAAAATGTCATCCCACAGTAAAACGCAGGTCAGCAATGCCCCTGCCCCCCATTTAGAAAAATCTCATTCTGTGTAAAATGTGTTCCCTTGCATCAGCACTGGAGAGTCTGTTTGCCCAGCTCCCAGCTAAAGTTAGGGCATGGATAAGCTTCCCTGGAAAACACGGGAATCGCAAATTCCAAGCTGGGACCCGGATAATGTTTCCTCCAAGGAGTGACTGATGTGTGCAACAATTTTTTTTTTTTAGCCAACAATTTTTGCGCGCCAATTAGCAGCATTGCATTTCGGTATACAGCATGTACATAGCACAAAGAAAATAAGCATGTGAGCGAACGTGTAAAACCTGTGAGCGATTCTCCGAAATGCAGGAGTGATTATCACGCGCTCAGCTTAGAGGGAACTCTGGATCCCGGACTCTGTGAATGCGACTCCTGATGCTGGTTCCTGCATTTTGCAGTGACCTCTTGTGTGCTATTTCATTCGCAAAATGGAAAACACATTGTGAAAAGCTGAAAGCTGTTCTACAAAACATACTTTTCTAAAATTCACGTTCCTTCTCTTTCCCCTGAGTCTTCCATTGGACATGATTTTGGACTCCATACTTCACAGGTTTTTTTTCAGTAGGGTTAAAGATCCTTGCAAATAGTAATACATATGGAAATATTTAGGTTTACCTTTAGGTTGGTTTTTAAAGGTGTCTGCAGGGTGTTTTGCTTCCTCCCTGTCCCAGTGGCCTTCCCTGACCTGCTGACTTATTATAGCGGACCTGCAAAGTGGCAGCCAGGGTCAACACAGGGCCTGGAGCATGCAAGAAAATCCATATCTCAAGCTGGAGAACCTCTGACAGCTGGAAAACATTTTCCATCTTGGAATTTATCTGTTTATTAATAAATATGCAGAATACTAGATTCAGTGTTAAATTCCAATAGAAATCTTTAGATAGCCACAGACTTTCACCTGTCCTTGGGGTAAATCACTTTATCTTCCCTTCCTTTAGTCTTCTGGACTGTAGGACTGTAATAACTAGGTAGTAAGCTCATTGGGGATGGGACCGTATGGACTGTTACTACATCTGACAGTATTGAGCACACTGAGGAAACCCTGGGAGCTGTGATATCAGGTTCCGTTTCCATCCCCACTACTTCTTGAGTCAGTCCCAGTCCTTGAGCTCAAAGTTGGAAACAAAACAGCACAAAAAGACCATATGGCTTATCTAGTCTGCCCACCCATCCATGTTAGCCCTTGATTACACTTGCATAAGTGGTTACTAGCCATATGCATTCGTTGCTCCATTCATTTCATTTCTTTCGGAGGTACACTCATATCTCACAAAGGGGATAGTAGGCGTGCAAAACTGATGGTATGTACATAAGTGGGTGGCCACCTACTTACGCACATACCATCAGTTTTGCGCGCCTGCTTATCCATTCATGCGATTCGCTCGTGCCGCTGAAACGAATGGAGCAAAGATTGCATATCCCTCGTGCTACTACTGTCTCCTTCAGGGGAGCTCTAAGCTGCAAAAAGCTTGTGCCTCAGAAGCTGCAGGCTTTATCACCGGACAATAACCTGCAGTTAGCAGCACCGGCCCGGCTTTGCGGAGAAATGTGTCCCCATGGGAATAGAAGCGGGTAACTTTTAAACAGGTGTGCGGGCGCATGTGTGCTCATTTATCAGCCTGTGCCCAGAGACACGTCCATGTTATAACAGACGCGCATATATGCGTCCATGTTATAAAATACCCTGAATGTGTGCGCACAATTTTAAGCGGACGTTCGCCTATGTGCACGCACAAATGCCGCTTTTACCGTGTTAGTGGAGGGGTTTTAAAAGACCCGCGTGCCGATGCCATTACTAGTTTTACCAGTTTGTTCCCAGTTCGCCCAGGAAAGGAATAGGACTTTCAAACCTACCTACTTTAATAGCCTCCCTTCTCCCCTTTTAGCCCCAACCATTAAAACCCCGCTGCTGTGGGGTTTTTTTGCTTTGTTTTGTTTTACAACTTATACGTGATCCATAGCAGAAGTAAAGTTACGTGGCAGGGGCTCCCAGCCTGTCCGTGTGCGTAAATATTTACGTGCAAATGTCAAGGTGAAATCCAGCAATGCCCGTGCCCTGCCGAGATTGCCCCCCACGTCTCGCCCCATTTTTGGAACTTTTCATTTGTGCGCATAGTGGGAGATTGGCGTGTACGCAGGCAGATTTTAAAATCCACTCTGCACTCATGGCCCGACTTGTGTGTGTGTGTGTGTGCATGCACTGGGCTTTAAAAATTCACCTTAAAGAGAGATGGAAGTAAGTTTTGTTGAAATCAGAACCAGTTTAAGTGTGAGGAGAGGCTGCTGAGAGGAAGGTAAAGCAGGCCGTTATTGCTCGGGATCAGAGCTGTAGAAGCCTCTCTTAGAATGGGAGATGGAGCCCGAAAGAGGGAAGCCAAAAGAGAATTTATTAAGCCTCTTATCTAAAGGAATCTGGGTTATAAGGAAGCATAACTGGATTAGCCTGAGCCTGCTATCAGAAAGAGACAAAACCTTGGGCCACAGACCGTGTGCCTGCTATCGGAAAGATACTGAAGCTTGCTGGACTGATCTCTGTGGACCTGCATCGAAACTTTTTTTTTTTCTTTTTTTGTGAGAATAACTGCAAATTTATTTATTTATATTTATTTATTTATTTTTAATTTTTATATACCGAAGTTCTTGTAGGGAAAGAGATGGGGAGATAAGGAAAGCACAAATGACGTTAAGAGTATTTCCTCTCACGTAACTGCTGAGCATTATTCCTCTGCACATTCTAAAATGCAGTGATCTAAAATAATTGGGGTACGAGTGATTCCTAGGGTTTTTAAAATTGTACCTAATCCAGTAATCCCAGGTATCCAGCAGAGCGAGGGAGAACCCTGCCTCGGTCTGCAGAAGATTTATGGTGAAAGTGTAGGCTGGTTTTGCTTTATTGATTTTTGGTAAAGTTAGGGGGGGGGGCGGCAGCTGTCTCCAGACCAGAATAACTGGTTCAAAGCCTGCACCAACCCCTCCGTATCTGGACCTGACGGCAGGACTGGACGACAGCAGCTCTGGAGCCCATCTTTGACTTGGCACCTATCCGAGCGTAATGGTGAGTTCAGGACTGTTTCACGCACATAAAACATACAAGTCCAGAAATTCTGATCTGAACTTAATTAATTTGAGTACTTCATATAGGACTCTAACAGCAAATGAAATAGAAAGCACCAATTGAAAGACTCTCACTGACGTGCCTAATGAGTTTGAGTGTTTTCGATGTTGGTGTCTGAGTGTTAGTCTCTTTCTGCTGGGGTTCATATGGGGATTAGAAAGGTATAAGGTGAAACAGTTTACATTGCGGATTGCTAGGGGTTGGATACTTACAAGTATGGAGACCTGTGCAAAAGAAAGAAAGAAAGAGAGAGTTATTAATGAAAAGCTTAAGCACGAAATAAAAGGCAGGAAGAGAGACGTGACTACCTAAAAGGAACTCTCCTGCCAAGTTTGAAGGACACTGAAAGATTCTCGTTACAGAAATCTGGTCCTCAATAGGCTTTATTATACACTGCACGCCCCAAAACCATAGCGAAACTACTTTAAATAATTAAAAAATGCTGCTGCAAGGGTACTTACTGGATTCAGAATTCATGAACATATAACCCCTGTCCTATGTACTTTTCAGCAGCTACCTATGCCCTGGTGCATTCAATCGGGCCGATACAGTAAAAGTCGCGCTATTACCCCTTAATGAATAAGGGGTAAAACTAGCGCGTCGAAAACGTGTGTCCAATCGCGGGTTAATGGTGTGCTCCGCTGGCGTGCACAGTACTGTATTGGCCTGAATGTAAACTATCGACTATAATACCTAATTTGATCACAAATGGCAACTCATCCTGGATATCAAGCCCTTTGTGTTCATGCAAACCTACATGTGCCTTGCGCTCCACCAGTCAGAACCTTTTTAGCTATTCTCTCGCCACGATTAACTCATCTAAACCCCTCTAGAGAACGAGCATTCTCAGTAATTGGTTCTATAATCTGGAATTCTCTCCCCTCTCAATTGCACTGTACAAGAGGCCCAAAAGAATTCAGGAAGGCCCTAGAAACAGCTCTGTCAGAGCAGCATTTCCGGAAGAACAATACTATAAAGCAGTAAATATGCCAGCCCTGCCGAGATAGGAAAATGTTATGCATCAGTTAGGTCTAATGCTTCTGAAAATTGTTGTTCGACATGCCTTTTTAATTTAATTGTGTGTTCTAATGAAAACCACCCCAAACCTTGGGAGGGCATGGGAAATAAGTGGTTTTGAGTTACCTTTGTATCTGAAAACTCCAGTGCCTTACCTGATACTTGACAAATGTCATTGTTCTGCTAGTAGTTATTCTTCTTTCTTAATAGAAGAGAATAAATAAAAGTTGTTGACTGATCAACAATCTAGTTCTTGGGGACAGTTTTATGTTTTTTCCATGTATCCTGCAAATCACCTGGAGCAGAATAACTTCTCTTTTAATTTTGCTCCTCTCAAACTCTGTGGTTTGAATTGACGATGTGGATTTTCCAATTATTCCAGTATGCATGGTGGAGACCTGGGGTTGCGGGGCTCAGAGGACTGTCTCTTCATGGAAGGAGGTGCCCAGACCTCCACCCTGTGACACTGGAACTCCCATTGCGTCAGCGTGAGTCAAAGTGCGGGAGGGACCCAAATTTGTGTCTGCTTGCTCCAGCAGCTTGGGCTAGGGCCTGTGTAACCATAAGATGGACCTTGAACATCACTTTGCACATGCAGAATGCTATCTTAATAAACCAGCGATAGAAGGGCGGAAATGCTAGGTGAGAACACACCAAAGGTTGAAGTTGAGTTAAGGCAGTCATGTGTCGTCAGCAGAATACTGTATTATGACATTAGCATCCTGTCTGCTGTGAAACAAACATTACAGCATTCATCTCTGTCTCCTGCTGGAAGGCTAGGATAAGGGAGAAGCAAAGAGTATTGGCTGCAGAGTTTAATTTGCTACCTTTGATGTCTCAGTAATAAAGGTCACTGTTCTTTCTTCTGCTGGACTGACTTTCTGCTCTCAGCATTAGCTTTGTGTTGCTTTTTTTAAAAAGTTGCAAATTGGGCTGTGATGGCGGCATAGCCCATCTCTCCTAGCTCCTTACAAGTAAACAAATTGTGGTGTGTGCTAATATTAAAATCTGTGTGCCAGATTCAATCAAACCTAGCTCCACCCTGCTATAGAGGAGGTGTAGTTTAAAAGGAAAACTAGCTATATCTGATGGGTTTTAAGGGTATAGGCTAACCGGGGGAAGTGAAGGCTATTAAACTAGAGGGGTTTGGAGGACCTGGCTCTTAACTGGGTGAACCGGTGGAAGAACTGGTGAAACTAGCAATGGCATGGACATGCGCCACTAGAAGCGGCATTTGTGTGCTCACATGTACGCATGGCCAGGCTATTTTATAACATGCATGCATATATGCACCCCAGTTATAAAATGCCGCATCCCTGGGCACACACCAATGCATGCGCGCCCACATGCCAGTTTGAAAGTTACCATCCTAATGACAGATTCCGTAACACTCCTTTCTTCCTGACTGTGACTAAATTCCCTACGCCTTGGGGAATTTAGTTGCTGGATCAAACAATCCAGACTGCCAAAAGTAACCACAAATGAACAAAGGGTGGACAAAACTTTCTCCAAAGCAAAGTCCAAAGAGAGGCAAAACTGTTTCTCAAAAAAAGAGATGATATCCTTTCTTTCATCTGATCCAAACTCCTTAAGGTCCCAGGGTGTACTCCCTTCTTAATATGCGGAACAAACCAGGAGCAGGCAAACTCCATAAAAATGAACACCCTCGCTAGATGTTTCCTCTTTGTATAGTAGTAAGTTGCAACCAGCACAGCAGCCCATAGGGGGGAGAGCTCTAACCCACTTGATTTACTTTGACTGTACCTACTCTATTGGTTGGTTCTTCTTAGTAGAAACTCTGTAGCGTTTTCTACATATGCATGTATGTGTGCACATATGTATATATTTTCACAAATCAGATACGTTTCCATATGAACATAAGAAGTAGCATGCTGGGTCAGACCAAGATCCATTGTCACTGATAGTGGTCCGCCTGGGTTACCAGTATCCAGCAGATCCCACATAGATGATCTAGCTCACTCCCAGGGATAAGCGCCGGCTTTCCCAAGTCTACCTGGCTAAGAACGGTTTGTAGACTTTCCCTTCAGGAACTTGAACCTCACTATGTTAGCTGCTTTGATCCCGTCTTCTGGCAACAGATTCCATTGGGTGATTGCGTGCCGAGTGAAAAAATACTTCCTGCAATTTAAGTCTGCCAGTTGCTAGTTTCATGGAGTGTCCCCGACTCTTAAAGTTGGTTAGGGTAAGTAATTATTCCCTATTTACCCATTCTAGTCCACTCCTGATTTTATAAATCTCAATCCTATCACCTCTTAGTCATCTCTTCTCCAAACTAAAGAGCCAGATTTTCTCTGTAAGGGAGCATTTCCATCCTCTTCTATCATTTTTGTCTGCTATATCTTTTTTTGAGATGGCGCGACCAGAGCTGCACACAATGGATCTGTGCAAAGGCATTATGATATTCTCAGTTTTGTTCTTTGCTCCTTTCTAAATAATTCTTAACATTCTATTTGCCATTTTGACTGCCGCTGCACATTGAGCAGATTACATCTGCCATTTAGATTCCCTGTCTCTGAATCTCACAAGTCCTTCTCTAGTTCCTCACAATCCATTGCTGTTTTAATGGCTTGAAGCAATTGTCATCTGCAAATCTGGTCACTTCACTCACTGTTGCCTTTTCTCAATCATTTGTAAATATGCTAAATAGCACAGGTCTCACTAGAGGCCCCTGTGGAACTCCACTTTTTCCATTTAGAAAACTGAGCAGTTAGTCCTGCCCTCTGCTTCCTGTCGTTTATCCAGTTTTTAGTTCCCAATAGGACTCTGCCTCCGATCCCATGTCCTCCCAACTTCCTGAAGAATGTCTCATGAGGGACTATGTCAAATGCCTTCTGAAAATCCAACTATACAATATTAATTGGCTCATCTATATCCACAGGTTTATTTATACTTTCAAAAAAATTGAATAAATTGCTAAGACAAGGCTTCCCTTTGCAAAAAATATAACACCTGTTGACTCTCCCTCATTAATTCATATCTCTGTGCTCTGTAATTTTGTGACTAAGAATAACTTCTACCATTTTGCCTGGTTCTGATGTCAGGCTCATTGGACTAGAGTTTCCCAGATCAACCCTGAAGCCCTTTTTAAAAATGGGTGTTTTGCCTCCACAGTACATGTACATGTTTCTTTTCCACACTGCACCTGCATCAACTCATGCTTTTGCTTAGCTTACAGTCGCTCCTTTTCCTGACTGATTATTTTTTGAATTATTCTGAGTTCTTTATTGGTTCGATCTATTCCTATTTGCTCCCTCTCTCTGCCTGTGTTCCCTTGCTTCTTCCTATTGGTCCCTTGCCCCTTGCAGTGCACTTCCTGCAGTGATTTAAGTTGGGAAAAGGCTCTTGACAAACTAACAGCTCTCCTTTGTTCTTTACAGGCTCCTAGAAGCATCACTCTCTTTACTTTTATCTATTTCCCACCCGCTGCTGGTTCCTGCTATGCACTCGTACTTACAGCTTCTTCGGCATCTGCAGTTGTCTGCCTATGACTGAGCTTTCAGAGGTTCTCATCACAGCTGTTCCAGGTCTGCTGTCTATGCAACTATCCTTGATACCATGCTAGTCACAGTCAGTGTTACAGCGTTTGTCATTCAATAAATGTTTTTGGTATTAAGAAGTGAGTTCTCTATGATATTTGAAAGCTGGAAGAGGAAGGAAGGTTTAGCTGGCTCCTTAGCTTTTTTTTTTTTTTTTAAATTTATAACTTTTATTAGCAAACAAATAGAAAACTTTCCAAGATCAAATACATTTGAAACAAGTATACATGAACAGGAATAAATATTTGAGAGACATAAAGAGCATTATTCAACAATCAATCCCAGTTGTAGTATAATATACCTCATTTACAACCAGGAAAACATTTGTTAAATAAAGAAATATTAACTACTTGGGTTGGTCTGGAAAGTGCTACTTACGCACATTAGATATTAATTATTATCGAGGCCCCTCCCTCCCCCCACCCAATAACTGTGAGTGTAAGTGTGAGATAACATGAGGTAGATGATGTTGGCAAGCATGGATACCCTGGAGATGTTAAAGCATTTTAATTCAGAAGGCAGCATGCTTAGGCGTAACTAAGGTGATCATTACTAACTGGATGCTGAAGAAAGCCATTTTTCATAGCCCATCCAAGTGTGATTGAAGCGGGTGAGTGCCCTATGTTTGTCGTGCTTCCTTAGCTTCTGAAGTAGAAACATAGGAATTGGGAGAACAGTGCAATTGGTGTCATATTGCCCGCCCTTCAGTCTTCTTGTACTGTGACTGGGGGTTTGTTTTTTTGTTCAATCTTTATAAATTTTATAGCAAGTACAACATATCAAATATTGATATTCACAACGAACCTTACACAGGTACAATCGACAAGCAAATTCACAAAAATCGCAATAAGAAAATTACAGTTAAATTTGAGTGGCATTATTCTAATACTCTGTTATTCTTGTAGCACAAAAAGTTAGACACTCTTGGAATATACTTAACCATAGCTAATAATGGGTTTCCAAACTCACATTTAAACTGGCAGGTGAGGCAAATACTGATCACTGGTTATAGATGTTGAAATTGATGCCTAGTAATTTTCAATGTCAGAGGAGCCAATTGCAAGCTATCAAACCGACATATGTTAACTACTATTGGATTATACCCAAAATAAGCTGGTCTTCTAAATTTACTTTCAGCTCATACAGTCTGAAATAGTAAGCTCCATGCCTTAGCACTCAGTGAAATTATATAAGGATGCCATATGTCTAAGACAACATTGAATTTCTTTATAGAAGAATGAGTAACTGACATATGTTCATACACTAGAAGCTTATGAAATCGCGTTTTCCGTTCCCCCATGGTAGGACCTTCTTGGACGAGCCAATTAGATAGAATAGTCTGTTTTTGTGAAAAAGGAATGCTTTACAGAGCAGCAGTTGCTGACTAGACTATAAGTGAATCTGTGGAACTTCAAAAACATGAAATAAACACATCTTGGCTGTGAAAGGCAGCTTGCAGTCCAGTAGTTGGTCCAAGAAAATCTTTATGCTCAACCAAAATTGATGCACTTTTGTACAACTCCAGAAGCTATACCAATAGGTGCCCTTATGCATACTGCATTTTATGCAGTCATCTGTTGAAATTAACTTCACCTTGAAAGCCCTAGTCTGCAATTATAAACATTCTGTGAAGGAATTTCAATTGAGTTTCATGCAGCAACACAGCAAATTCCTTAAGCTTTGGAATTTGTTTCAAACTTTGCTGCAAATCATCCAGGCTGATAGTTTCCATAGAATCGATTTTCCATTTCTTCAATAGGCAACTAGATAAAACATCTGTCTGCACCTTATAATTTGCTGGTACAGCGAACCCAAAACTTGCTGAGACTGCGGCCTTGACAGAGACTTTGTATCAAGCCATGAAGCGAGCATTGTTCCTGAAAGAAACCTCCAGAACCTGCCAGTATTTCTATGAGAATATGCATATACATCATGAGTCAGAAAAAATCATATCAGGAATCACTAATCACTTGCCTTTGGATGGTGGTAACATCCAATCTAGATCAACATTTGGAGATATGAATATGTATGAAGTCCTGAGCAGAAAAAAGACTGGATTTTATAAACTGCAGAACTTTTCTTAACAGAGGAACCTTTTCCTATTCACTAATTAGGGAACTTTCATTAACTGCAGGAACCTTTTCCCTATTTCTTTTCAATGGAATCTTTCCTGTTCATTGCTGCCATTCACGAGAATTCTGCTCGTGAATTTGGCACCAGAGACTGGGTTTCAAGCTTAGCCCAGATCTGTTCCATAACTTTGGAGTACTTAAAGCCCTGGCAAGCCAAGTTTCACCCAATTCCTGCCTGCATTGATTTCTGTGAGTGTTCTGGATCCTGCTTGAGACTGTGGAGTTAACCTGTTCTTTGCCTGCTCTAGGTACAACTGGATTCTTTCTGTGCCATGAGACAGGATCCCTGATTTACCAGGAGTGTGACCGTACTACTTCAGTGGACTTAGGGTGAAAGATATCGACTTATTTACTATTTCAACTGGGTTAGTTAATTGGCATTGCATTTGTTAAGTGCAGGTTGGCTTTGAGTTCTTATTGTATTTCTAACAGTGTTCTGCTCTGTTATAATTGGTTTTACATTTCTATTTTATCTACCATAAAACCATTGTATACATTTGCTGCTAAAATAAAATGTTATTAACTTCAAGAAAAGTGCAAGTTTCTGCTCCCTTAAACCACTGAATTCGAATTGCAGGTTATCTGTTAATAGGTAACCTATCACTATTGCAACTCCCCTACACCCCTTCCTTCTGTGAGGCAGCTCTACCAAGCTCCTGCTTCCCATCATCTAGCTGTGCTTGGGGTATATAACTAGGAACCTGGAATAGTTTGAATCTAAGGATTAAGTTAAACATTGTTCTCTAGAAGGGTCAATGGTGCTCCTTCCCCTGCTGAACCCTCCACAGAGAATCACCAGGATTAGATGTCAATCGGGTAAGAAACCCATCAATCAGCCCACTCAGACATTTGTAGTTCTGATTTCTCACTTGTAATCGCTAAGTAAAGTAAGACTACAAGTCCCTGCATGTCGTGGGGTAAAACCAGGACTGGATTAACGTCCTGAAAATCTGGAGCCAGTTGGCAACCCTACTTTAAATGCACTTCTTTTGGACAGTGTGACGACATCTGTAGGCTGATGGAGGAGTTCAAACATCAAGCTTCTGCATGTCAAACCACAGCCAGGAAGTCAGAAAGAAGACCATGAAGCTTTAAGGTCCTGTAATCACCCGCCCCCAATTCCTCCATCCTAAAGCTGCTTGACTCTTAATTTCCTTAATGGCATGGCAGTATTTGTTAATTGTATTACTAAAAAAGCTTTGAAGGCTTTATTAATGTAATGTGACCTTAGATCAGTGAAGATCAGGATTTCATTATGTTTAAAAGATTCCTTGTCCTTATACATTGATCTCACCGGCAGTTTAAATGTCAGTCAGGGTTGGTGACCTTCCTACTATCAGCACCAGATGGCGCTGTTGCACCACAGTTGTTTCCTTCTGCTGATCCAACCAGGCATGCTCTCTGCCAGGCATGCAGGTGTGTGCTTAATGCATTAAAAGAATTCCAGAGGTGATGCTATAATTTTAGGGCAGATTCCAAAGAGAACCGATGCTGAAGTTATTCTCTGTAGCTGCTATTATAAAGCAGTCACCGGTGATCTTGATTGTTGATTTGACCTTCATTCAATTCTAGATTTTGCCCTGTGATGTTTCAGATTTGGAGTGAGAGTGGGGAGAGGCATTCTGTACCAGCCCGCACGGGATAAATTTTCATATACAGAGTCTCCATGATATGTTCTTGGAGGAGAAGTCCATTATCTGCTGTTAATCAAGCTGATTTAGGGAATGGCCTCTGCTATTTATTTATTTATTTATTTAAAATCTTTTCTATGCCGTCGCTAAGTTAAATACCATCGCAACGGTTTACATGAAGGCACATAAGTTGATGTAGGTGGATGCGTACTAAAGTACATTTTAATTGCATCAGTAGCATGGGATCTTCTTAGTGTTTGGGTAATTGCCAGGTTCTTGGGGCCTGGATTGGCCACTGTTGGAAACAGGCTGCTGGGCTTGATGGACCCTCGACCTGACCCAGTATGGCAACTTCATGAGGCTGCTCGCTTTGCAGAGGGATTGTAAAAATGCTGTTTAAAACCAATAAAAGGAAGAACTTCTTCATACAATATGCAAAATCTTCTTTTTCAGTGTCAAAGCTCAAACTCCCAGCCGCAGCATACTATGGGGAGAAATAACAAAACCGGGGTATCTGGGTATAAAAAGGGATTGCTATGGAATTTGTTGCCAGAGGATGTGGTCAAGGTATCTACTATAGCTCATTCTGGAGAAGTTTTATTTTATTTTTATTTTATTTATTTAAAAATATTTATAAACCGTTTTTCAAAACGGTTTACAAAATAAAAATGAAAATAAAGAGTAGATAAAATAAAATAAAAATTATATTAAAATACAAAAACTGGTATATACCTTAAAAGGTAATATTGTTAACAAAAATCTAACTAATAATGGAGCTGGGCCAAGGTTCATTTTGTAATTATGGAAGGGTAAAGGATGGGGAGGAAGATTATGGAAGAAAAGTCTGATTGGCTTTTATATTTGTATTTCATTTATATTCATGAATTGTATTTTTAATATACTGCACTTAATTTTTAGTAACTGTATTTTAATCTATGCTGTAAGTCACGTTTTCTAGAGGACTTATAAGGTAGGATACAAGTGTAAGATTAGAGCAGTCTATAAACAGTTATTAGCCAGGTAGGCTTGGGGTAAGCCTGGGATTGAACAAGAGGAGATGGATCTACCATGTACTGTGTAATGACCCGGATTGGCCACTGTTGGAGATAGGACGTTGGGCTCGATGGATCTTTGGTTTGACCCAGCATGGCACGTATTATGTTCTTAGGTGAATGATGTGGTCAGGAGGATGAAACCATTGCAGTCTGTGGAGGTGAATGACGTAGTTATGAGAGGGATGCCATTGACGCACATAGGCCAATTTGGCTTTTGATGCCATTAAAGAATATGGACTTGAGGGAGTGGTTCAGAAGATGACTGACACCCTTAGCCATGCAATAGTTTACTGCTATAGACCTTTCTCTTTTACAGCTAAACCAGTGTACTGTGAAAGGAAGAAAGTCAAGTAGTGTTTGAGGACTTTTAGTGCTCCCCCTTCTCTGCTACACCTGCGTTTTCTGGCAGCAGAGAGCCCCCTGAAATGTAACAAGGTCACCTACTAGTTTAGCTGAAGTGCAGGAGTATGCATCAGCCTCCTTTCAGACAGTGTAAGCTGCATCTCTCAATTCAGAGCTGACTTTGATACTTGAAAACCTTAGTGCTGGCTTTAACTTAAACTTCATTTGCCCCTGCTTCAGTGCACACTGTATTAAGGGTATTAAAAACACGCTTCACTGATCTAACAGAGCCTTCCCTCCTGTCTCTAGAAAACACTTTATTAGGGCTGGAATTTCTCCGGGATTACACCATTACTGACAGTGAGGGTAGCTCTATGTAGGGGCTTGTCAGCAGCCTCTCAATAGCTTTCTGCTGACGGATACCTGGAGATTAGACCCTCAATCGCACAAGATTTAATTGAACAGCGAGTTGCTGGGAGTTCATGACATTGTCGTTCTAACCATCCGGTAAATAATCAATCAAAAGGAAAGAAAAGCCTGCCCTGTTTTCAGGAGACTTTCCGTGGCTGCCACGGCGGCAAACTTAAGGCAAGAGTTCATTGCTCTCTCCTGCTGAGGCTGGGCCAGCTGATGGGGCTGCGCTGGGCGTCCCACTATAGAGCGAAGGAGATGCCCAAGGGAAGAGCCAGAGCTGGTTTCACAAAGCAAATCCACGCTACGCCTTGACCCACGAATGCGTGGCACTGTCTGCTCTCTGCGCGTGGTACTCTGCTTCCATCTGGTTACTCTGAGGGCGATCACTAATCCGTCTGCAGTGACTGGAGGGAGGGGCAGGGGGCAAGGAATTTCATCCTCCCACCCCCCCCCCATTCCATTCTGGAGTGTTCTAGAGATGGGATGAGGTTTGCATTCTGAGGACCCAAAGAGTGTGGCTTGCTTGATTCAGTTTCTTCATGACCCCCCCTTATTTATTTATTCAGATTGCAATCTTGAATTGGTGTCTTAAAGGTAAAAAAAAAAAAAAAGTCCCTTCTAAATCTCCAACATTACAGGTCTGTGCACCCATGGTCGCTCGCTTTAATATTTTAGTCAGCTATGTTGATAGGTTTTCCTAACATTATTAAAAAAAATCTCCAACATGTCCAGCTGACAGCCAGCTCTTTTCAATGTTAAATTAACACCAGTGCCATCTTTTTCTGTAATTGTGAAACTGTTTTTGTGAAGCTGCCCAGAGTCCTATGTTAATATCAACCTAATAAATGAAGGTTGACCGTGCCGCAAATGCACAGTAGAGAGCAGCTCTACTGCGCATGTGCAGGCGAGCACGTCGGTCTTAGCCAGCGTCAGAAAAAAAAAAACATGGGCGGCGGGTGGCAAGCGGCGGCCAGTAGCGAGGGAGGGAGGAGAGAGAGAGAGGGAGGGACTGAGTGGGAGGAGAGAAGAGAGAGGGAGGGACTGAGTGGGAGGGAGGGAGGACTGAGTGGAGGGAGGGAGGTAGTGGGTGGGTGGTGTGTGAGGGAGGGAGGTAGGGGGTGGGAAGAGTGAGGGGAGGGGGAGGGATTGAGTGAGAGGGAGGGAGGAGTGGGTGAGTGTGTGGGAGGGAGGGAGGTAGGGGTGGGGAATAGGAGGGGAGGAGGGAGAGGGAGAGGTGAGATCAACCTAATAAATGAAGGTTGACCGTGCCGCAAATGCGCAGTAGAGAGCAGCTCTACTGCGCATGTGCGGGCGAGCATGTCTGTCTTAGCCAGCGTCAGAAAAAAAAAACATGGTGGCAGCGGCAGCGGGCGGTGGCAGCGGCAGCCAGTAGCGAGGGAGGGAGGAGAGAGAGAGAGAGGGAGGGACGGACTGAGTGCGAGGAGGAAGGGTAGGCGAGGGGGAGTGGCAGGAGGGGACTGCAGTGGGGGGGAGGGAGGGGAGGGAGGGCGGGCGAGGGAGGGAGGCAGTGGGGTGAGATGTGTGGAGTGGAGGGAGGTAGGGGTGGGAGGAAGAGTGAGGGGAGAGGGAGAATGAGGGAGGGGGGAGGATTGAGTGAGAGGGAGAGGAGGAAGTGGGGGGAAGAGTGAGGGAGAGGGAGAATGAGGAAGAGGTGAGATCAACCTAACTAAATGAAGGTGTTGACCGACGTTGCCGCAACTGCGCACGATAGAGAAGCAGCTCTTACTGCCGCATGTGCGGGCGAGCACGTCGGTTCTAGCCAGCTGTGATGGGGGGGTTGAAAAAAAAACCATGGGCGGGGCGGCAGCCAGTTAGCGAGAGAGGAGGGACAGGGACATGACTCTGAGTGAGAGGGTTTGGAGGGAGTGGGAGGTTCGAGGAGGGAGTGAGTGGGTGAGTGTGTGGGAGGGCAGGGTTAGGGGTGTGGGAAAGCGTGAGGGAGAGGGCGAATGCGGGAGGATGAGTGAGAGACATGGATGTGAGTAAGTGGAATTAGGTAAGAAGTTGTGGAGCAGAGAAAAAGGGAGTGGAGGGCTGAGGGGGAGGGGATTGGGATTGAGAGAGGGTGGGGAGTGACTGAGGGAAGGGGAGAGAGGTGGGAGTGACTGAGGGAAGGGGAGGGAGGTGGGAGTGACTGAGGGAAGGGGAGGGAGGTGAGAGTGAGGGGAAGAAGGCAGTGGGAGACAGAGAGGGTGAGTAAGACTGAGTGGAGGAAAGGGGAGGAGTGAACGAGGGGAAGGGGAGAGAGGGAGAAAAAGTGTAGAAGGGCGCTGTGTTAGAAAATGGACTGAAAAAAAAATGTAATGTAGCCCGTTTTAACGGGCTTAACGGCTTGTTAATAAATAAATAAGATACTGATGGCTTCTCGTATAAGCATGCACTCTATGAATATTTGTATTAATTGGACTCTGGCCGAAGGAGCCTCAAATGCAGGGAAACTGAGCATGTGTGGAAGAACACAACAGAAGGAAAAGTGTGGCCGCCTGACGAGATCTGAAAACGCAGGGCTCAATGCAACGCGGGCGGGATTAGCCTGCAGCCCACTGCATATTATGGGGGTCACTTTGTAGTGCACTGCATAGGTTTAAAGTCATTTACCCGCAGACTTGACACCATCTTATGAAAATTATTCCACCAAAACTATCCGCACACATTTAGACTTGCTAATGTACGCAGTTTGTTTGAGGGGAAAAAATGGCACATATTTTTGGAAATGCAAAAGTGCAAACCCCTGCCCAACTCCACTCTCGGCAATGTCTCTGCTCACTGCAGGTTAAAGAATGAAGATACAGGCCCTGTGTGCACACTTTTACATAAGGGCATAAGAACTGCTGGACTGTGGCAGTGACCTGTTTCCAACAGTGGCCAATCCAGGTCACACATACCTCGCAGGATCCCAAATACTAGATAGATTCTATGCTGCTTACGCCCAGGGATAAACTGTGGTTTTCCATAAGTGTACCTTGTTTTAGTTAGCTAGTTAGTTAATTAAAAATGTATATCCTGTTCGATCTTTGATTCAAACCTCTTTTAAACCCAGCTACACTAACTCCCTTTACCACATCCTCCAGCAGCAAATTCCAGTTTAATTGTGTTTTGAATAAAAAAAAAAAAAAAGGGGAGAGAGATAAGAGAGGAGAGGTAGTGAGCTGCTGCAGAATTGAAGGCATTTGTAGGTGAGAAGGGGGAACTTGAACTGTATGCGGGAGCAGATAGGAAGCCAAATCAGTGACTTCAGAAGAGAGTTTGTGAGCATAGTGACTTTGGTGAAAGATAAGTCGTGCAGCTGAATTTAGGACAGATTGTAGTGGAGAGAGATGGCTTGCTGAGAGATCTGCGAGGAGCAGGTTGCAATAGGCTAAGCAGGAGGAGATGAGAGAGTGGATGAGGGTTCTGGTAGTGCGTTCAGAAAGGAAAGGGATGGATTTTGGCAATATTATAAAGAAAGAAGACTTGTTTTAGCAGCGTTTTGGATATGCAAAGAGCAGGAGAGAGAGAAGAGTCGAGGATTCCAAGATTACAGGCTGATAGGACCAGGATGACGACTGTGTTATCCACAGAAACAGAGAAAGGAGGAAGAAGGGAGGTGGGCTTGGGGGGGAAAGATAAAGAGCTCCATCTTGGCCATGTTGAGTTTAAGTTGGCGATGGGACATCCAGGCAGCAATATCAAGAAGGAGGCTGAGATCTGGGATTGGATTTCTGGTGAAATTTTTGGTGCACAAAGGTAGATTTGAGAGTCGTCAGCATAAAAATGGTATTGAAAGCCATGAGAGGAAATCAGAGCACCAAGGGAATTAGTATATAGTGAGAAGAGAAGAGGGCCCAGGACGGAGCCCTGAGTCACACCAATTGATAGTGGAATGGCAGTAGAAGAGGAACCTCCAGAGGAAATGCTAAAAGTGCGATAGGAAAGATAAGAAGAGAGAACCAAGTCAGAACAGATCCCGAAAGCCAAGCCAAGGACAGAGCATCAAGGAGTAGGTGGTGATCAACAGTGTCAGTCTAGGAGGATAAGGACTGAGTAAAGACGTTTGGCTTTAGCCATAAACAGGTCATTGGAGACTTTGGCAAGGGCTGTTTCAGTTGAATGTAGAGGATGAAAACCAGACTGGAATAGATCAAGAATGGCTTGAGATGTAAGAAAGTCAAGACAACGGCGGTGAACAGCACGTTCAAGTAGTTTGGAGGCAGAAGGGATATGGGACGATAGTCGGCAGGATCCAGTGAGGGGTTTTTAAGACGTGGTAGGATTACAGCACGTTTGAAGGCAGCAGGAACAGTAGCAGCGGAGAGCGATAGATTGAGGATGTGACAGATAGAAGGGATGAATGCAGTGGAGATGGAGCTGAGGAATCGGGTGGGGACAGGGTCAGAGGAACAAGTAGTGGGTTTGAAGTAAGAGAGAAGATGAGCAGTGTGACTTCAGGATCTCATAACTTCAAATTCCACAGTCTACCAACCACCTTGTAAAGACCGTGTGGCCCAAATTGATCCAAGGACTGTGACATAGTGTCCCAAACCATACTATGTGGTTCCAGCTAATAAAGATTATAATGATTCATGGTTAATAATTAACACTTGAGACCTGACTGCAGTAAGCACACAAATGAGGAGCAGGAATTTGAACGCTAACATCGTTTTGCCCAATGGCAGCAAGTGAAGCTGAAGCAGGTCCTGCTTGGAATAAAAATGGAATTTGCTTGTCTGACAGGCTGAAGCAGGGCCTGCCGTGTTTACTGCTTGTTTCTCAAGCCCCTGCAGGCCATGTCACATCAACGGGTCACGGGGTCCATTGATTATATGTCAGGACCTTAGGTGTCTGTAATCAATAACAGTAACCTGGAGATTGCAGAAAACGCGGCTGTGCTGTAGCTAAAATACATCTTTCACATCTGCACAATTTATAAAAAAAAAAAATCCTCCCCAAAACTGTGGAGAAAAGGGCTGATAGGAAGCGGCCACAACTTGTCTCCTTCAGCGTCAGGGCCTTAATGTTCTATTCCAATAAACGAAAGTTTGCAGGAATGCTCGGAGCAGCAATTAATTTTGGGGGTCCTAAAGAGCACAGCCTTGCCCTTAGATAAATATTTGATCAGATGCTAGGAATGCTCTTGCCATCGGAGATCAGGGCAGCCGTTGAGAGCTCTGGTAATGTCACAGGCCTCCTTTCTTCCAGAAGGGGAAGTTTCTAGGCGCTTTTAAGGAGTAGAGTGGTCATGGGCCTTGCATTCTGCCGGACAGTACTTCTTTCTCTGCCTCTCTTTGGGAGTCTGGCCCCCTGTGCCCGGCCAAAAAAAGAAAATCTCACTTAGGAATAGCAGACTGCGGCAGTGTGTGTGTGGGGGGGAAAGGCCAGGATTCAGCAGGGCTGTGTGGGACACCAGCAGCCAACAAGCAAGGGCTGTGGACCTGAAGGCAAAAGCAAGTTTCATCTCAGGAACAGAGGGGGTGAGTCAGGGGAAGCTTCGGTGCCTGCGGGGGGGGGGGGGGGGGGGGGGTGGGGTGTGGAGGTGGCAGTCAATATCTGCAAGACAACTTAGAAGGTGCAACGCCAACTTGCATGTGTGTAGCCAGTGTGAACTAAGAGAAGAGCAGTAATGGTCCACTGTGGACAAAAACCAGTGAGTGTGTGGGAGTATGGGGAGCAGGAGAGGTGGCCTCTGCAGACTGGGAAAGGACTGGCAGCCAGCGCAAGAACTTTGTGTGTTGCTGCTGCTGTATGAATGGCAGCACTTGCCGATTAGAGTACATGAACAGTAGCACAGCAGACGAGTGTGTGTGTGCTTATGTGTCAGAGAGAGAGAGAGACCTGGTGCTGGGTAGGGGGGTGAAGCAAGGGGAGGAGGATCTGCTGCTGGGCAGAGAGGAGGGAGAGACAGGTGGGAGAATGGGACCGGGTCCTGAGCAGAGGGGATCCGTGCCTGCAGGGATCTACTACTGGACATGAGGAGGAGTTGAGGGACCTGTTACTGGGTGGGAGAGAGCTAGAAGGGTTTTGAATGGGGAGGGAAAATGGAGTAGAGAGAGAGGGAGGAAGGAGTAGCAGAATACCTCCAGAGATGATGAGAAGGTTGAGTGGCTAGGGAGTAGAGCAAGAGATGGGGCAAGGAACCACCATGGATGGTGTAAGCTCTTTGGGACAGGGAGTTATTGCACCTGAATTCTAAATATGCTATAATCTGTATTTGGTAAGAGACTTTTATAATATGGTGAGTTGTATTTCTATTTAAATTATAGTAATAATTTGTAATGTCATATCTATGTAAAAGTATCTGCATATTCAAATTCATTGCTGCTAATTATACATTCAGTGCAGATGTTTGTCGTCCTCTGCGGGTACTTTGAGTTGGCCACCCTATCGAGGCTGTGTTTGATAAATGTGCTTAAGGCGTCTTTCCAGGGCAGGACTGGTGACTTGCACAGAAAACCAACAAATATATCGATAAGGTGATCCCTTTTCACTGGGACTAACTTAGTACATTTCCTGACGAGCGTTCCAGAGCGAACGCTCTCTTCAGGTCAGAATTCAAATGAGCAAAAGATGACATTGCCAGGGAATTTAGGATAATGTGGCTGTCATAAGTGGGTCCTAAAAGGCAGGCATTACAGTGATAAGAGGGAGTATAATTTTATGCCTTATAATGTGATAAAACAAGTTCTCTGAGTACTTTTTTTTGTCAGTTCCAAAGTGTCTCCTCATTTTGACTTCAAAAGTCTCGTGTTCCTGAATTGATTCAAATGTTCTTTTGGTTATCGGGATGACAGGGTCATTAATGCAGTGGACTGCTTCTTCCGAAAGGTATCTCAGCCTGGGGTTGGGTTTCTGTGTGAATCGACGCTTGCCTTTAATATTTGGCCTCTTTCACCATTGTCCGCATTAGAGCAGGAGGAGGACTTGCAGTGAAGGGGAGGAGGCAGAAGCAGCTGCAGAGATGCAGAAAGACAATCCACGTTAATTATTCCCCGCGCCGCTAATGTTTGGAGACCTAGAAGACTTGTTCCCTGTGCTTCAAAGGAAGGTAAATGCTCCCCAGTTACACAGCGCAGGTTCTCCAGCCCCACTGCCCTCTGTGAGGGTCCTTCCAGCCCCACTGCCCTCTGTGAGGGTCTTTCCAGCCCCAGTGCCCTCTGCATCCCCAGTGCCCTCTGTGAGGGTCCTTCCAGCCCCTGTGCTCTCAGCAGGGTAATCGTCAGCCCTAGTGTCCTCAAGGAACGTTTGTACGTGGTGCTCTCCAGCTGCAATGCCCTTGGTGGAGGCATTTTAGCCCAGTTTTGCCCTGGTAGTAGAGGATAAACCTCATGAAAAATAAAGAATTGATAAACTGTAAAAATGTTTGCCGGGCTAGACTATAAGAATAAGAGGTGCATGTTGTACAGCATGAGGAGCAGGCGAGTTATCCAGGTGTAACTGTACTCGCATATTCAGTGGAAAGCAGCCAGCCGTGCCCAGGAAGGCCTCTGATTCATCAGAGCCAGCTTTATCTGGCTAAAACCTTACCGGCGGTTGGCGTGGCGGGAGATTCATATCCCACGCTTTGCCTGGCTAAGTCTGAACTTTACTCCAGCTGTGAGGCTCCTAAACTTGCTGGGGGGGGTATCCATTTTAGGTCCGTGATGCGAGCATATCCCCCCCGTGTCCCACTAGAGGCAAGGATGACTGACACCACCAGAAAAGTTACTGCTGGCCTACAAAATGGCTGCACCTGGAGCATTCAAGCTACCAGAGCTGAAGAATCATTGGTATCTAAAATGTATTAGCTGTTAAGGTGGGCTGCTTCATCTGACTGGAGAATGAACCTTTCCTCTGTTTTTCCTCACTTTTGCGTTGCCATCTGAGCTGCAGATGGTCATCCCGAGGGGGAAGGCCACACGCTCCAGCAGTCTTTCTGACCATGTCCAGTTCATCCTGCCCAGGCCTTCGTCACCTCCTTGTGAGAGATTCATTAACTCTAGCAGAGACTCGTGAGAGGCTGATCGCACTGCGGGGGAGAGGTCGGGATCTGCAATGAAAGATGTGATCGCCAGGCAAGAATCCCGAGGAGACGTTAGAAAATATGCGGAGAAAAAGTCAACAAGAGAACTGGGGTTTTTCTTTTTTTTTGTTACTGAAGAAAAAAAAAATTCAGCTTGAAAGCAATTTCTGTCCAGTGGCAGTGGGGGTGCACTGAACTGAGGAAAACAAGAGTGGAGTGCTGGATCGATGGGACTTTCAGGAGCGACAGCCCGTGTGAGGAAGACCGTACAAAATCATTTACAAACGCTCAGCCTGGGAGCAGCAGAGAAACCTGCCGAGGAAAAGCCAAGAACTGCGCATTTCTCATACGTCTGTGGATGTTTACCCATTCAGATTTGACCAAACTGAACTTTTTTGGCTGAAACATTAACGCCGTTTTGATTACTCTGAGGTTATCTGATCTTTGTTCCCTCTCGTACCAGTCTTGAGTGGGCAGTTCCCTCTTCTGCACTTCCCTGATGGGTTCGTGGAGGGTAACGGTGGCAGGGACTCTGCACGTGTGATACCACTGGGTCATGCTTTTCACCTAGGGAGGCTAACGCTGCGCATCCTTACTGTGCTATAATAAAAAAAAAAGTATCTTTGTGGGCTTGGACTGTATGCAGGAATGGAAAACCGCAGCAAGAATGCTGAGATTTAGGTAGAGAGATGCAACGTAGTGGGAGATAAAGACACTGATCATCTTTTCTGATGGATTTAGGGAAAAGCAAGTGGTGTAGAGCAGTGGTCCCCAACCCTGTCCTGGGGGCCCACCAGCCAGTCGGGTTTTCAGGATATCCACAATGAAATATGCATGAGAAAATCTGCATCTTATGGAGGCAGTGCATGCAAATTTCCTCTCATGCATATTCATTGTGGATATCCTGAAAACCCGACTGGCTGGTGGGCCCCCAGGACAGGGTTGGGGAGCACTGGTGTAGAGGACAGTTTTGAAAGGTATTTATGAGGATGAAGATGTTTACCACTGCAAATGTCAGGGGATATCAGGGCTACTCAGGATGGAAGGTGCGTTCCTGGAGAGGCTAGGCCCAAGCTGTAATGGTGGAGTCCAGAGGCTGAAGAGAGCCTGGAGAGAGGAGTGGAGCAGGAACACAACTTTTGCAGGGTAGATACCAAAAAGGTTGTTGAGCCAGCAGCTGTGTGACACGCCCAGTGCTGCTGCAAAGGTGTGTTATAGCTTGAAATGGTGGAGAAATCACAAGTCAACGTTTCACTATTCTGAATAGTGACTCAAGATTTCTCTTTTTTTGGAGATAAGTGTTTTTATTTGCAATATCTCAAAATATTCTTGAAAAATTGCATATGGAGCAATGCCAGTGTATAAACAAGTGTGTGTGAGCTATGATTAAACACAGTGATGCCTACAAATGGACTTCAGATATTCTGTTAATGAGTAGAGTCAGCGTCTCATATACTATGAGATTCATATCACACTTGTCTTCATAATTTCATGTTTTGATATCACGTTTTGAGAACACTCCGTGGTTTTTCCCTTAGGTGAAGTTGTTTGCTGAGATATAATTTTAGGTTCTTTCGGTTTAAGTAGTCATAGATACGCATTGCACTTTTGAGTTGGCAGTTGGGTTTACCCCTATTCTCCGTGTTCTAGTTTTGTATCAAACAGGAACGAGAAAGTTACCTTGCTGGTACACAACCTGTCTCAGGCTTTGAGTAAGACATTTTTGGACTTTCTTTACAAAGTTTTTTCTGTGAACTTTCCTGGTCCTTGGCTCTGGGTAGGAGATTTTGGGGAATCCCTGGGAAGGCCAAGAGTAGAGAAGATTCAGCAGAATCTATCTCACAACCCATGAATGGACCAGAAGTGGGAGTTCTTGGTTTGGCCTTTCTGTAAAGATGTAGTGTTTTGTTTTGGGAGGAAGAAAGGAGTCTTCCCCACTGATGGGAGAATGAAGAAGGGGACCTGTGAGTAAGAACTTTTATCTTCATCTGCAGACATCCATCCTGGGAGAAGAATTAAATTTGGGAGTTGTGGACTGTAGGATAAGCTCGGTCCTCCAGTATTTTTAGGAAAGGAATTCCACCCTAGATCTAGGGTACCTCTGCCCACCTGGGATGCTTAACTTTTCCATACCCTGGAAGGTGAGATATTCCTAGGACCCAAATATTGAGGGGCACCTCCATAGATAAAGAGAACTGAGATAACAACTGGCTGTCCCAAGAACAAGTGTGTATATTGCCAAATATTTATTCCTGACGATCTGCAGCAGTAAAGATTTGCTTTGGAATACCCAATCCGAGTGTCCCATCTATTTATTTGGTACTCTCAGTCACTAGATACACCCAGAGGAGAGAGAGAGAGGGACCCCTGTACCTTGGAGCCCTGCAGGTTATGCTCCCCCCATCAGAAGAATCCAACCCCAGGGCTGTGGGACTGAGTAGGCAATGCCCTGGGATGCTATGTGACCCCTGCCTTCCTGGCTAGCAACCATAAGAGGGGCTACATATATTTTAATATTTAGATAAAATTAAATCTGGGTAAGCTAAGCTATTGTAAGTTTATGAGAGAAATGCAACCTTATCAAAACTTCAAAATAACCTCCCAATCCCCAAGCAGAGAGCTCAAATATACAGTTAATTGGAGTCACTAATGTCAAAATAGTGCACTAACTTACTCTAAGAGATTGCCCTGGCCTTTTTGATAAAGCCTGAGCAGAAACAACTGAGTAGCTTTGTAAAGAAATCTCTCATTTGTAGTCCCTTCTCATATTAAACATTCCTTGCAATTAATATCTTGCTGTAATATTTCATTAACCTAGATTTTTCTGTGATCAGCTGTTAGATTTTTTTAGGATGCTAAATTGGAGGCAGGAGAGATTTGTTTTAAAAACTGTTTAATACAAAGAGGGCTCTAAAATGTTAGTTCAGACCCTTCAAAAACTCCTTTTGTGTGGATAGCTCCGTTGCATGGGTTTCTGTCAATCCCTACTGCCATACTGTCTGATAGGACGTGCTTATTCTCCCTACACCCTCTCCTCCACTAAATGGGAAGATGCAACAGGATGGGTCATGTCATAATGCCTCTGTATCGCTCCATGGTGAGACCGCACCTTGAATACTGTGTACAATTCTGGTCGCTGCATCTCAAAAAAGATATAATTGTGATGGAGAAGGTACAGAGAAGGGCGACCAAAATGATAAGGGGAATGGAACAACTCCCCTATGAGGAAAGACTAAAGAGGTTAGGACTTTTCAGCTTGGAGAAGAGATGACTGAGGGGGGATATGATAGAGGTGTTTAAAATCATGAGAGGTCTAGAACGGGTAGATGTGAATCGGTTATTTACTCTTTCGGATCGTAGAAGGACTAGGGGGCACTCCATGAAGTTAGCATGGGGCACATTTAAAACTAATCGGAGAAAGTTCTTTTTTACTCAACGCACAATTAAACTCTGGAATTTGTTGCCAGAGAATGTGGTTCGTGCAGTTAGTATAGCTGTGTTTAAAAAAGGATTGGATAAGTTCTTGGAGGAGAAGTCCATTACCTGCTATTAAGTTCACTTAGAGAACAGCCACTGCCATTAGCAATGGTTACATGGAATAGACTTAGTTTTTGGGTACTTGCCAGGTTCTTGTGACCTGGATTGGCCACTGTTGGAAACAGGATGCTGGGCTTGATGGACCCTTGGTCTGACCCAGCATGGCATTTTCTTATGTTCTTATGATGTTAAAAATGATGAAATAAATGTATTTTATTCTTTGTCAGAAGAAGCCATGATCTATTCCCAGGGTGTGGCCAACTCTGGTCCTCAAGAGCCACAAATAGGCCTGGTTTTCAGGATATCCACAATGAATATGGAGGAAATAGGTTTGCATACCATGAAGGCCGTGCACACAAATCTAATGTGGCCCGGAGCTGGCCACCCCTGATCTATTCTGTTAAAGGTAATGTGAGAAGCCAAGATCTAGTCTATTAAAGGTAATGTTGGAAGCCATGATCTAGTCTATTAAAGGTAATGTTGGTTTTTTGTATTATTCATCTTAACTGAGGACGTCAGTGGCAAACAAAGCAATGCTCTGTCTAACACTGTGTGCAAAATTCTTGCTTATATTTTCTGGTGACTCCATTGTACCCATGCCTGTTTCCCCCAAGGCACAATGCTACATGGTAGTTAGAGCACAGAACTATTAAGAACCTGGAAACCGGTTCTGTTCACTTATCCAGAACTCACTTTCTGCCCTTGAGCAAGCCTCTTAACCTGCCTTTACTAAGATTTAAATGTATACCCTACGAGGGGAAGGCACTTTACTACAACATGAGTTGAGCAGCTGGCTTTTCAGGCTGATCGGTGTGTGTCAGGATAGGCGGCTTTGCGTCTTGAGAGCCACGAGCAGCTGTTTTTCAAGATCTCCAAAAAATGTGCCAAATCACTGGCTGCTTAGATCCACCGTACGCAGATATCCCCGATGAAAATTCATTGCGGATAATTGGGTAAATGGCCCTATGTGTGCGGATCTGGGGGGCCCGGAGATCTCGCCCTCTGTGCTAGATGCCCTGGATGTGATCCTGACGGGGAGGTTAGGGGGTCACTGTCAAAATGCTGGCAGGCGGTAATAATGCCGGAATGCATGAGAACTCTATGACTGGGTGCAGGGTAGGCGGACCCTGGGTTAAGGTCAGCCTCGGACACGAGGACGGGGGCTTGTGTCCTGTTAAGCTTAAGCAGATGCCTACGCTGGAGCTCTGGGAGAAGCTTGGCATGCATACAGGCTTGCAGGCAGAGCTTGACCCCTAGGGGTGATGGGGGGGCCCAGGACACATCAGCTCGAGCAGGGCTCTCCTCATTAAGAGTGAAGAACTGCTCTGATTCAAACCCCTCTCCCCCCCCAAGCCCAAGAATAGCCCTGCTTCCCATTCTTATCCCTCAATCCCCACTCTTTTAACCCCCTGTGAAGGACGGTGTCTGATTTAGACGTCTCCCCCTTAAAGAGCTCTCCTCCGGTCACGGTGATATATTTGCTGGCACCGCAGAGCAGGAGCCTGGGAAAAGTGTTAGACCGCGCTGACATTTACCACCTGGGCTGCTTTTCCTAGCAAATTTTGCTACACAGCAAAAATAATACTCTCACTTAAGGTTAATTTGGGCCAAAATGTCATTTTAATTTAGAAAATTTCCCAGGAGATATTATGGCCTTTGAAGAAAAGGCATAGTAATGCGCTCTATGGGACCATGGAGAGTTTGAAAGAAACATTATTTTGAGCAAATGTCATGCAGTCAGGAGAATGGTATGTGATATACAACGCAGAGCATAAAATAAGGGAATTTATAGCACAATGTAACTAAAGTTGATTGCTTGGTGGGCAGGTGGAGCTTTTTTAAATGGAAAATTCTGGCCATAGTCTTCACGCTGTCGCTGATGTTCAAATCAAAGTTTATGGGCACGCGTGGGCTGCAGACATCGAGACTTGTGAGTGGTAAGGACGACTTGATCGAGGCTTTGTGCCTTGGGGGCTGTCCTGTTCTATGCTGGGAGATGGTAAAGCAGGCTTACCAGTAGGGGTGCCCCTTGTTGGCACTGGTTGGGCACCACTCCTTCAGTTTCTGCCCCAGGTCCTAGTGGGTCTAACGCCGGCCCCGGTTCCCGTTGCTCCAGTGAGATAAACATACGGGAATAGGTTATCTATAGACGTGAATTACTTATCAATACTTTTTAATTGCACTGCTGCTTGGGGAAAGAGCAGGACACGAGGGCCCTATGTAAATAGGACTCTTCTACCTTTTTTTTTTTTTTTTTAAACTTAATTTTATAGAATACACAAGCTCAACAAGACAGTATAAAAAGAAATCCCCGCAGTACAGTGGAAAAGAGTAAAGGAAATGCATTGCAATGTCAGGTTCCCAATTTTAACTTTTAACATCCTCAAAGAGGAAAATCCCAACCGGTTCGGCCTTACAACCGAATACGAAGCCCACGCCACAGCCCACAGGAGGAGCAGTTTTAGTGTCAGGGCCCTTTAAACCGTGACGCCTACAAGTCGGTGAGAACGGGCGGCGGTCTCCACTAGCGGGCGTCACGAGAGAGAGCTTCATCTAAACCTCAGACAGTTAAGGCTGAAAACCCTGCAATTAGGCATTAAAAATCTGTGCTGGCCTGAGATCAAGCTGGGCGCAGGCAGCCTTGGCACGCAACCTTCCTAAAGTTTGCCGGGTCCTGGGGCAGCTTGTTACTGAACTGCTCAATTAATCTATGCTTTTTTTTTTTTTTCTTTTTTATTCGTGAACGGATTTATTGGGGTTTTTTTTTTTCAGAAAAGCACTGGGACCACCTGATCAAATGCCCAGAACACGGAGGAAGAATGACTCCGTTCCACCTCAGAACGGAGAAAAGGCACCCGTCCCTCTGCAGGGGGCGAATTGGACCAATCCATGGCCTATGGGCGGGTAGGGTTTTACCACTGAGGGGCATTGTGGAGGGAAGGTCGCCATGAAATCAGATCGCTTGCAAACAGCCTTTTTTTTTTTTTTTTTTTACTTATTTGTCTGCTTTTGGTAATAAAGCCGCAGTTCCCTGCCGAGGGAGAAACGAGTTCTGTTTAAAAACCCGCTTGTTTCGTGCCAAAACTCCCAACGTAGCAATAATTAATGGTAAGAGGAGGTTAAGGAGAGCATTCTGCTGTGTTTGCTGTGCTCCAGGCATTAAACTGGATTAAAGGGAAGATAAACTTAGACGTTAGGCCTGTTGAAGAAGTCACTAAGGGACAGATATGTTAAGCTATTTTTTTTTTCATAGACACAGCATGGGAAAAGCCCTCTGTATGTAAATATTCACAGCCAGGATGCTTGTTAGAAGCAGCATGTCATCCTACTCATCAGTTAGACTATTGGTCTGTACTTTTATTTTTCCAATTTATTTAACATTCGGAACAGTCAGGACAGTCAAATAAAAGAGCGCACATGCAGTGTCTTTATAATCTCAAAGCTAGGCGTTCTAAACTTCAGTCTTTAACGTTCTCTTGACTTCAGTCAGTTATATCTATGCAAAATATGGCCTTGACATGACAAGGCATAGGAGCTAGACCTGGGTTCAGAAAACACTGCTGCATCTTCAAACCCTCTTCTTTTGCTGTCAACCCCTCCATCATCGTGGATCTAGAACCTCCATAACATCAAACCTGGTGGTTGAGGATGTTTCCATTGCAATGCTATACATTTTTTGGCTGTTATTTTGGAGTTTTTTTGTCTCTTTTTTTTTTTTTTTTTTAATGGGCACTAGATCTTATTTAGTTCGCACTATTTCAATTTATTGCACACTAATATTTTTGTGCACACTAAAAAAAAAAAAAAAAAAATTAGCATGCACTAATAGAAACAAAACAAACTACAGTACATCATTACTATCTGTAGGTTTTGTAAGTGTGACGGGGACTATGGCAGTCACTATTTTCCAGCCATGCTGATGAATCTGACGTATATAAGAATGACTTTCTTGGTTTGTGTAGCTCTCTGTACCACGGCGCGCTTCTCCGTTGCTCCACTCCTCTCGCCCACGCGTATGAGGTTTGATGTAACCCATATCCGCTTCTTTTCGTGAAGCTTACCATCTACAGTCAAAGCTTTTTCCCCCTCATAGAGGGACCTTCATTTTTGGTTTTTATTGTTCTTTATTTTTCCCAGGAATTTCAGGATTTACTATGACAAGAACAAAAACAGAAGAAAAACCGCGACGCACAGTTTTTCCAGGTAAGTATCAGAATTTCTTTTGGTGGACAGATGCCAGGACCATAACACAACATTAAGTAGATTCTGAAGAAAGCACAAGATGTATCAGGATACACAGTGTGCATTTTGTTGTCTTGTATTTACATGAAGGCCGGTGCCTAGATTTTACTGATTCAGCAGTGAAATCTTAGAATTTATCTATATTGGTGGCAATAAATCCATCTCTGTGGGTTAGTGCAGATAATGAAAGCAAAACTACACAGATTACACTGGGCAACAATGAAAGTGTTACTGACCTAAAAAGGTCCTACTCTGTAGTATCTTGATGTACTGAACACGAATATGACCATGAAAAGTTTTTATTGGCTCTCGTTTTGAAGATTTTTAATATAGTTCACTTTCTATGTTTAGTCATGTAAATGTATCCAGTAGGACTGTAAATAAGCCTAGAATGATGTAATATTGCATAATACCATCATGCACACATCATCCAGAGTTTATTACATCATTTTCTGATGCAATGCAGTTCTACTGCCATGCTGCTGCTGAGTAAGCAGTGTACTCTATGAAGCCCAGTCAGAAAGGGTGAGCATTTGAAATATTCATGCTGGCTGACTACTGCTGGACACTCCGCAGAGATGCTCCCGAACAGGTGCACAAGAGACAAGCAAAGAAATCTAAGACTTCATTTTTCAAACGGTATTAACCGTAGGTCTCCTGCTATTGGCATACAATTCAAGATGTAATTATATTATTGCATATTACAAAAAAACTAGAGCCAATTTTGCATTTTCACAGTCACATTCGTGTTTAGCACATGGAAATGTATAAGAATTGACTAATTTCATTTCCGTAACATGACTTTTGTGAAAATTTGTTGCCCAGTGATTGCCTCAGGAAAAATTACAAAGATTTCTGTGTGGGTAATTTTTCCATCCGCAACAATGAACGTTGTTTTGAATAATCATAGCCACGCACTTTCTAGACTCCGTCCTCTCTCTACCCCCAGGATCACTTCTTCAGTCGGTGGGGGCAGCCTGCTGGGTACTATTTGTACAATTTGAGTTCATGTCATCCCCAACAACCTTGCGACCATGCAGGCAATACAGCTCCATTTATTCCATAACAACCTCTTGCCTAGTTGGCTTGCCGTATCTCGGTGGCAAAGAGCTGCAGCTCCATCAGGTAGGAAACTCAAGCTCCCTTGCCTCACCATGGGAAGACTAAAGGAAATTTCATTAGATCCTCGCCCGCAGTCACAAACAAGTTCTTTGCAAGGCACAGGTGCATCTTCTATTCTCGTACGCTTCTTACCACACGTTGGATTTTCTGCAGTGGGGTGCGCAAGGCTTTTGCATATCACTGTCCCTTTTGGGTAGAGGATTATACTGTGTTATGCAAATAACCTGATGACAAAATAAATGGAGGGAGGACATGCTAGAAACACAAGGAAAAACGTATGTTATTCTTTGTACATATATATATCTAGAGAGAGAGAGGTGGTGTATTGGTATTGCAGGGCTGATATATTATTGGAAATGTAGGCATTGGGGCACTTTAATGCACATAATCAGATATTGTTAACTGACGCTAGAGGTCACCCTATGACCATGGATGTGAACTCTGATTTTGGTTAGGGGGCTTGATGCAGGTCAGTCCCTTAATAAACTGCTGAGCTGCTTGATGATATTGCAACTAATTATTAGCTGCTTTGATACTGTGCCCCAGCCATTAGGACCGTACGGTACTCATTTCTTGCTCTAAGCAAATGTTTCAGAGAGAAAGAATGGTTCGTTAGAAGACCCTACAACGGAGAATTGTAGTTGGTGGTGTTCGCCTCAGTCTTTATGACCTAATTCATGAGTTTTGGGCTAAGTTTTACATTTCAGTTTATCTTACTTAAATTGTCAGCTCTTTGGGGCAGGGAGTTGCCCCTCACTCTTTTATTTATATTGCACCTTTTATGAAGATGCTACAAGTGCAGAAATAAAAAAAACCCCCAAAAATCCACAATGGGGACAGACAGCGATGCAGTCCAAACATAAAAAAATTCATAGAACCAGAAGCACGAGGAAGCCAGGCCAAGGGAAATGAAAGCTGATTGGGCTTGTGGACAAGTGGATGAGGTTATTCTAGAAAACGGATTCCAGGAAGGGCAAAGATGTGAGTTTCGGTGTTTGCCCATGGAAGACTAGGGATGAAGAGTAATGAGTCAGATGGAGGGAATGGGGAGGGATGACGAGGAATGAGGAGATAAAACAGTAGAGTCTGAAGTATGAGTTTCTGTTAATTATTACTCCATGTCTTGAACTGATGGGCTGGCTACATGCACATTTTGTACAGAGCTGAGTCCATAACTGACAGTGCTATAAAAGAATCATTTTCCATGCTTTCACACAGAACATACGGCACGTGCTCCTTAAACCGTTGCTGTGTTACACTGTGCAGAAGAATATTGCAATTTCTCCCTCTTCTCAATGATCTGATCAGTGGCCTGCTAGCAAGGGCAGGCAGGACTCCTTTCCTCTGTTGTTCACGTCATTCATTTGGACTTTTGGATGCTCTTTGCCTCACATATTAACCTCTGCAGCGTCCTCAGCTCCAGCTGACTCAGGAAGCAGAAGGCAGAAACTGAGGACTGAGTCAGGAAACCCTTGGCAGGGCAGGGCTGAGCCTCTCTAGACTAGAGTTTTGCCAGATTCACTTGCGTCCTTCCTACTGACTACCCAGGTCTGTGAGATTTGCCTGACCAAGGCTTTTCTGCGTGCACTTTTCTCCCTTGTCTGGATCGCACCTCAGACCGACCTGCTTCTTCCATCTTTCTCCTCATTAGCAATTCCATTTTAGCTCTGAGTTTTAATATTCTGCAGACGCTGGTTTTCCTGATCTTGCAGACTCTTGGCCCTACTAAGTGAAGCAAGAGGTCTCCAGTATGGTTACAATGTGATAATGTTTCCTGTAATAATCAGGTATGATGGACTCGATATATAAATAAATGATCTGGAAAGGAATACGACGAGTGAGGTTATCAAATTTGCGGACGATACAAAATTTTTCAGAGTAGTTAAATCACAAGCAGACTGTGATACATTACAGGAGGACCTTGCAAGACTGGAAGATTAGGCATCCAAATGGCAGATGAAATTTAATGTGGGCAAGTGCAAGGTGATGCCATTGGTTGGCCCCTGTCACATGGTAGGGGCTAAAGGCCACCGGCACCATTTTGCTTAGTGGCAGCTGAGGCCCCGGGAGTAGCAGATCGCTCCCGGGCCCTCCGCTGGAGCTCAAGGGGGGGCATCGGGAGGGTGGCACGGTGAGGTGGGGGCTGGCAGAATTTTGAAAGGGCACTTTTTGCCCTTTCAAAATTCTGCCGCCTGCCTCAGCGCCCCCTAAATCGCGGCACCCTAGGCACAGGCCTAGCTTGTCTAGTGGTTCTTCTGGCCCTGGAGACAAGTATCTTTCTACTATTGAAGCAGAGGTCTGTGTGCGCTTCCTGAGCCTTCTCTGGCACATTCAGAAAAAAAGAAACTTGAAGACGGGATTCTCACACTGAGCATTGCTTGCTGCTGTGTGCTTGCCCAGGAGTAGCTGTTTTACATACGCAGTTATATGTTTATATGTTTCCAAGTAACTGATCCGCTGCCAATTCACAGAAAGTTCTCAGTAGAATACAATGCACAAAGCCAGTCACATGATGATATAAAATGAACCAATCATAAGTGCTGCTTCAAAATCAGTCTCTTCAATTTATGTGTGGAAGAGGTGCAAGTTAGATAGAGGCAATGCAGGCTACCCCCTGCCCCACCTCCAAGGGCCTCAACCCTGTTCTGGAAAGACCACCTCGCTACCTTTAATCCCTTCGATCCTTGGCCTGTGTGCTGCATGCCCGCCCAATATTACGATGGCATAGACGCCTGTCTGCTGGAAGCTGGAGTAAGCCTCCAACTCATTTGGCATTAGGCCGGCTCGGAAGGGTTGTTGGGTTTTAATGGCTCTTGGTCTTTCCACCAGCATCTTGGAAGTAAAGGGTCTTCTACAGCACCGTGCCATTCCAGTAAGTTGTCCAACTCTCTTTCCTTTCCATGGGACCAACCTGTATACTTCACAGAATAACAGCTGCATCTGATATCCAGTGTGTGCAAATATAACTTCAATTCTTCCAGCACGGGTGCCTGAAATCGCTAGAATCAATCTCTTACTGAATTCCTACTGTCTGTTTCCATTCAAATTTCCTCTTGCACTTGGATAATTATTCTTGGTAGAAAGATAACAAAAATCCAGTATGGGCAGTGATCCCCTGCACTCAACCAGTCTCTTATCTATTGATTCCCTATCGAATCTCTGCAGGTGCTGAGTGAGACTGATCAATGCGAAGTGAATACAGCATTGCCATCATCTGCATTAGATCAGTGGCTTGCTTCCCGATACCTTGACTTGACCTAATCATGATCAGTGACCCAGCTCCCATAAATAAGCCAGCTAGCCTGGTATTAAACATTTAAAACAGATACAAAATAAGATTCATTGATGTTATTCAAGGAAGGCAGCTAATCTAGCGACTTTGCAAGCCTCTTGGGCTAATAATGTGTTGCTAAATAGATGTCTTAGTGGTAGACCCTTGCTTGAATTTAGATTAAAAACTCTAATTAGTCTCCAATTTTTCTGCAGCATACAAAATCGCTGTTTAGAAAACAGGTTTTTATTTAATAAACAGTGATCAGTTGCATTGATTAACCATGAATACATTAAATCAGACTTTTTCTTGTTGTTGATAATTGCAATTCAGGCATGCAAGAGTATAAAATTGTTGTGTCTAGATCCATTTCTTCACTATTTCCGTTTCAAGGGACCAGGGGGAACAACGAGGACAGTTTAACTCAGGAGGCTGCTGGTTCAGGCTCTGCCCTCAAGATGCATGGTCAACAATTCTATCAATTCTCCCCGTCTACTCAGTAAACCTTGCAGCTGGTTTTCGGCAATGTGCAGGGTAATTAGATCGGATCCTGCTGGCTCCTTTGGTTTGCAGAAGCCGTGAGCTTTTGTTTACTGCCTCTGGATTCAGGTTCCTTCCTTTCCTGGGGTGCTCCAGAGAGGGCCACCCACCCCTGCCCCATCCCAGACCGTGCACTCCCATTGAAAGGTTAAAGAGCCAATAGGACTCTTGTAGCAGCGTGTGAAAGATCGGGATGGAGGAGCAGTAACGATAAACCCCCTCGTACTGAAGTGTTTCTTAAGCCGACGTTAATGCTTACATTTCTGGTAAACATTTTGGGCCTGATTCACTGTGCTTTCTTCCATTTTTGTGGTCTAGAAAAAAATGTTTTCGGTCCATGTGACCTATTTTAAAAGATTTTTCACTTCTCTCTCATTCCCACTAAGTAACCTTGCATCCTATAATGATTGGGCCTGCATTACAGTAATCGTGCAACCTACGAGCACTTTACGATAGGGCTTGGGAAGCCTGTAAGAGTGAAGCACTGCAGGCTGCTAACTCTGCTGTGTAGCTCGTACCTGATAAGAGCTGTCAACAGCTACCAGCGCTAAGGAGGCTTAGCTAACGAATACCATTCCGGAATGAAAGGACCAGAACTTCCGAGCTGATTGATTTCCAAATGTGGGAGGTTTGGTTGCTTCCTTGAAGAACACAAAAAAAGAAATATCAGTGTTTTTGTGGAATGATCTTGTGATTCCTCTGGGAGCTATGGTGGTAAATGATGGTCCGGGGTGGGGGGGAGGCAGAGAAGGTGACGTCCTTAAAAACGGGGGTTTCGCCCTTGAAAAGAAGGTGGTAAAGAGAGGTACAAAATTCCCTTTCTAGAGGAAAAGGGGAAAAGCTTAGAGTAGCAAATACAGCAGTGAGGTAGCCTGGGCATGTGGGAGGCAGGGATTTCTGCAGGGGAGTTTTTAGGTAATGGAAACATTTGTAGTTCTCCAGCCCCATCCTGACACAGACATATCAGGTCTGGAGGGAATATTCCTCAGTGTCCTTTTCAATGGGGCATTCCCTAAGGGGCAAATCCCAACTTCCCACAAACGTTTTCCTGGAGGTCTCCTATCTGGCAGAGGTGGGCTGCTATAGAAAGAAGGGGGTTTATGGATACACAAACCGTAAAAGGGACTTTCAAGCTGTTCCCATGTTTATGCACCAAGGACAGGTTTACTAGAAGCACCGGCCCCTGACAACCTTTAAAAAGTTGGCTGTAGGACCCGTACTTCTAAACTCTGCTGTTTCTATTAAAGCATGTGAGTCAGGCACGCGTTTTGTACCTCATGGGAGCAGGATGGATGAAGAATTGATTTATTTTAACGTTTTAGAATGTATTCATGGATTTAGCTCACACCTTTTCCGTTGTAGTTTAAGGTAGGTTACAGTCAGGTACAGTAGGGCACATGAACCTTCAGGAGTGGGCTGTGAAAATCAACTCTGAGAACAGAACCGTGCCACTACTGTTACCCAGGGGGATGATTATACTCCTCAATCTACTTCACCGGTAAGTTGATGAGGACTGGACTGAGAGATGTTAATGGTTCCTGGGGGAGAGGAGCTTTTTACCACCTATGGTGGAAGAGCCTACTTATTCGGAGAGGAAATAACGAACTGGATTTATGAGATGGTGGGAGGATCTCTATGAAGGGATCCCCTTCCAGTCCCTATCATATAGCTTACGGTACCTCCAAAGGTACAGGTGTTATTCCTTACCTGCTAGTTGTGGCCAGGCTGGGAATGCCAGCCCTCAAGAGCTGTTTCTACAGGATTGTAGGCATAAGAAATGGAACAAGATTGCTAAATATCCCGATGTCTTGTAGCCGGGTTCATTTCTGAAATACGTTTCTGTGGTTCTTGGCATCGTTTCATATAGGTAGACCGAATACTTGCTCTTCTCAAGAGAGAAGCAGAGCCAGTGTTGAATGTGTGATGTAGCATGGGCAACGTTAAAGGAAAACATCACCCGAGATTTTAGTTTTTCTCTTTTTGTTGTTGATGCTGGTCAAAGTGGGGGCAGTTTGGGAGGAATGAAAAAAGTGAATTTTTAAAAGGAAACTCACTGCAAAGTACTTTAAAAATCAAGTCCCTGCACATGCCTTCCCCTCCCTGCCTTAACCCTGACCCTAGGTGCATGCCTTACCATTAGAATAAAAGTATGAAACACACGTATGCGTAGGTGTACGGGGGGAACATTCAGCTGGCCCAATCTAGCCACGTTAATCTGTTTTGATGTGACTAGATCCATTTGAATATCTCCCTATATGTTTATTGCAAATTGTAAGGCAAAGCAGAACAGAGTAAGGAAGGATCTTATCTTGATTTTATTATGCTGATGCTATATTTGTTTTATGTTTTATTGCTTGTTTTTATGTTTTATGAATTGTAAATAACTAAATAGAAAAGGAGTATTTTCATTATGGGGCTAAGTCACTAAAATCCATTCAAACAGGCTTTTTTTTTTTAATGTACATGCTAAAAATGCAATTAACATCCCAGTCATTAACTCAGTGATATGCTAAAGGGAATATGGACCTATTAGCCTGCCCATGCTGTGTATATCAAAATCTTCCACCCTAATCACAGGGGATTCCTCCCTTCCTCTCCTACACAAAGGAATCCCTACAGGGGCCAGCAGAAGTCCACATGTCCCTCGTCCCTCCTCCGTGTGGCAACAAAGGCTCCTCCATGGACTACTCAATCTCCCCTCCCATTCTCCCATCTCCAATTGAAAGATTTAGACTCCCCAGGCCCTAGTCCGCCCTCCCACCCAGACACACAAGTGGAATCCTCCAAGGCCCCAATCTCAGCCCTGGATTGGTCAATAGGCAGCCATGATTTCATTCGGCACAGAACAGCCCTTTGCTACCTGCAACAAGGGTGGTGGAGGATGAAAACACCCAAAGTGTCTAGGGGCAGCAAAATCCTAAATCCGTCCCTGCCAATCCCCCACCCCAGTCCTCTGATCCATAAGTAGAGACTGAGCCCTCCCCCACTCAAACTCCTCTGTGCCCCCAGCTCTGCCTGCAAGTCTTCGCCTCGCCCACCCGCACTGCAGCACCGCTCTGAATGCTGCCGCCACCGTCTTAGGAGCGGGAGAATCCCGCAGTCCCCATTTTGTGCCCGTTTTTCTTGCTCAGTTAATGTTGAAGGTATCGGTGTACGAATGTGATCGATTTATAAATCGGTTTTCCATATTTCCCCTTAGCGTCTCCTCAGCCTTTTAGCACTGATGAATGAGAGCGTTGACCCCAGATTCCTCGCCGACTCGGGCTAGCGACACGTCTGCATCCTCCCCCCTTCTGATCAGAAAAGGCACAGAACTGGTTTCCAGGAGAGAGAGAGAGAGAGCGAGACAATCCAGAGCAGGCTACATTTCATTAGCCATCTGGAAAAGAGAAGCGTTTTTATCCATTCCCTACAGCTTAAATCACATTAAAAGAAAATTGTTCTGAGCACTTGCAGACATGCTGTTTAGGATGATAAATGGAGAATAATATCCTCTGTGAGAGTGGGTCTGACGGGATCCCTGTCAAACCTTTCTTCCTACTTTGAAAAAAAAACAATTCGCAAGACTGGTCGTTCCCCATTTATCTGTTTTTTGTTTTTTTTTTCCTAATTCTCCTCCTCAAGACTTGCAGTGGAGGAGTAGCCTAGTGGTTAGAGGAGCCGGCGTCGACCCAGGGAAACCAGCGTTCAAATCCCTCTGTCGTTCCTTATGACCTTGGGGCAAATCACTTTATCCTGCATTGCCTCAGGTACAAACTTAGATTGTAAGCCCTCTGGGGATAGGGAAATGCCTGCAGTACCTGAATGTAATCCACTCTGAAGTGCCGAAAAGCAGAATATAAAAATCTAAATACATAAATAAATGTATTTATGCAAAGCAGTCAGGTTACCTGCTTGCCTTTCTCTACTGGTGTTAACACTTCTCAGGTCTGGATACAAGGGACATCCACCCTGTTTTCCCTGCTAGGGATGCATGAACCGATCAACTCAAACCAGACTTGAGGTTTAGCTTGCTTGGAGTGTGATGGGGAACTACAGATTTTCCCTCATGGATCCAGGGAGAGCTCCTTAGCAGATTCCCCAAATCCCCAGCAAACCTGACAGCATCTGCCGCCCAGCTCCGTGGATGCTTTGCGTTTTCCAAGCTTGGCCCTTCCGCTAGTCGGTGGAGGACAGATAATGGCACTGAAAGGAACCTGTTCTAACTACTGAGTCCTATGCTTTTGCAGAGTTGGAGAGGACAATCTGAGGGTAAAAGGTTTCTAACAAGGTGGCTGTCCTTTCTAGATCAGAAAGGTCACTAAGAGGCTAAGGGGTGTGAGTGCCATTTGGATGACTGACCGGATAGCCCAACCCGGAAAGGGGAAGTGTTCAGGAGGGAGAATGAAAATGTGCGCCCCGCGAGGAGTTGGTAAGCGTTTGCATTGATGGATTGCATGTGGCAGGTTCCACTCGCGGCAGCGCTGCTGATTCTGAGCTCCGAGGGGCTTTCACAAACCCTCTAAGAGGTGAAGAAGGAGCTTGATAGAACTGGAGTTGGGAGACCCAGAACTGGATACTGTGTTGGAGAGGAACTGCGTCTGCCTAAGGGATGGGGGGGCTTTGTCCTGGCGGCTGTGAGTAACCGAGGTTTCTTTCTGAGGAGCCTTGGGTCCGCAGGGGAGCCAGGGGGAAGTGGTTTCTGGGGAAGAGTGACCTGGGATGGCTTCCTGGGGTTGCCCTGCTGAGAACTCAGATTTTTTTTGGTAAAACTTGGAACTGTTTCTTGCGTTTCGGCCTCGCCAGACTAAGAACTGGGACATCTGTGGGCGTTGAAGGGTTTCTGAACTTTTCGTGGATTGCGGTTTCTTGTTTTTCTATCTTTTTGCTAAATTGCTTAATTTTCAGCCCAGAGCGTGTGCTCCCTACCCTGACAGAGCTGGAAACTTGCTCCCTGGGGCTAGGGAGGGTGACCACCTAGGAAGAAGGGGGATCGCAGAAGGATCCTGTGTGGATTGTGCCACAATTAAGAGTTGCAATTTATTTTTTTTTTTTTTTTGAAGAGGAGAGGTGCATTGAATCAGCCAGATGGACCCATGCATTTCTCACGGGTTCATCAAACCGGGTGTGGAATATCCTTTAAAGAGAGTCGCACATCCCTCCTTGTCTGCCTTAGCAAGGGGAGGGGGTCCAATGAGAAGATGCTTGATTTCATCCTTCGTAATGCTTCCTGTCTGCTGGGACGTACCCAATCCCGCCCTGGCGACCGCCATCTCTAGGGTTTCTAGGATTCCCAGGCCGTCCTATTGTTGTGACGGAGGCAGGTGTACAAAGTCCAGAATACTGAGGTTCACAGTGTCTCTGAAGGGCTTGGAGCTTATTGGGGGGAGGGGGAAGGGGGGTCCTGCCACCGTGCCCCCTGGTCCTTTATCTTCATGGTTGACTCCTTCCTCCATCATCCACTCTCCGTTTTTCTTAACCAGTGACAGCAGAGGAAGGCAAGCGGTTCTGTAAGAGCAGCCAGTTCATTTCCCCTTGCCCCACACCAAGTTGGAAGGATGATGAAGCTGCCTGTGAAACCGGACAACAGCAAAGCAGGTAAGGCCTCAGCATTCAAGCAGATCTGCAGGCAGGGCTTAAAGCAGGTGAGAGGTCTTCAGTGCTCCAGAAATATCCCACACTCCCCCCCACCCACCCACCCCGATTCTACTTAAATATGCCCTTTGCTTTTCCTTCCTGTTTCTGTGGCATTAAGCTCTCTCCGATCTCTGTGCTCCATTCCTCAAGTGTGAAGAGGAATCCTCTGTGCTGTAATATTCTGCCTTTTTCTTTTCCAAGTGCTTTTCTTTCCTGCCTGTAACAGCCGCTAATATGCACCTCCATTTGATTTTACATACTCAGCTTGAAACCCTCTCATTCTAATTATCTTTACAGTTTTCTTCTATTTCTCCCTTGAGACGCCTCAATTAGTCCTGCTTTTCCTTCCCGCCTGTCACCTCGGTGCTACGAGGTGGGTCTCCCTCCAACTTAAGGCGCGCAGAAAATAAATGAGTGCCGCTCTTGGCTGGCTGCTGAAGGTGGTCTTCCTTTGCAAGGCAGCGCACCTTTAATAGATGATAAATGGAGGGAGAAGTGGCCTTATTAATGCAGCCGGCCTTGATTTGGATGGCATGCTGTGTCCTTCCATTACTCCCAGCCAGAGAAAAGGCAAAGCTGCACCAAGTCCTGCTTAGCATAGATCTGGTCACAGCCAGAAATTAACTCTTCTCTTTCAAAATTAGGCCCTAAAATCCTCAGTAATCTGCTTTTTTTTTTTTTTTTTTTTTTTTAAATGTAATTACATTTAGAGACAACTGTACTTGTACCAGACAAGAATCAACCAGGAAATAAAAAAGAATCTGCATATTTTTCTTCACTGATAACTCTCATTTCATTTTTCTGCATTTAGACTTCCTTCTCAATTTTTAGCTCAAGGTGGTTTACAACATTTTTTCAGGAATAAGTACCTTCTTAAAAGAGCTTACAATCCTCTTATGCAAGCCGGAGAAGTTTTTATCACGCATGCTGGTTCAGGTGCCATGTGCCAAAAATGCTACGATAAATGTATCGTGCATAGTGGAAATTATCTCTGCAGGAGCTGGGAAATTAGCCTAACCACACCCCCTTTTTTGGGCACTATTTCCGCTATATTTATAGTATTTTGATGAATCTAGGTCTAAATCAGTGATTTATATTTCCAGTCCTTAAGGCTGCAAATAGATCAGGTTTTCAGGATTTTCCTACTGAATATTCATGAGATAGATTTGCATACAGTGGAGGCAGTGTGCATGTAAAGCGATCTCATGCATATTCATTAAGGGTATACTGAAAGCCCCCACCTTTGAGGACTGGAAGTGAATACACTGATCTACGTGGGTACCGGAGGTAACAGCAGGATAAGTGACTTGCCCAAGATTGCAAGGAGTGTCAGTGGGAGAAACGGAATTTGAAGCTTGGTGAGCGACTCGTTTCTCTAAGCACTAGGCCGCGTCTTCTCACAGTTCCAAAACAGCAGGGTGTCAACCTAAGGCAATGGTTTCCAAATTGTGGGGGTCACAAAATCATCAGCTGGCATCACGAGTGTGTCCTCCTGGATTAGGCGAATTCGGAGAGTGGCTTTTTTGTGTGCAAGGTCCAGTATTCTGGAATGCTCTGTCTGGGACTTTTAGGGGTGAATTATCCCTTTGAAAATTTAGAAAGATGGTTAAATCATACTAGTTTAAATTGCCATTTGTGCCATGATGGCTGCAGTGCAGTTTTCCTAGCAGATGAAATTGTGGATGTGTGGGGTGTTGCATTCTCAGGCTCGTGTTTTGTGTTAATTTATGCAGACCATGTTTTGTTTTATGTTATTGAATAGTGTTATTTATTTATTGGATTTTATGTGGGTTTTTTTAATCCCATAGAATGTTGGTTTGTATAATTTGTTTTATCCCGTATCTCATTTATTGATTTTCTGAATGTATTCTGTAAGCTGCCTAGAAATCTTGATAGGCAGAGAAGAAATGTGTTTAAATAAATAAATAAAATACATTAAAAAAAACCCCACCAAACCCCAAACACAGCTGCTTTTGCTGTGTGTGCCACTTCCACAAGACATTCTACTGGCTGAGAGGGAGCGTCCAGGTTAAGAAGTCCAGTGAAATGAAGCACAGCTAAGTGATCTCCTCCTCTGTCATCTGCGGCTGACGTGGGCCTTAAAATGTATGCTACTATTTTCAGACATCATCCCCTTTCTGCCCCCTCCCCTTCCCTCCCATCTGCAGTTCTCACTACAGTCCAGAACTCAAAATGTGCTGCTGTTGCAGGTTTATTCTGCCACCCTGCTACCAAAATCACCTTTGCTGCCAGCTCAGGTCAAAAAACGTGGCCCCTCTCCCACCCCTTCCTCTGCAATCGCTGCTGCCGCCGCCGACCTGGCCAAATTGATTACTACAGGAGGAGGATAGGGCCTGAGGTAACCTTTGCCCTCCTCATCCTATTTCTGGCTCTGATTGGGCAGCAGCAGCTGCATTGTTTCAAGCAAGGGCTGGGGAATCCGGTAGAGGAGGGTCGAAAGCTGGGAACTGAAGGGGAAAGATCAGTAGGAATGGGTTTGAGAGGGGATCAGGGCGAGGGGAGTTCCAAAATAGGATCGACGAAGGTGGAGGCTGTATTGGCTGCAAGGAGTGTTCAGAGGGAGGGTTGACTGGATAGAGGTCTTGAGGGGGAGAGGAGGATAAACTTTGGGGGGTGAGAAAAAATGGTCTGTAGGGCATGAGAGAGGATCTGGGGAGTGAGTGTGGAAGGTAAGAGAGAGAAAGGGGATTATACTGTGAGGGATGAGAGTAGAGGTGATGGGGTGAGATGAGGGGATGACAAAGTAATGGTTGTGCTGGGTGAGAGATGGGAAGGTGAGTCTGTGGGGTGGAGGAGTGAGAGGGGAAGGTGAGTCTGTGGGGTGGAGTGGGTGAGCAGAAAGGGGTAAGCCTGGGGAGGGGTGAGAGAGAATGCAGTGATTCTGAAGGGAAGAGTCAGACAGGATGAGCTATGAGGCATGAATTTGAGGGAGCTGTAAGGACTCTGCTGGGGATGTGAGAAAAACTGGAAGGAATGAAATAAGTGAGCTAGAGTCTAAATGGGATCATGTTGCTAAAAAGTTTGGAAAGCTCTGATCTAAGGAGCAAGATAGAAGTCACCCTTAAGCCTATTAGCAAATAAACATTTCTGTTTGGCCTAAAATTGATCGTTAGGTGCCACGCGTGGCATGGCTGACAGTTTTCAGTCATTTCCCCCCGATGATTTACCCAAGCAGATGACTGGATAGCATTTTGCATGGTGGTGTGGAGCCTCCAGTAGTCATATTGACCTTGCAGAGAACTGGCTCCTCTGCAGGTTGTGATACTTTCATTGGCCTAGCAGCAGCAGCAGAAGAAGATCAGTTTGATGCTGGTGCAACAACCTACAAAGAATCCACTGACAGGGTGTGTGCGTGTGGCATCACTGCTGATTTACAGCTTTTGGCATTTTATGGATAGCTGGTGCAGATTTTTCTAGACCTTGGGTTAAGCCAACATAGTACATTAGAATGCACAGACCCTAAAAAGAGGGGATGAGAGTGAAGAAAAAGTAAGCCAAGTTCTCATCTGGCACCACACAGAAATGGAGGGGATGCTACTTTTATAATATGAAGAAGACCAGAGGTAACATCTGCTACCCTACAAACTCCTAACCAAGTATGACCAAAACTTTTCTTCTTCTGCCTGCATAACTGTGATGGTGCCCCTCTCATTATGTCTTCAGTGGTCTGGGCAGTCAACATCGCCCACCCAAGACACAACTGTGCACAAGCAGCAAACAACATTAGGAGTCTGCATGAAATATGAATTAATATAGTAATTATATTACAATGTAATCATACGGGCCCTTAAGCGTCTTCAGGAGCACCATGTGATGCTTCAGGAAGTCTGAATCTATAGCCCCGCTGTTCTTTGTTGTGTTTGTAGCAAAGTAAATAGTTGATGTGTAAAAATCGATGACGTTTCATTCGTCCGATAGCAAACCCATACTCTAAGTGCTGCTTCCAAGCTATCTCAAGGATAACTTTTATCAAGAGTCATATTGAGTCTCTCCTTCCTAATAGCATAAACCATTTATTTAAGGCACAAATGTTTCATGAGTTATTCCGGTGTAAAGATGTTGATGACATCAGGAGAGCAATTTGTCATCTCAGGGCTGGGATAATGGGTCATGCATATTGTAGTGAAGTTGATGATGTATTATGTGATTCCGAGCTGGGGGCAGACTCAACCCCCCACTTAAACAATGACTGCTAGAAACTGGGAAGGATGACAGCAGATGGATAATTCTACACAGGCTCTGTTTTTTATACGCTTCCTCTAAGCAGCACACAGGCACTTTTTTCATTTCATTTCTTTAAAATGCAAAGAGAAACACAACAAATAAATTTTAAAGCATGAAGGAAAAATAACAAGGGAAAAAAAACCCCCCAACCCCCCAACCCTCATAGCCTCCCCTGTGATCCTCCTCATCCTCTTGCCATATTTCTCTTGACAGGGCAGGAGTGAGCCCCGATCGTTCCAGTCCTGCTGGAGGAGGGAGGCTTAGAAATGGCTCCAGCAGACCAAGCCCAGTGCCTTCTGTACAAAAGAAAAGCTATGGGATGGGGCTTGGAGGGAGAGGCCATGGGAGGGGTTTTTTGTCAGTGGCAGCAAAATTATAAAACGAAATGAACGAAAATGTCATTCGTTTTCTTTTGTTTCATTTTAAAAACAAATTTTAAAAAGGAAATTTGGATCACATTTCACATTTTGCTTCAAGTGAATGCACATCCCTACTATGCAGCAGCCACTGCTTGTGGGCAGAGACAGCTTGAACCATTTATGACCTTATGCCCTTAATATGGGATATTTTCCTGCAAGCAGGATTTTATCAGCTCAGGATCCTTTATTATAATAGTAAGTGAGATGCTACAATGCACCAATGATCAACTAATCCTTACTGTGTTAGATGAGGTCAGAGTCCTCTGTGGTCCCCATCATCTTTAATGCAACTATTTTGGGAACTGGTTTAGTATAGAAAGCCTGGGAATAATAATCACAACGGTTGCTCATAAGTTACTTCTTCATTGCCCAGAGTTTGGCCCACTCTGGAGCATGTGCTTCAAAGGCGAATTCTAATGTCTTTTTCTGAAAATATATTTCTGACTGCTCTAGAAGACTAAGTCTCTGTATTAACTGAAGTCTAGTAGCCAACCCACAAATGGCACATCCTAAGGACATCATTGATTGAGCAAATGATGACAAATTCTGAAAAGCAAGCTGCAATAATTCCATCAGATCGCCAACTTCAACGGTGTCCTCTGCTCTGCCGCAGGTTCTAACGATGCATCCGAGTTGGTGCAGTCAGGGCCTTCTGATGATCCAGCTTACCTTATAATTCTAGGTTTTACGCCGATCATGTCAGAACGGTTATTGTTCTCTTTCTAAATTCCAGCTGGGTCCTGCGGGGTGAGCTGCGCGAGTTTGGTTTGAAACTGCTGTCGATAACACGAAAGGAGAGGGGTTTCAAGTCGACTGGAACCGGTTAAATAAACCCACGCCGCAGCCTGTGTTAAGGAGGGCGGGCGTCTCGCGGCATTGGCCGCTTGTTTCACGGGCATCCTCTGAAGAGGCTGCGGCGGGGGGGCTCTTTCACGAGTCGGGACCGCAGTGTAATATACAGGCTCTGATATTTCCCCTGATAGCGGGGCTCTGCCACAGTGAGGTCAGAAAACGGGGATGGATCGTTGGCTGCTGTCGGCAGTAATAAAACAAGTGCAAAGGACCCACTTTAAAAGCCGCCTTCTAAAGCTTTTAAGAAAACTTGGATTGTTTGCGCGAACTTCCCAGGCTCTTCAGCCGCTCTTTGGTTGTCCACTTATGTTAATTTCACTGAGTTTAAGGAGGGGGTCAAGCAATGCGCTTGGCACTGCTGATTCAATTTATGACACATTTTGACCATTTTGGCTCCAATGTTAGGATAGCAAGGCAATCAGTTTCACAGGCGCCTTACCAGATGACGGGAAATGTTTAGATTTATTTGACTGAATTTTAGATATGCAAACATTTGAGGACAGGGCAGTTATTGCAGACGTAATGTCCTGGTGCAGGCATGATTCAAAATGTTCTATTGGTTCCAAAATATTTGTGGGGTTTTTATTGCACAGATCATAATCTTTTTATCAAGCTAAACGTTGTGGGATTTATTTATTTTATTTTATTTAGTTATTTTCTATACCGGCTTTCATGACCAGGGGTCACATCAAACCGGTTTACATTGAACAGTTTGTGCATTAAAACATAGAACTGGAACAACTAACTGGTGCAGAAAATACAGTTACAATGAACAAGGAATTATACAACTGGGAGAGTGGGAAGAAGAAGAAGAGAGTATAAGAATTGATAGAAATGCATTTACAATGGATCTTTACAAAATATGTAACTTAAAGACCCAGACTGAGCAGTCCTGGTCTGGAGTAGGTGGTGGATGATTAAGACTTTATAGTGGAGTTATGAGATGATGCGAACTCTGAAAAAGTAATTAAGGGATAATATTAACATGGGTTAATCTAAGATCGGAAAGGCTTTTCTGAAGAGCCAGGTTTTTAGTCTTTTTCTAAAAGTTAGTAAGCATGTTTCCTGGCGCAGCTCTACTGGGATAGCGTTCCATAGGCGTGGTCCTGCTGTTGATGGTGCTCTGTCTTCAAGTGATTTGTGTTTGAATGCTTTGGCGTGTGGAACCTGTAATGTTTCTTTATAGCAATTCCTGGATGGTCTGACTGTGGAGTGTTTTTCCAGGGGGATTTGTAGATTTAATGGTGCGAGATGATGGATGACTTTGAAGATGGAAGTTATGGACTTATACATTATTCTGTATTGAATAGGTAGCCAGTGAAGGGCTATCAGGATCGGGGTTATGTGGTCGATTCTCCTAGAGTTGGTCAGAATTCTGGCAGCTGTGTTCTGCACCATTTGTAGCGGTTTTGTATGAGAAGCTGGAAGGCCTAGTAGAATGGAATTACAATAGTCCAGCTTGGAAAATATAATTGATTGTAAAATTGTTCTGAAGTCGCGGGAATGGAAGAGCGGTCTGATTTTTTGAGGGTGAATAATTTGTAAAAACAGTCCTTGGTCGTTTGGTTAATGAATGGTTTTAGGGTTAGGCGGTTGTCGAGGATAACTCCTAGATCTCTTACGTTTGTGGTTTGCAGGTTGGCTGGTGGATTTGTGGTGATCTTGTTGTTGTCGTGGGCTATGATGAGGAATTCTGTTTTTGAAGCGTTGAGAATCAGGTTCAGACTGTTGAGGAGGTGTTTGATCTCCGTTAGGCAGCTCTCCCAGAATTCTAATGTGTTTGTAATGGATTTATTTATGGGGATAACGATCTGCACGTCGTCTGCGAATAGGAAGTGTTTTAATTTTAGTTTAGTAAGAAGGTGGCAGAGTGGGAGAAGGTAAATATTAAAAAGAGTTGGAGAAAGGGAGGAACCCTGTGGCACCCCTTGTGAAGACAGATGGTATTGAGATTCTTTATTGTGGATTTTGACCTTGTATCCTCTGTTCTCCAAGAAGGTTTTGAACCAGGTCCGTGCAGTGCCTGAAACTCCAATGTTTGCCAGTTGGTTTAGTAGGATGTGATGGTTAACCGTATCGAATGCCGCCGAGAAGTCTAGGAGAATTAGAAGGTATGCGTGACCTTTATCGATGCCGGCTAGGAGGAAGTCTGTAAGAGAGAGCAATAGTGTTTCCGTGCTTGCTGCTTTGCGGAATCCAAATTGATTGGGCGATAGTATTTGGTGATCCTCCAGGTAGTTGGATAACTGTGTGTTAACTAGTTTTTCCATAATTTTTGATATGAATGGGATGTATTTGTGCATGATATGCTAATGTTTGACGAGCTGCATCGCATTCGCCGTTCCAGTACTGCAGAATATAATATTTTAGGAATTCCCCTGAGAGTAAAAGTAATAGGATTAGATGGCTACAAATATCTTGTTCAGAGATTCTTCCATTTGCTAACAGTTTTTGGGGATCTGGCAGTTTTTTTTTTCCTGCCTTTTGGGCACCAGAGTTTCTAAATCCTCACTATTTCATGCTAACTATGACCGCCCATCCACCCCCTCCTTTGCCTGTAAATGCTGCTTCAGCAGCATCTCTAGCCCTTGGCTGATCCAGGGAGCTGGGGACCTGAGGCAGGTCCCTATGCAGGATAGCAAGCAGCACTGGCACAGAGTCACCAGGCTGGGCTTTTGCTAATGTTTAAATACCAACCCCATTTTTGACAGGTTGGTCTGCTGGTGTTTCCTTCCGTAATTGTTGTTTGGGGCTGCTTAACGTGCCTGCACGTATCTTCCTTGGTAGGAGGGTCCCCCCTGTTAGACATTTCATTGTGTCATGAGGTAGATTTTTGGCAGCAGTGCCAGTTAAAGACAAATAACCCACTAATCAATCAATCATCCAGTCAAAAGAGTCGAGACTAGATAGCCTGAGTAATAAAACAAAAATTAGTAAGGCTGTTCCCACAGTGCACGAGGCTGGAAGGATCTCCCCATCCGTTCTGTCTGTTTGACTGAAGCAGGGTTACTATGAACACAAGGAAAGGTGAATTAAAGTAAATGGGATGCTGATGCAGGAAATCGTGCCTCACCTGAAAGCTCCAGAACTGCGCTATGCTTTGCATTTCAGCATCATCCTGATTGGGGGGGGGGGAATTTTCAGTAGCTATGGACCCTAGGAGGCAACTTTCAAAGAAAACTACATGCAGGGTTGATCTTTTGAAAATGTTCTTAGGTGGCAACATTTCCTGCGGGCTTTCAACGTCCTTTTTCTGTGAGCTGAGGGGATGTGAGAGAGGGGATTAGTGGTGGATGTAGGCATGCATTTATTTAAATTCCATTCTGCACCTTTACTTTACATCCCTGACCTAAACACATCCCTGGAAATGTCTTTGTCATGTGTTCCTGCTTTAAGCAGTTCTGAGGAGGGTAATTTTCAGACAGGTTGATTTACCTGGGCAAATGGCTTTGAAACTTGTACACTTGATCCCAACCTTGTTAACAATTTGCAACAGGCAGGTTCTGGGAGCCACCATTTAACCTCTTTGAGGATCCATCTTTCGTTCAGGGATAGAGTTGTTGGCCTTCTGATCTAAAGGGAGCAGCAATGCTGATCGGCCAAGAGCAGATCCTCCTCCTCCTCTGCAAGCAGTAAGTGGAAGCTGTTCATTTCCCCAGCTGCAGTTCCAACCTCTTACCACTAGAGGAGGCTTCTTGTGCTTTGCCAGACCTTGAGCTTGGGCTTTCTGTGTGCTTCATCCATCACTTTTCAGCTGCTTTGTTCGTAGACTTCAACTACCTAAGAACACAGTAAAGTGAAACACTGAAGAGAACAGACGTAGCAAGAGCTAAAAAGAAGAGGAACGTAAAAGTCAGAGAGGCCCATAGCTGCAGGGTTTTGGAAGAACCCCTGGTGCATGACCTATGGCCTGGGCTTTCACTGGACTAAAATAAGCTAGGAAGGGGTACAAAGCCTCAGGTTGTTGTGAACAAAGGCTCATGGGTCTCCATAGCCCAACAGAGGTCGCTTGCATTTGAGCAGGAAGTCCAAAAGAGCAGGAAAAGGAAACTTCCAGGCCAGAAAAAAGAAAAAGGAGCATCTTCCTGGTAACCCAGAGGGTAGGGGAGGGAGCATGATGGGAATCAGAGGCTGAGAAACGCAAAGAGAGGCACCGCCAGCCAGGTTCATGGCCCCCCCCCCCCCTTTGATCGCGTCCCCATCCCTGGGCTCTCACAGCCTCTGCAGATCCTGGTAGTGCAGTGAGCATAGGGATTCCTGCTGTCACAGACGCGCAGAAGTCATTGCGAGTTTATTCCTGCCTTTGGGCATTCATGAAGTCTGCAGCTTATTTGTAAAAGGGTGGGGAGTGGCAGTCGGGTCGTGGGGGAGGATTATGTGCTGCATAGAGGGGAAGAGTGCATTCTTCATTACTTTCTACGCTTGGTATATTTTTTTCCCTGCTACACCTGCTCCTTACTGGGCTCACTGGTGTGCGGCGATCATTCCCGGGCCTCCCACAGGAATGCCGCTGTGTCATCAGATGGCTTGGCGTTCCAATATTTCATACTAAGCTTTCAGCCTATTAGCAATGACTGTTTACTATGCTGAATCATAGCAAGAGGAAAGGATAACGTCTCCTTCACAAAATGGATCTTTTCATTTTTCTGCTTGGCAGCTGTTTAATATATTTTTGTAGACAACTGTTTTCTATGCTATGCAATTAAGAGAAAAGACCTCATCCCGGGACCATTTCTTTTCCTGGAAAATTATTTCTCTCCCTACCCCTTTGGCGTTAGGCTTTCTGGGCTTTCAGACTGTCTTGGTGAAGAAATTGTTTTACCGTTCTGATATTTTATAAAGTACAGCTGCATTTCAGCATGGGGTGCTGTTTCCAATGGGCTGTCTCTTAATTGTAGCCAGATGGAGGGAATGTGCTGAACGGCCTTGGGGTCCTTTAACCAGTGGGCAAGTGACATGGACCGAGTGTGAAAGCACTCAAGGTAAAGGGCAACCTCTCGCCTCTCTGGGGTCAGAACCTGCAGTACCAGTAGGCAGCTCCGTGTCTGTGGTTCCAGAACTGGCTTGACTGTTGTTTACAGGAAAATGATATTTACAAGCTGCTCCACAGGCACAAATCTGTGCCTAGAGTTTGGGCTGAGCATTTCACACTGGGAAGATCCCAGGGATTACTGAATGCATCGCTCGATGTCTTCTCTTAGAAGTGACACAAGAATTCTAAAGGCAGGCTGCCTATTCTTGTCCTTCTGTGAGAATCTCTGGATTCCTCATCTGTATTTCCATTTCGGAGTTCCTCTCTCTCCTAAAACAACTTACCATGGTCACCAAATTCTCTTATTGTGGCTGTTCCATATTGACTGGAAATTTCCCCCAGGTGGCATTCTAGAATCCCCCAAGGAGCTCACGGACTTACCAGGACCCAGGCATTTCCCCTGCTGCCAAGCTTCTGGAAGTTTCTTTCTTTATATCGGCTTCTATCTGCACAGCTGCTCACACACATGCAGTTTCACACAATGCTCTCTGAACAAACACTGAAAAATTCAACATCTCCTTCTGGAGAAGTGGTCCTCAGGGAGCATCTTGCCAGTTGGCTTTTCAGGATATCCCCACTGAATATGCATGAGATATATTTGCATGCACTGCCTCCACCTTGCACTTGTCCTCATTAAATTTCATCTGCCATTTGGATGCCCAATCTTCCAGTCTTGCAAGGTCCTCCTGCAATGTATCACAATCCGCTTGTGATTTAACTACTCTGAATAATTTTGTATCATCTGCAAATTTGATTATCTCACTCGTCTTATTCCTTTCCAGATCATTTATATATATATATATATATATATATATATATATATATATATATTGAAACGCACCAGTCCAAGTACAGATCCCTGAGGCACTCCACTGTTTACCCTTTTCCACTGAGAAAATTGACCATTTAATCCTACTCTCTGTTTCCTGTCTTTTAACCAGTTTGTAATCCACGAAAGGACACCGCCTCCTATCCCATGACTTTTTAGTTTCCTTAGAAGCCTCTTATGAGGGATTTTGTCAAACACCTTCTGAAAATCCAAATACACCACATCTACCAATTTACCTTTATCCACATATTTATTAACCCCTTCAAAAAAATGAAGCAGATTTGTTAGGCAAGACTTCCCTTGGGTAAATCCATGCTGACTTTGTTCCATTAAATCATGTCTTTCTATTTGCTCCACGATTTTGATCTTTAGAATAGTTTCCACTATTTTTCCTGGCACTGAAGTCAGACTCACTGGTCTATAGTTTCCCGGATCGCCCCTGGAGCCCTTCTTAAATATTTGGGTTACATTGGCCACCCTCCAGTCTTCAGGTACAATGGATGATTTTAATGATAGGTTACAATTTTTAACTAATAGATCCTGAAAACCTGACTGGGTCCTCCAGGAAAGATTGGAAACCACTGTCTTAGGGTGCCTAACCATTCAATCCCTTGCTTCGGCTCTACTCATAGTGTAAGGCTCTTAATGCTGCACTCATGCCAACCCACACAGGCTGGAAGAAGGAAGACACCACATGCCACACTTGTAGGAGCTCACAAAGGCTGGAAGCAGATAGAGGCAGGTTTGTATCAGCCACATAGGCTGGTATAAGTGCCAGTTCTGTGAGGGTAGTGGGTTGTTGAGCACCCACCAATATTGGAGGTGTTCAAATTAGCACCACCAATCTTGCAGACTGGAAGAAGGTAGATGTGCGCTTGTATTGGCCCACATGGACTGGAAGCAGGAGGCGGCTTGCGGTTGTCTTCAAATCAGCCAGCTCAGAGGAGGAAAGTCGCAGAGCGGGCCAACAGCATCAGATTAATTAGGGGGTAGAAGGAGAGTGGTGGTCAATAGTAGCAGGGAAGCCAGAGTTCAAGCCTCTCTTCTCTCCCTGGGGCTCCTTGTCACCTTGGTCAAGTCACTTAACCTTCCATTGAACCCCTGCGGACCGGAACTGCCTGTTGTACCTGATCAAGACTTGCCTTGAGCTTAGATTTTGGAAAGGCGAGTAGTTAAATATAAATATAGAGGGCCATCCAGAAACGTTTGTTCAGGGCCCCTTACGTGCTCAGTGCTTCCTTGATTCCATAGAGCTTAACCACAAGTGACTGTCTTTCATCCCCATCTCCTCTTCTGGAGCTTTCCCTACAGGATTTTAGGCTCACAGGCGTACAGGAAGGTATCGCACTTTGTGCTAAAAAAAAGGCTTTAACCCTTTAGCTAAAGCAGAGCTTCCTCGGCTCCTAGAGCAAGAAACTACCATGAAATAAATATAAAAGAAGCCAAAATGCTATCAGGGGGAAGCAGAGCAAAAGGAAATTCCTGTTTTCACTACCTGGAAATGTCATGACCTCGTTGTAGTATTTTGAAACAATAACAAAAAGGTCCGAGAAGGATTTATATAGAAGTTTTGTTTTATTCAGTTACAACTGGGAGGGGCCTTTTCTCATTAACTCTGGTTTGCCATTTGAGATGTTGATATTTTTTAACTTGGGATCCTTGCCGTGATAACCAAAATCTGAACGCAGCTATTATTAAGAAAGAAAGTGCCCCCTGCGTGCGCCGAGCCTATTTTGCATAGGCTCGGCGACGCACACAAGTCCCCGGGACGCGCGTATGTCCCGGTGCTTTGAAAAAGGGACGGGAAGGGGGCGGGACCGAGGCCTCCGGCACAGCGGCCGTGCCGGGGGATGGCGCGCGCCGGCAGCTGGCCGGGGCGCGCAAGCTACACCTGCCAGAGGCAGGCGTAGATACTACAATAAAGGTAGGGGGGGATTTAGGTAGGGCTGGGGGGTGGGTTAGATAGGGGAAGGGAGGGGGAAGGTGGGGGGGGGAGCGGAGGGAACGGGGAAAGCCATCGGGGTTCCCCTAGGGCTCGGCGTGCACCCCCTTGTGTGCGCCGACCCCAGATTTTATAACGTGCGCGCGGCTGCACGCTCACGTTATAAAATCGGGCGTACATTTGCTCGCACTGGGTAGCGCGCACAAATGTACCCCGCGCACGCAGTTTATAAAATCTGCCCCTTTATTTCTGTGCGCCTCGGTCAGCACGTGACTTTGTTACTGGGATCATGGAATGACTAGCGAGAAGTGACGAGGGAACGCCTGCAGGTGTTCACCGAGCCTTAATGCTGTTGCCCTGTCATCCCCCTGGCAAGTCAGGCTCCTGCACTGAAAGACGTCTCAGAACGCTGCTGGTGATCCACAGCGGCCCCGTGAGTTAATAAACGACGCCTGCCTTGCGTTTTCAGGAGGGTCCGGCTTCGGATTGCATATACCTGCATTAAATGATCCATGTCATCTTCCTTGCGCTCTTCATTATAATGACATTCAGCTTTAAAAAAAAAAAAAAAAATCTGTCTGGATAGTAACGTGAAGATAAAAATGTATTTTCAGGAGAATTCCTCAATCATTTAGCCTTAAACAATACCCACGTATGGGAAAGTATAATTAGATTTGTCTTAATAAATGGTCTTAAATGGGCCAGGCCTTCAGAATATTCTACATTCATATAATACATTGCAGTCTGTAATGGTCTCAAAGTGATGCCTGAGTGCAAGTTATTTGTCATTGAATGTCTTCACTATACTATAATATTTTTTTGCACTGGATAAACAATGATTTTGAGTAGAAAGAAAAGGAAAGATCACCTTTCCCGACTGGATTTTGGAATGTCGGTAACTTTCTGCATATCTGGAAGAGGGGACCTGGAATTGCTAAACAGGCAAGCCATACAAGTGGTGTCCTTGCTGGCCAGAGGGCTGGTTCATGGATTGTTAAAACATAAAATGAATTTATCTTAATGGTTCTGAGAAAGCTGCAAAAACGTTAAGTGCTGAAATCTGGGCAGCTGCAAAGAATTTGAATTAAGACAGAGCACCATTACCTGGATGTTTCAGACACATCTATCCGGGATGGATGTCCGGCTGGAAAACCCTAAACCTAGCCAGACGAAATTTGTGCAACTAGATTTAGGACATCCATTTGTGCAAATGTAACTGGTTAGCAGTGAAAATGCACACTGGCCAGAAAACTTAACAACAAAAAGACGCCCCAGGGAACTGCCTACATTTTCTGACTGACTAAATTTGTGCTCACAGATTTAACTGGTCAGGGGCAGGGGGGAATTTATATCTGGTGGGATTTATCCCATAAATCTTTTGAGAGTTGGTTGGTTGATTGGTACTTGCTGAAGGGCATACAGAGAGAGAGAGAGCTCTCTGCTCTAACCAGTGCACTACACTGCCAACCAAGAGCCATTCTCTTCTCTCTCTCTCTCTGCCATGTGTTGGTGGCACTTTAACCTCTAATGTTTGGCTTCTGCTTAATGGTCAGTGAGTTCTTGTGCTGTCTCATCAGCCACTGTGGATACACCAGCCTTTCAAATGTTTGTATAAATGTCTTTTCTATCTCTAGCAGTGTCTGCAATAAGTAGTAAAGAAATTATTAGAATTATCTCGCTGTTCAGTACAAATTAATCCTCACTTTCGGTCTGGCTGAATCGTACAGTTGTTGGGGTTTTTTTTTTTTTCTTTTGTTTAGTTTGAAACAATTTTGACAGCAGAGCTTGGGAGCAAGTTGTTAATTCCCCCCACGCACATAATGCACTTCTTATAATGCTAGTGCAACCAGATTCCATAAATCAGATCTCAGCAGTAAAAAGGTTAATAAGTTTACACTGCATAATTGAAAGCCATGCTGATGATTAAAACGGATTTTATATATCAGTTTTCTGGGTCACTAACTAATTATTTTCCATGGCCTGCCATAAAACATATTGTTATGGAATAGTGCACTTAACGCTCACTTGCGTAGACGCCACACAAGGTCTTCCATGGATTTCCTTTTGGCTCCTAATTCTCTTCTGGGACCCACGGAAGGAATGACGCTGTTTGTTTCTTCAGAGTTCCAGAAAGTTTTGACGTCTCATCAAGTTCATCTCCAGAAAGCTGGCTCTGTCACCCATTCTTGAAGGGCCACCTGAGACGCTAATTCATTTTAATACCTTCTTGGATCAGGGTATTCCGTAAGAAGGAAATGAATACTATGGAAGGGACATAGAACATTTTAAAACATTACATTTCCACCTTTGTCTGCTGACTCCCTAGGATTCAATGCTTCTCTTTGTTCCATATTTGCAGGGCTGGTGCAAGGGTAGGTGGTGCCCTAGGAAGACCATAGAGCCTGCCCCTCCCCCCCTACCAATGGTTCCACACTCAATTAATATCTAATCATTTGATGAGGACATTTTGTATCTCATGCATTCATTCTCATTCTCTCTTGCTCCTATTGTAATGCACCGCGTCCCCTACCGCTAATGCAACGCCTTCCGTCACCGCAACCCCGCCGCTCTGCAACGGTCAACACATCAGCTGCTTTTTAGGTCACCACCCCATACCTCTGGCACTCTGGGCGGCCACCTAGTGGCCTAGTGATTCAGCCCGCCCTCCATCCTGTGGTTTTATTTTTTTACTGTAGTTTTTCATATAAATAGACAAACCTATAGCTTAAGAACATGCCATGCTGGGTCAGACCAAGGGTCCATCAAGCCCAGCATCCTGTTTCCAACAGAGGCCAAACCAGACCACAAGAACCTGGCAATTACCCAACACTAAGAAGATCCCATGCCACTGATGCAATTAATAGCAGTGGCTATTCCCTAAGTAAACTTGATTAATAGCCATTAATGGTCTTCTCCTCCAAGAACTTATCCAAACCTTTTTTGAACCCAGCTACACTAACTGCACTAACCACATCCTCTGGCAACAAATTCCAGAGCTTTATTGTGCATTGAGTGAAAAAGAATTTTCTCCAATTAGTCTTAAATGTGCTACTTGCTAACTTCATGGAATGCCCCCTAGTCCTTCTATTATTCAAAAGTGAACATAACAGAGTCACATCTACTCGTTCAAGACCTCTCATGATCTTAAAGACCTCTATCATATCCCACCTCAGCCGTCTCTTCTCCAAGCTGAACAGTCCTAACCTCTTTAGCCTTTCCTCATAGGGGAGCTGTTCCATCCCCTTTATCATTTTGGTTGCCCTTCGCTGTACCTTCTCCAGTGCAACTATATTTTTTTTGAGATGCAGCGACCAGAATTGTACACAGTATTCAAGCTGTGGTCTCACCATGGAGCGATACAGAGGCATTATGACATTTTCCGTTTTATTCACCATTCCCTTCCTAATAATTCCTAACATTCTCTGTGCTTTTTTGACTGCTGCAGCACACTGAGCCGACGATTTTAAAGTATTATCCACTATAATGCCTAGATCTTTTTCCTGGGTGGTAGCTCCTAATATGGAACCTAACATCGTGTAACTACAGCAAGGGTTATTTTTCCCTTGCTGTAGTTACATAGATCACCATAATTACCCTGTCCTGCCTGGACACATATTGTACAGGACAAATCATAAAGGCACTTCAAGGAAGGACTTAAAAGATAAGCTGAAGACAATCAGAAAATAAGTAGATGATGTCGTACTTTAGGGAGAATGAGACACCACATGGGCTTCTTAAAGAGTCCTGGTAGCTGAATTGGTCAATTGCTCCTGGAGAAAACAGAATTATTTGCAGGTCTTGATACCTTTGATGGCCTCAGCATCCAAGGTATCCAGATAAAGGGGCTGGCCCGGCGGCTCATTGACGGCCCTATGGGCTGCTCTATGGAGGGGGTTCCCAGATTGGGATCTTTCGCCCCCCAATTGCAGAGGCAGTGTTCACAGCCTCTCAGGGAGCAGATGTTACCTTCAGTGCAGGAGGCAATGACCTTTCAGACAACGCCATTGACAATTTTAGTGATAAATGGGGCAATGTCTTCCTTGAGTAATTTGAATAGAGCCATAGAACAAGCATTAAGGGGACAGCCAGAATTATTCATATTGCTAATAATATGAATAATCTGCGTGACAGAAATGGGAGGAAAAAGCCAGCAACGGATCTGGATCTGTGCATCTTTACCCTCGAGTCTGACAGTTTTAGGCTGGAAAGCTGTGTTCTTTCTAACTTCCAGAGCCTAGTCGCAGCTGGGTTCATTCATTCTTTCCTCAGGAATTTGTTTGGAACAAGTAAAAAAAAGTTTTGGGGTTGACTTCTTTTTCAGTTTGGGTCGAGTACTAAATTTGTTGTCACAGCTTGTACGTAAGGGAAGATTAAAAAAAAGAAAAGAGCTAGAAATAAATCATCCTCTTTCAGAATGGCCTTAGAGCATTTCTGGCAATCCAGCTGTGGATCTAAGTCCTGAAACAGAATAGGCAACCTCCAGTCTGCGGAGCTGGACGTTTGCAGGCTCATTTTCAACCGGCCCATGTGAGGCACTCCTTTACCCCACAGATTTTAGCTCAAATTTTTCAAGCTGATTTACATGCATAATTCTGTTTTGAAGATTTGTGGGCTTTCATGGATTCAGTGCTTGGGAGCAAACCATGTCCCTGTCCCAACTCTGTCCCCCAGAACGCTGCTTTGCTCACGCAAACGTTCCCCTGAAATCACTTTTTCACTTCCTTTTACCCTTGTAATTTTTTTTTTCAAAAGACCACAATTATATTAAACTGAATTTTATGCGCGTCAATGTCTTTGAAAATTACCCCTTGGTGTTCCACTGACTATAGAGGAAGTCAAATGAAGACGGATGGAAGAAAGGAAAGGCTGGGATATGACTGGCGACACTTTGGGACCGATAGACGTAGAATGAGAGGAAAGCCTTTGGGAGTCCAGACCCTGTAGGGATTTACCCTCACTAATTACCAATTTATTTAGCTGCCGGAGTGATAGAGTTGTGTCTCATCGTCTTCGTCCATCTCCTTTCATTTGCTGAGGGCATAACCTGGAATCCAGTCAGGTTCTAGCTTTTCATAAGGCGTTGAACCCTGAGAGTTGAGCTTTGCAAGAACGAGCTCCAAGACTTTAGGTTTAAAACACCAGTGGTGGCTTTTGGGAAGGCATTATCTGGCCTCTTTGGAGCTTCCTCTGAAGGTTTTGGGGGTAAATGGATTCCAGATCTGGGTCTGCCGATACATGGGCATATTTGTAGTCTTCTAGAATAGCAGGTCTCTGTTTCTGCTCATACTGCAAAGGTGGCACGTAGATTTATGCTCATTAAGTCTCACACAATAGACCTCCTGAGGCATTTCGGTACGGTGCGCTCTTTTGTCTATAGTGCTACTATTATTTGCTCTTAATTTACCATCTCACAGACAGGACGTTGCTACATTGTTGGATGATGCAGAAATCCAGTAATAAACCCGGAGCCATTGACGCTCTGGCCTCAGCAGGCCGGCGATGTAACATAGCCTTGCACAGCTCTCACGGTCACCCAGATCCTTTCACTTCACATCATATTGCATGAGCTCAATACACAGCTCTGCTAATGTTCCCCAAGAGCACTTAGCTTTATAAACTCCCTACTCAGCAGGTGGCTCATTTAAATGCGGCTGTCAGATTGGCTGGGGCCCAAGAGTGAATGACTCAGTGCATGAATTACAGTGTTTTTGTTAAATTGTCTGTACGCCTGAATGTAAGCTCTTAATATCTGCCTGTGATGCTCTACCATTATTTTATCATTATCAGCCCAAACGGGTTGCTTTTCCTGCTCCCCCTCTCCCCCATCCCCTGGGCTGCACGCTGACTGAATAGGAGTAGTTTTTAGTTTAAGATGCAGAATGTCATTATAGGCTCGGAGATAAAAGGGAGTTAGTTAGGCATGTACAGATGTACAGATTTTTTTCTGCCAAGCAAAAAAAAAGAAAAAAGCTTAGATTTTCTCCAAAGTAGCAGACGGCTATTTTTGAGGGAAACTTTGAATAATACCCTCTAAATTGCAAACTCTGGAAAATTAGAGGTTTCATATGCGTTCCTAAGGAGTATAGATAGGTTTTCTAGTGGGGGGGAGGTGGAAACCAGGAAAACAATAGGATGATTAAAAACATCTGTCTATCTGTATTTTAAAGTTTAACGCACAAAGTTCCTTTTGCTTCATGTGTTAGGAAGGTGCCCGTGCAATCTTGAGATAATTGCAATCCGGCCCAATCAAGCTGTCATCTGCCACCTGCCCAAAACCATCGGACAAGTTACGTGGCGCGGTCAGGTGAGAGGATCATGACTGCTGGTTAGATCTGTGGCACTGGATGAAATCGCACCTGAAGGGAGGGACCCCCTCTGGTCGTCTTGAAAGCTTAGAAACAACATTGCCTTTGGATAATTCTCATATCACAGGTATCACAGCTTGCAGAGAATCCAGAATTTTCCAGGATCAATAAAAGCCTGCAAAAAAAGGGTGGGCTACATAAAACCTCTTAAATATTTTTTTCTTTTTAACATGGCTCTCTTCTCCTCCTCCTTTGGGTCTCCAGCTGAGTTGCAACCGCGTCGATCAGTTGTTGGAGATTGCGGATTATGCTAAATAAAACCAGGACTGGGATCCGATCTCATGAGCCCTTACTGTAATTACCTATAATTCCCTCCTAATGTACGTAGTGTAGTCTTATTTGGTTTGGGGTAGTAACCGCCGTAACAAGCAAGCTACTCCTCGCTTTTTTGTGAATGTAAATCCTTATTTCCACATTTCCTCTTGCCGTTGAAGCTTAGAGCAATGTTGGAGTCTAAGAGCAATGTTGGAGTCGCATTAACCGTGTGTATGTTTATTGAATAAGGGTATTATCTCCAGGTAGTAGCCATCATCCCACGCCCCTTTGAAGTCCTTCACAGTTCTGGTCTTCACCACTTCCTCTGGAAGGGCATTCCAGGCATCCACCACCCTCTCCGTGAAGAAATACTTCCTGACACTGGTTCTGAGTCTTCCTCCCTGGAGCTTCAAATTGTGACCCCTGGTTCTGCTGATTTTTTTCTGACGGAAAAGGTTTGTTGTTGTCTTTGGATCATTAAAACCTTTCAAGTATCTGAAAGTCTGTATCATATCACCTCTGCTCCTCCTTTCCTCCAGGGTGTACATATTTAGATTCTTCAATCTCTCCTCATAGGTCATCTGAATGAAATACAAAATTTATTTATTTTATTAGCAAAATGCTGCATACCCTTAGCAGGTAAGCAGTCTGGGGATGGAGCCCTGCTGTCTGGGATCTCTCCTGGTGCAGCTCTTCTGCCTTCTGCAATCTGTCTCTTTGCTTTCAGTCTCACAGCAGAGGAGTCTCTGGCCCATCCCTTCTTTCAGTCAGCAGCTCTTCAGGAACCTTCCTCGGCTGAATTCCCACCGTGGATAATCTTTTCTCCAAACCATTCTCTAGACAGATGAGGGATAGGACTCAAACCTCTCCTCCTTGTCTTCATACAACTAATCAATAATTTTCTCTTACTCCCCAAGACTGCTTCCTTCCATGAAAACATAGAAACCTCGACCTTGGGCCCCCGTCACTCTCCTAAAACAGGAATATGTCTTCTTTGCACCCCTTCTGGTCCTTTCCCAGTGAAAGGAAAGACTCTACACCGGTATCTAGCTTTGAAGAGGCGGTGCCCGCAGACTGCGAGCTTCAGATTGCTCCTCGTGACTCCCCCTGTATTCACAGGACACAGGAGTTTTGTTAAACCCAAGATGCCTTCCACGGGGGATGAGGACTAGCGTCTGGGGTCCTAGGCTCTTGGGGTGGGAACCTGGGACAGGTTCTCCTCTCAGCCGCTCTTTCAATAGTGCTCTCACTTAGATCTCAGCAGTTCTCAGCAGGTTGAAGAAACGAAGCAGATACTTGGAGTGGTTTTCCAACAAACAAATCTTCCTGTAACCTAGACAATGGCACAAATCAGCATCATAAAAAGGGGAATTATAACTGCAAGTTCCGTAGTCTATCCATTTTCAGCCTCTGAGTCAACGTCCAAGTCCCTTCCCGGTGACAAAACTCCAAAAAATAGGTAGGAAGATGGTGGTAGAAAAAAATCTCCCTCCTTCTCAAGGGAAAACAAATAAACTTCTCACAACAGTTCTCAATCTTGTGACCCCCACCACCATCACTATTACTGGGTGGAGGGCGCAAAGCAGTACCCTGATCCTGATGACTCTGTTTTAACTGGGCACAGAACACAGGAGCCAAAATCCACTCCCCTCAGACAGGGGGCTTGCCCTTCTGAACTGGGAGCTGCTCCAAAAAAATAGCCAAAGCCGTTTAAGCCAAAAAAAATCTGCCCTTCTCTTCTTCTACAAGGTCTGTGAAGGCTATAGCAGGGCTTCTGTGCTTGAATAATCGCACTGGGCGCAGGCTGCGTGGCCTACAGGGAGCCACCAGAAAAACTGCAGAATCTAACGCCAACCAAAAGAAGACCTCCAGCCCTACCTGCAGCACGCTCAACCCCAGGGAGCTTGAGCAAATCTTAGAAACTAATCCTCTCCCTGAAGCTGGACCAGGGCAAAAATATTGGTAAGGGAGCGAAGCACACTCCCTCCGATAACGTCTGTTATATCTTCATACAGGGCATGCAAGCAACTTATCATAACCAGTCCGAAATCCTGCTACAATTTGAGAGCTTCAGAGTGAAAGCCCTTTTCTTGGATAAAATTGGGGCTTTGATTATTGTTGCCATCTCTCAATGTGGTCAGAATTACCCACGCTGTTCTACCACACAGGGAATCTTTACCGCATTACGAAGAGGTATTCCTGGTTGGGGATGCAACAGCGCGTGTACTTTTGTATAATCAAAGCTTTGAGTATTATTTCACTTGAAATAATTACCTGTAGAGAAAGCAGGAGCAAATCTCCACAGGTAACTTTTAAAGGGGGGCGATAATCAAAGCAAAAAGTAGGCAAATACCTTTCTTTTCATTACTGGTGCAAACCTTGCGGCTAAAATATTCTCACGGAGTTTGCACCAGCATTGGGTAGACTTGATTATTGCTCTCAAAGCATTTCTTTTATGGACATGCAATACAAACTTTTCGTCTGTCTCTAGCTGTCTGTACATCTCTCTCTCTCACACATAACACTCACACACATACACTTTTGTTTCCTTAAAGTAAAGAATATTCCTATTGACTGCACCATTAAATTCAGGAGCACAAAGTTATGAAGACACTGCCTTCCTCTCTAGAAGTGATGCTTCCTCACCTTAATGGATTTAGATGTGGCAGGGAGAGAAACTGTCTTGGCTAAATCTTTGACTGATTATGCATTTTTTTTTTCTATTCATACCCAATAGATTCATCATTCCAATTTGTCAAGCTGGCAAAGTTCCAATTAATTACATGAGGAAAAGGCGAGGCTGCATTAGGCCTGTGTCAGGCCTAGCTCAGAGCCTCATTTACTGAGCTACAAATGAAGAGATACCAGAGGTGTTGTTCCTCTTGGTAATTAATTTGATGAATGCCCCAGCGGTGCGATTGGTGGCAGCGGCATGTATGTGTGCGTGTGTGTGTGTGTGTCTCCTCGTGCAGCAGGATTTGCTCACGGTGCTAATTTGAGGGCTCATCTGTATGGTGGATGTTGTGGTGGTGCTATTCTTCACTGGGACGCTGCCTCCCATAAACCTATCAGGCCTTACGCTGCTGTCATCTTTGTCCTTGTACAAGGAAAAAAAAATGCTGCTTGCCCTCAAAAAGAGACTTTGCGACTTTTGTGGCCGGAACGTAGCATTTTCTTTCTTAGCTCTGAAATGCAGACTTTCAGTTGCATTGAGTCTAGGACTTGTGCATTTCTGTAGCAATCTAAGTGTGGCGAGTCTGGCATAAAACCATAATGCTCTGTTGGCATGCCAATATGCTCAGTTCATGTCTGGCCTTACTCCTCTTGTAAATCAAAGAGGAAGTTATGGAGATGCAGGCTGGCATAACTGTGCGCCTTGGATAATAATACAAAGGAAGGATGCTTAAGGCTGAAGGGTAGCTTCCTGCTTGCGGGTCTCCACAATATGAATGTGTTTCGGAGGTAGCAGAGAGGATATAACCCAAAGTGGATTGTCAGCTCCATTTATCCTCACTAGTGAGGGGGTGACATCCATCACTTGTGATTGCCAAGGACATAAGTATGAGCTCAGTGCATATGCACCATTTGTGTGGGAGGTTTTAGCTTTAGTCATGAAAAAGTCTGAAATCCGTCTCAGCACCTCCGTCCCTCTGGGGGAGAGAGGCACTGCTGGGCTTCACTTCTGGCAGCGAGGAACTATTTTATTAAGGGAGCAAGAGAATGGGGGAAAAAAAAATGGCCGAACACTATTTTGCACCTCTAGGGCTCCTGGCTGTGTGGGGGTTTGTAGCACACCCTTCCTAATTTGCCCATAACTGCAATTTTTACACTTTAGAAATTTAAAATTAATCTCACTTAAAATCGGTACAGCCCCACCTTTCTCTTTCTGTTTTCTCTTTGTACACAAGAAATTACTCTCAGGTCATTTAAGAACACAGGCGCACGCTTGCTCATTTACCACATTTTATATTTATGCAATTTTAACAATTAATAAACAGAAAAAAAAATGCATTTCCTGAAAACAAGTCCTGTGTGGTCAGAATATATTAGCAAGCAAATTATCTAGGAAAATAATAATAATAATAACCCAAGGCCCCAAACTGGGACAGGGAAGCCAGATTAAAGAAACAATTTATGAAAATTAAAACACTCAGATATAAAGGTGACAGAAGTTAAGAACATAAGGACATAAGTTACAGCAGTATAAGCTGACCCTGACCTAAGATGTATTAGAAACGCCCACCGAGCTCTCTGCTGTCAATGCACCCAGTTGTGTGGGATCAAAGAAAATAAACCGAGCCCCTTTATATTTTCAAATACATTTAGCAGGAAACTTCAAAAATAAATCAGCCCCCAAATTAATCTCTCAATGTCGACAGCTCAAAAAAGACCTCTGCTTGCTTTGGGTCCACCTACTCCAGGGGTACCCTGGAGGGCCACAAACCAGCCAGATTTTCAGGACATCTGCAATAAATATGCATGGAATATATATTTGAATACAGTGGAGGCAGTTCATGCAAATATTCCTCATGCATATTCATTGTGGATGTCCTGGATACCTGGCCTGTTTGTGGCACTCCAGGACTGGAATTGCCTACCCATGACCTAATCAAATCAGGCTAGGAAATAGCTGAACTTTTTGACCAAAGAATAAAGAATCTCTGTTATGAATGAGAGTCTGCGTTGGGCCCAATCCCAGTTGGGCTCCAAGACAAACATTGCTAGAAGAGTTGCCCTTGTAACCTGTACGCCCTGTGACGTTTCAGTCAGTCTACATTATCCACTATATCTCCCTGCACACTCACATGTTTCTGAAAAAATTGGAAGCTAGGAGGACCTGAAACATTGGTGAAAATCCTCTGCAGGATACTTCAAACTTTCAATAAAATACTTTTTTTTATTTCACGTAATGCCACAGTAGTACCTTTCGGGAAATTTAATAAAGTACAAATTACATCTTTTCACGTGGTTTTCCAGTAGTTCAGCCTTGCTATATAGTACCTGATTATCGTGAGTGAAAACAATTAGAGGCCTGCAGAATGGAGACATCATTCTCTCAGTTCTGCAGATGGTCATTCTATCGTAAAAAGAGTTTATCATCAGTTTGTAACCTGGCAGAAGTACCAGCAGAAGGTTCATAAAGCAGAGTCACAGCCTGGAAGGGATCTTTTCATACATGAGACTGACACCTAGACCTCACCCAAGGATACATTCTGTGGAGGACTGGGTAAAGGAGAATGCACAAAGTTAACTGGGACAGGAACAGGGCAGATGCCCAAGCGGGCTATCGCTGCTGACTTTTTTTTTTTTTAAAGTATCTGTTTATTGCTTTTTTTAGTTTAATACCAGCAGAATCATAACTTGATAATCATAAACATTAACATCAACTAATTTGTAACATATGTACAAAATCAACTGTAATCTACACGCACAGACAGTTTAACCCTTCCTCTCCCTTCCTCTGCGGGAGTCAATTGTATTCAGAACTCATACGGTATATGGAAGAAGTGAAGAGATTCTGTCTCCAAAAAACAAGTTCCAAAACAAATTGTTTCCAAAACAAATTGCCTCTGCCTGTGGTGAGGATTACTAACCACTGAACTATTTCAAGAACAGAGAAATTGTTGCCTTATCTTGTCTCGTATTTCCACAGGCAAGGAGTGGAACAAAGACCATACTTCATGGAATTGCTGGAAAGATGAAAGACATAGTGGATCCACTGATTTATATCCCAGAAGAATCAAATCCAACATATATGATTACCACAACTTGATAGTTGGACCCAATTTATCGAGCCAGGTTGACAAAAGACTTTTCTTTGCAATCAGACAACATTTTACTAGTAATTGATTTTGTGGTTTTCTCATGGCAAATGTCTTTTTTACATACCCTAAAATACAAAGTGAAGCTGACCACTCTGCTTTCAAATGTAATAAAGAACTAAGAAAGTCCTGAAACTCTATCCAAAATGAGCGAATATCAACAGATTCCCAGAGGCAATGCATCAATGTTGCTCCAGCCTGGTTGCATTTTCCACAGTTATCAGTTGAGATTATACACGCTTTATGCGGCCAATAGATTAAGCGATGCACAATCTTATAATGCATTTCCCACAATGCTATACAACAGGACGCCTTTTGTGCAAAGTTATTATACATTATCATTTCATCTTCAGTCTGCTAGATCTTTTCTCCAGATGTATTTCCAGATGTATTTCCAGATGTATTTCCAGATGAATTTCCCCTCAAACTCCATACATCCAACAGACCGATTAGAGAAATCCACAAAGGAGAGTTACAACCCCCTCCAACCAAAACCATTCGCCTAGTTTCGACCAGGGTCCGAGCCTTTTCTCTAGCAGGTCCAAACATTTGGAATAGCCTTCCTGCAGAACTCAGGTTGGAATCATGCCTACTAACTTTTAAAAAAAAACTTAAGACTTGGCTGTTCCGACTAGCCTTCTTGGATCCTTCAGACACACAATAATCTACCATCCTACTCACGAGCCATGGAACCATGCCTTCTTTGTGAGATGCCTCTTATCCAATACCTCCGCAATTAAACTATCTTATGACTTTTGATTTTAAGTTATGGCCCTACTCGGGCCTTTTTTACTCTATTTACTTCCAAGCTGTAAAGCCTCCAAGTTTATAGTCCTTGTTCAATGTAACTTTCTTGCTCTCTTTCTGATTATAACTTATTGTTCCGTTTTTTGTTACAAGTTTCTATCCCTCGTTCGATGTAAACCGATCTGATATGGTATTCAACCATGAAGCTCGGTATAGAAAAATGTGAAATAAATAAATAAATATGTCAGCCAGCAACTGTAGCAAATGGTAGTCTGCAGTCGTCTGTAAGTACCTATGTATTATGGATATAGATAATTTCCTTTTATGGTATACATGAAGCAATCTCTAAAGAGAAGCCGAAGCACTAACCATAGACTGCATGGGTACGAGGTTTTCTATGTAACTTTTCACTTACAGACAGTACAAATAGTCATTAGATAGTAATGGAATATGTTCAATACAGTATCGGTACTTTGCCTGATTTTGGTTCAATAAAATAATTACTATTAGCTTTACCGGTCTCCTCCAAGGTAGTATAAAATGCATGCATTTTACCAGGCAGAAAATTGCCATTCCCCACAAGTGGAAGAAATGGAGAAACCTCCCATGGAAGATGTAAAAAGCATCTCATAAATTTACAAGCATGTCTATTTGCTTTTAGCTATATAGATTGGGTTACATAGATAGGTAGTCGCTCCCTCCGAACATGTAAAATGAAACGCGCATCCAATGGACTCACATAGCTCTTTCCATACTTCAGGCAGGTAGATACCTGTTTGCTACCAAGCCATTCAACTACTGACAGCAAATTACAGACCATGTTGTAGAATTTTAAATTTGAAAAAACCCAGGCTATCCTTCTTTTTTGGCATTATTATATATCACTTTAATTGTCTCTCTGTCTAAGGTATCCTTGTGCATAGTTGTCTTTGTATGCGTCATAGAGCTAATAATCTCCCCTCTCATAACAACTTTTACCATTTCCCAATACAAAAGTGGTTCAGACAAATGTTGTTTGTTTGTTTCTGCAAAGAGTGCCCATTTCTCTTCCAGAAACTTTTTAAACTTAATATTAGCGGGAAACAGCAAGATTAAATTTGCATTCTTTTCTACAAACATGGAACATGCGGAAACAAATTCTCTGTGTGTAGCAGACAACTCTTTCATAGAAATCCTGGAACAGCAAGATTCGATGTTCTTAATATCGCAGCTCTGGACATTTATGGTAAACCTGAAAAATCGCTATTTTATGAGAGTAATTCAGAGTTTTCAAAATGACTACTTGTGGCTTGTTTTTGTTGATCTACGCCAGCCCTAGTTGGTGAGCACGCTCAATTTTTAGCAGGCCCATCAAATTTTGTATTTGGCAGCCAATTTTCCAGCAGCTCGATTAAGTGCTCATCAGATCCTGCCTCTGGAAGACCCACAAGCTGCAGATTACTCCTTCTCACATGATTCTCCAAGTCTTCCAATTTACCCTGCCTGATCAACGACTTGTTTCTCTAATTTAAGTATCTTAGGGGTTCATTTACTAAGCATTTTCTCCACAGACACAGAATGGGAAAAAAACGTTAGTAAGTATAGGCCTTAGTTTGTGTCGTGTTTGCCCCATCATCTGGTAAACTCAGTCGTCCCTCCACATTTTCCATATCCGGCCCATACTCAGCAATTGAGCTTTTAATGGCCAAAATTTGCGTCGATACGACTTCAAATTGACTGCTTAGAACAATCACCTCTGACGAAGGTAGCATTGCGACATTTGCTTCGTTAAGCAAAACTAGGGACATGTTCTCTTTGTCTGCCACCATTTTGCCAGACTCCACGGGTTCTGTTTGTCTTTCCTGTTCAATCTAGTGACAAAACTCTCAGCAATTTCAAAATAAATTTGTCCAAATGCTATTAACAATGTCAGTACTTGCGATTTGAAGTCCAAAACTTGATTTACGGTGCGCAATTACATTTGATTAATGAGGATGCCACCCGGAGCCCGGACTCGCACCTCCCTCTGGGACCACCACATCATGTGACTCCATCGCTGCTGACTCTGTTCACTCAGGCCCCTTGCTTCCTCTTTGTTTTGTCTCCACTTCAGACCGCAGTGGGCGTACGGCAGCCAGAATCTCAAATTCCCCTGGCAATGTCTGAAGCAGCAGCAGGGCCAGTTCCTTACAAGGCCTCCCGGGCCTCACCTGGATCCGCCATATTATCACCTGATACCAGGGATACTGTTGAATATTTCTAAGAATGGCGACAGGGGAAGATTTATTTGTTTATGCGCATGTATATACTGCCTTCCATGGGAGCTCAAAAATACCTCAAGGCTAATCGACCCACGCTCAACCTGCTTTTCCCAATTCTCACTATTCAGTGTGGCTGAGGCACCAACCTGTGCTGGCCAATGAATGAAAGAACTGATAATGCCAACGACCAGGCAAGAAGCAGCTGGCTAGGTATGGAACTCTCCCTTTCCTTGTTGCCCGTTCTCCTCAATGCATCTATGCTCAAAATCCCCAGGCTGACCACATCACGTGCAGCTGCTCAGCGGAGGAGCACTAAGTTCTGCCCCAACAAATGCTTCCATTTGCATCCTTCTTAATTTTTGATGTTCTTTTGGTTTTCTCCCCGCCTTCAGCTCGAGCGCGCCTGTCGCTCCATAACTCACCCCAAAGTACTCCTGTTGGCACCAGCAGGGCGTGCAGAACATGGCCTGCTTGCAAGGAAGCTTTGATACCCAAGTGGCTCGCCTCTTCGTTTGCTTCCTTCAGTTGTTATTATTTTCTGGATAAAAACATAAATATACAGATGAAAGTGAAACCTAATTTCTGTCCAGATGTGTCTGTAGAAAGAGAAACCTCTGTAAAGAGCAAAGCTACTGAATAGGGAGAAGGTCGGCAGGCTTGGTTATCTCGCGATTTTATAATTTTGCTAATAATGGTACTGCTTGCTAATAATGTAAACAATAGAAATAATGGACAAATGCATCTGTAAATATAGAAACCAACCGAATAAATATGGCTATGCATTAATAATTTGGATTTTTCCCTAGATGGTACTTTTTATCCAAACGTGATCCCAATATACTGTACTGAATCTCACATTTCAGTTTGGCAGTCACTGCTGTAGTGCACAGCACTAGTAGCTTAGCTATATCGGGCTGGGGAGAACTGACTTCTTTCTAGGCGTGATACCTTTCATGGGAGTAACAGGAGAATTATCCGGGCATGGTCTCGTATATGAGCTTTCCAAACCACCACAGATCCTGTCTTTTCATATGCAAGCATACATGGGGGGGGGGATCTATGTGATCATAACAGCTCATTGAGAACATCACTGGATAATTCTTAAGCTACTACAGTCACCATGGGAAAAATATCCAAGGGCTTGTTAGATATGCCAATTGTTTGCCTCTGGTCCTCAGTAGGTTGCCCAGAGAAGGTGTCATCCTGGGGCAACACAGAGCTGCTGGAGATGTTTGTTTTTTTTTTCTTCCAATATCCGTCTTTCACTGTAACTGCCACCTGAATCAATAAAAGTAGATTGAACTTACCCAAGTGAAACAATGTCTAAAAGCAAAAAAAGAAGAAAACCAGCCTTGGAACAAATGCATCAGAGTTACAGAGAGCATGCTGAGCTTTAACAGGAAGGTTAAACAGTGGCAGTAATTAGTTTCATTTTCTGTGGCTTGAATTTTGGATGAGCTTATTATTAAAAAAAAAAAAAAAAAAAAAAAGATGGGGGAGGAAAAGGGATCATTAGCTGCATTTACGAGGAACTTGTTGGCCCTTTGGGTGACATTCTGAGTTAGCTGTTCAGTAATTTTATGGCAGAATTAAACTTGAAAATAAGCTAAATATGAAGCAGTCACAACATCTCTCAGGGTTTCATTTTGCAGTGGTCCACCACGTCCTGCCCAGTAAGGTGCTGGTTTTATGCTAATTGCAGCGCAGACCCAGGCATCGTGTAGCATAGTGATCGCTTGCCTAGGCCAGGATGGGGGGCGGGTTTCCCACTGCTCGTCGCCGGGGATGTGCACGCATTTGAACAAGAAGGGAAAGGTGGGAGTGATCTTGGATTGCTCCTGTCCTGCGCGCCGCTGCTGTTGGAAATGGCGCCGGCAGACCGAGGCTGGCACCATCGTTAATTTTTGCCATACAAAATGGCACCGGCCCCGGTCTTCTGGCAGCATTTCCAACAGCAGCAGCAGCAGCGTGCAGGCCAGGAACTAATGACGATTGCTCCTGCCCCATGAAGACATTTTCAGCCACAGGGTAAGAGGGGCTGGGGTTGGAGGGGAGGAAAGGAGCAGGATCTGGGAGTGGCTTTTTTTTTGCTGCAAATGATATTTTTTTAGTTTAGTGGGTTTTTTTGTTTTGTTTAAAACAGACAAAATAAACAGCAAATGAAATGAAAATAAAGAAAGAAAGAAAGTGAAGTATGACAGGATGCAGTGGCCCTAACTGGCCTTTGGATTTGTCATAACAACTCTCACATTACTAGTCTCCTAGGATGGGATGCACAAATACAGTTACAATGCTGAAGCCAGAATCTTCCCAAAAGAGGGGTGCATGCTTTGATCCTTGCCAGTGTGCTGAAGTCCCTGGGATGCGCCATTACAGGGAACCTGTTATTTAACTTCACCCCCTCTCTGGTCATTTTGGAAGTCACAGATGGTGGAATACATCAGCATGGCCAGTTTAGTATATGTATATTTTGTATTTCTGTCTCGGCTTATTCTGCTCAGGAGGCAGGCAAGCTTTCTCTTTTCCTGACTGGGCACCTGCATGCCAGGTTGCACCATAACGCCAGCTTCACTGGAGGCATCGGTATGGGAAGGCCGTGTGCTAAACACCAGGTATTTGCAGGCCTGAGAAGCAGGACAAATCCTCGTTAGTTATGGGGAAGGTGAAAGGCTGAGGGAACTGATTAGAGTAACAGTGTTCTCAGGCTGAAATGAGAGCTTTAGTGGTAGAATTGTTAATTGGGTGCTTACCTACTAATTTAAGCTTGGATGTCAGCAGCACTGCACTTCATTTCAAACCCCAGGTCAGGCTTTAATGCTACATCATAAATTACATAAAAGCACAACACTAACAATTAGATAATTACAGAGACCCATGCGATTGCAATTTAACTGGGCAAGTTCAGGGCAACTATGACAGGAAGAGTGTACAAAGCTTCTCCCCTTATTAGTAAAAATTCATCCTGCAGCCCCTGTGAACTCATAAGAAAGACTGTGAGCGTATTCTAATTACATCTTACATAGACCCCCGTCTTTCCATCTGGCTCCCGCTGCTTTGTTGTCTTTTCAACTGCTCCTTGATACCTCCACCTTGTGCAAGATTTGAATATGCGTAAAGATATTGAGTACCATTGAGTCTCATAGCAGAAAATGGGACTGTTTGAGCTTTGACTAGTACAGCCTAATCATTTCTTTGTGTCACCATTAACTCTTTCAAAGCCAGGGCTGACCCAGTGGCTCAGAGGCAGTGCCGTGCACTTCTAGACGGAAAGCTTCTGCTTGGATTCCCGGATCAGGTCCTTCTATAAGGAAAAGGCGCTGTTGCTCTTGACTACCAGTACAATTGACTGTGGGGTTGATCAGGGAACTGATCAGATTACATTGTCGCTGCAGCTTTGGCTTATCTGATATTGGTATTGGAGGCACTGTACTTGGATAGTTTACTTCATATCTCAAGGCCACCGATAGCAAGTGAGAACTTGTTCCAACACTTTCCTCTGCACCCAGGAGTCACCTGGGGCTAGCGTTGCTACAGAGGCGGCATTCATAAGAACATAAGAAAATGCCATACTGGGTCAGACCAAGGGTCCATCAAGCCCAGCATCCTGTTTCCAACAGTGGCCAATCCAGGCCATAAGAACCTGGCAAGTACCCAAAAACTAAGTCTATTCCATGTAACCATTGCTAATGGCAGTGGCTATTCTCTAAGTGAACTTAATAGCAGGTAATGGACTTCTCCTCCAAGAACTTATGCAATCCTTTTTTAAACCCAGCTATACTAACTGCACGAACCACATTCTCTGGCAACAAATTCCAGAGTTTAATTGTGCGTTGAGTAAAAAAGAACTTTCTCCGATTAGTTTTAAATGTGCCCCATGCTAACTTCATGGAGTGGCCCCTAGTCTTTCTACTATCCGAAAGAGTAAATAACCGATTCACATCTACCCGTTCTAGACCTCTCATGATTTTAAACACCTCTATCATATCCCCCCTCAGTCGTCTCTTCTTCACTTCTTCTCTTCTTCACAGCCCTTGGAGGGAGGAGGCAGTCATGGTTATCAATAAAGGTGACACCCAGTGGCCAGATTTAAAGCCCACGATACCTCTGGTTCCTAGGTCTCGGTCTCAGGACCTTTACTGCCATGATCGGGTGGAAAAATCCCCAGATTATTGTGAATGAGAGCTAATGGCACCAGAATACCAGCACTGGCTCTGATTGAGCTGGAAGAAGGAAAATACTGCCTAGCAAAAAAAAAAAAATTCAATACTTCTCCAGAATGAGATGAAAGGGGACAATATGAATTTCCATTGCAAAATAACTCAGATCAAGAAGTTCCACCAAAAATAAAGGATCCTCCTCTGCAGGATGCACACAAGCGCGTAGAGCTGAAAACTGCTCACCTCTGACATCTGCTGGAAATGGGGTTCAGATAGGACACCAAAAACAAAAGATATGAAAGACACACAGTGTACACACGCAGCGATCTCATAAGCCTTCTTTTCCATCACAAAGCAGGCTAATGATAATGTCATCAAGGCATTTCCTGCCTGCTCTGGTAAATGGACTATTGCTCTCGTACTGGTCAAGCCAATCAGAGGCAATAGCATCACCAGAATGGCACCGTGACATCAGTACAGAGCCATGTGACAAGTAACCAACCCACCATTGCTTATTACATAAGTTAGGGGTTTCGATATAGGAAGAGTCTGGCTGTGCCAGGGACCAGTAGACCAGTTTTTTAATTAGCATTTTCGCTGCCTTGCCATGATCCAGTGTTACAGCAGAATTATCCTAAAAGCTGGATTGCCATGCCAAGGGGGTGATGTGTGGAGGAATGGCCTAGCAGAGCAGGGGGCTAAGGAACTGAGGTTCAGATCCTGCTTCTCCCACTGAGGCCGCTTGTGACCTTGGCCAAGTCACTTCATCGTCTGTCGGCTTGGGCACAAAGCCGGACTGTGAGCCCTGTGCGTACAGGAATGCACTTATTGTACCTGACCGTAACTCACCTTGAGGTCAGGTTTGGAGAGGCAAACCAGCGGGTACTTGAGTGGCGTGGAAGAGAAGCCTGGAGCAGCCGGGAAACCAAGCCCCAGTGCTGCTTTACCCTCTGTTGCTTCCAGTACAAACTGAGATTGGGCGCCCTCTGGGGAAGAGGAAATAACTTACAGTACCCGATTGTAATCCGTACAGCAGAGTGGAATATAAATAAACAAACAAAACTGAGAAGACCGCTGCCTTAACACAGGTCGGGTTCAGTTAGATGCACCGTATTCATCACATGGGGAAGTTATTCCATCTCATCTAAATTCATCTCATCTGGGCACCCGTCCACCTCTACCCTTAACTGCGGACTCTTTAGTACATCAGCAGGCTCTTCTTTTTTTTTTTTTTTTTTTTTTAGGATCTTCAAGAATTTTCTTCTGGTTTTTTTTGTTATTGTTGTTACTGATGTTGCTTTCACTACTATGATGTATTTCTTTTTGGTTTGTATTTGAACATTCATAAATATAAAATAACAGCACAAAAAATACATAAATTCATCTGATTCCAATCGTATTTAATCACAGGGCGAGTAATTTTCAAAGGCTCTTCCATGTGTAAGACAGTGTTTTAGTGAAGGAAATGATTTGTTCTACAATTGCCCATGCGATAGGCGGGGACGTCCTGTAAGCTTGCCTGCGCTAAGGGGCGGCTGTGGAGAGGGGTTTGCACTTACACGCCTGTGCGGAAAATTTCTCAGTGCATTTGTGCAGATGTTTTAGTAGATGCCATCGTGTCCGGGAAGTTTTGGTGGGATAATTTTCAAAGGGCAGGTACAGGCATGCTTTGCCTCTGAAAACTGATGTTGCTTTACTGGCTAACTTATGCGGGACGTTACAAAATTACCCATATTTTAATTTAATTTATAGGTTTGTATTCCACTTTTTCAGGACCCAACCTGTACAAAGCAGATAACAGTGTAAGTCATACACAGTAATATCATCCAGTACATATTATAAAACAAGTATTAAGCATAAAAAAAATTAATCAACAACAACAAAATAATCCCACCAGAGGCAATGCCCAAGACAAGCAAAAACATACTCTCATCAAAGACCCACCGACTAGGCAGAATGAGCAGATATTAGCATGGGAGATACAAGGGCCTCCCTGCAAGAATAGCCAGGTTTTTAACTGGCACCAAAACAGGCGCAAGTATCCTTATTTATCACATTAAGGTTGAAATTGTACATCGGGTGGAGGCTTAATATTCTTTCATTTCTCTCTCCAGTCTGTCCCATCCATCTCTCATCATCGAGACTTGGACTGCTTGGGGCATTTCCCCATCCTGTCTCTCCCAGCGTCCCTTCTGTAATTACTGGATGCCAAGTGCAATGCTGCGGTAATGTCCACTGGCCAAAAGAGCGGAATGAGACTCGTTCAAGATCTATTTTCAGTGCCTCCCTTTGATTAAACATCTGGGGGCCATATTTTAACAAAAGGTTTTCTCCCGGTCTGTGCCCTTGCCAAAACACTATTTATTTATTTATTTATATGACTTTATAGCCCACCGGTCTATTTATTTATTTTTATTTACATGTCTTGTATGCCGTCGTTCCAAATAAAGACCACAGCCTACAAATCTTGGCAGGTAACAAAAGGTGCATACATAGCAAAACAGCACATGTACACATTATAAATTACAAAATCCCAAAACAGAAGAAACGTTAAACGGCTACCCGCAGCAGACTCCTAGACTAGAGCTTTGATGCTTTTGTGCAAGCGGAGCTCAACTCTGAGACTGAGCGTTGTTTAAGCAGTGTTCCAGCCTCGTCCAGGCCAAGAAGCCCAGTCCCAATCTGTGGGCTCTCATTTGCCACCTGACTGCCCTCCTTCCCAGACACAACAGGCTGCGCTTATCGATCATGGGGTAAATTCTGCCTGAAAAATCTGAAGGTTCGACCTGTATCTCAGAAAATGTAGACTGTCCTCCCTGGAAATTCAATTGGAATAAGGGATTTTATAAGTATATAGTTTGCAAACTTATCCCAAACCCCCCACAAAACGTACTGAGAAAGTTAGCTTAGGTAAATGGCTGTAAGTCTGCGTTTGCGACTGCCTCTATGACAGCATGGGTCAGTGCTTTTCTTTAATAAATAGCCCTCGGGGGGATAAGGGAATATTGAGCCTGGATAATTTACTGGTTTGATATGCCACTGGATGACTGTTTACTGATACTTTTGAAACTATTTTGCCCAGTAATGTCCCAAACTACCTGCTAAGTATGCCCCAAATCCTAGCTCCGTCAACCCCTGCAGTAAATGAGTACAGAAATAAAAAGCTGCAGAGATATTTATTCTAGCTCTACAGAGTATTGAATTAGGTTGCAGAGAGACCAAAATACCGTCCTATTCTTCCTCCTTCAGCTGTCTGTCTGGTTCCCTAGTGGCAATCCAGGGGAGGCAAAAGGAAACACTGTCAGTTATAGCTGGTTTTATCTCCTAGTGAATGAATTGCTTTTATGGCCCCAAAATGTCATCTCCCTGGATCATCACATAAAATGCAAGCAGAACATTATGCGTATTGATCTTTTTGTCCTTCATAAATGCTCCAAAGTTCCTCTTAACAGTGTCCGTAGATGTAGCCAAGCTGAATTCCCCTGGAATTGTATTCCATAGATCTCCCCTTTCAATGTAACCCCCTCCTCCCCCCCCCCCCCCCCCCGCCACTCCTTCTCTTGACTTCGATGAAATCTACGTCTGTCTACTGTCGGAAAGCACCCACTCGTTTTGTTGCTCTGGGGCTAATTAGTTCTCCTGTGGGCCCTTCCAATAACTTTTAATGTATTTATTTGTACAACAAAATCATGTTCCTTCTCAACCAGAGAAAAAGGTAAGCTTTTCCTTGCATGGCAACATCTCAGTTCTCGGAATGAAGTAAGTTGTTCTTTGATATTCTTTCTGGGGTCCAGAACTCTGTCCTGTGCTCTAGATGTATCCTAACAAGGACCTTACGCAATAGGAAAATAGCTTTCTAATTCCTTGGTTTCACCCAATCAAGACCTGCCCAGTCTTAATGACTGCTGATTAAATGCTCCTGCATACATAAGAACATAAGGAGCTGTCATATTGGGTCAGCCCGAGGGTCCATCAAGCCCGGCATCCTGTTTCCAACAGTGGCCAATCCCTGGCCAGTACAAAACCTCAAAAAGTGGAATATATATCAAATAAATAAAAAAAATAAATACGGTAAAACTGTTTTCCAAATAAACATTCATAATTGTCCACACAGAAACAATAATAAAAAAAAAAACAACTACTAAACTAAAAACAAGCTGATACTAAACAGGTAGATAACCAAAGTTCATACCACCTTAGGAAATAAACATAACTTGACCTGCTTGTGGAATTTCATAGAATTTAACTCCAGTGTAACTGAAACTGGCAGGCCCTCCCACACCTGACGGGCTACGACTGAGAGAGCCCAAGTCACATAGCATTTCAAATGCATCTTTTGGGCTGGAACTACTCTGCACCAACCCAATTTACACAACAAATAATTTGGGCCATTGCTTGTCATAGCAAGAAAAGTAATGGCCAGCAGCTTGAAACTATGCCCTTTCAGCGGTTGGTAAGCAATGGAGAGGCTCTTTCAAACCTAGACGTTACAGAGACGAGCCTTGCTGCACTATTTTGCAATAATTGAAGCTTAGGGGTAAGCCTAGCCGGTAAATCCACATACAGTACATTACAGTAATCAAGGACTGATATAATCAGGGCAGATGCTACTGATTTTAGGTCTTCAGGCTGAAAAAAAAAGAGACCAGAGCTGATGCACAACCTTAAGCAGTAAATAGACCCAACCTGCCCAAAATAAGCCTCCATGGAACAGCTAAAGTCCGATACCTTAGCTTTTGATCTGAGACGAGATTGTAATGATATGGCTGAACAGTCAACGTTGACAATCTCTCCAGCGCATTAGGAAATAAAGCTTTGTAATTCTTCACAATTATTTTAAATTTCATGAATCTGCTTAGGGTTCAAGGTCCATGGGTCATTTCTCTTAGAAAATAAGGTATCAGGTATGCAGGTCAGCTGCACGCTGGAAAATATGCGCGTATTTTTTGAAAATAAAATATTTACGTGTATCTTCCCCTCTTCCTCTGACTTTCTCCCCTGCCCCTCCCCCGTCTCCTTGGACAGCCCTTGTTCTCTGCAGCTAAATTTAACTTCCTACTGAAACTAGGCAGCTGGATTTATTCTCTCAGAGGGCTGTGATTTTCATCTGGGGGAGATCTAGCTGGGTAACTCCTTAGTTATCTGATTGGGTCCTTCCATAAATTCACCTCATTGGATACAAACAATTACTCCAAAGTCAATGAGAAGCAACTAGTTGGAGCAGTATCCCTTAACAAAGCAAATCCTCCTGCCCTTTGGCCAGAGAGCCCTTCCGTTGTCCAAGATAACGTCATCATGAGACACAACATGTGTTAGAAGACTGAGAAATCTGAAACTCTGACTATGATATATAACTTATGCCCTGGAATATGTGGTGGTGGTAAAGAGGAAAGGTAGGAAGGGAAAATGAATTAATTGAGTAACCAAGAATAAGAATAATTGTAATTTGTCCCCTAAAATTATAATTGTTCCATAAATCGTTTGGTCTGCCTGGCCAAAGCGTTGATAGTTTATTTTGCAGATTGGCATCTGGCAGCCATTTTTTTTGATTGGGGCTCATGCTTTAAGCAGGCGGGGGAGCTTGATTAAAGGTCTATGTTAGCGGGGGTTTATTTTATTTATTTATTTAAAAACATTTTTTCTATACTGTCGTTCAGTTGAATTCCATCACAACGGTTCACAGTGAGGCACATAAATACATTTTTGGTTGCTTGAATAGATTAGTGCTATCACTAGGGTGTGCCATTAAATTTCTTTACAAAGTTTCATTAGAAAAAATACTATTCGTAAAGTGATATAAGTCTTGTCCGATTTCTACCTTTGTCAGTCTTATTTACATGTATAACTCTACCGTAATGTATATTTAGTTTTAAAAGATACACATAATGCACAAAACAGGGTGCTGCGTGCTGATGGTCTGCTGCCAGATTTCATATTCCACTATTCTCCGTTCTCTTTGTAGAAGGCTTGTTTGAAGAGCCAGGTTTTTAAACTCTTTTTGAAAAGTTTGAGATCTCTCTGAAGTCTGGTTTCTAAGGGCATGGTGGTTCCATAGGATTGGTCCAGTATGGGGTATGAGGAGTAAATGCTGTGATCTTGGTGCATTTTGTAGTGAATTTTAGTTTTGATGCTATGATGACAGTTATGTTATGCTCTGTATTACATTTTGAGGGTGATTTTTCAGTGCTCTGCGAGGGGCTACAGGGTATAGGATCGCTTTTGCATGTACTCTCTCCCACCCCACCCCCTCAACCTCACTGGGAAATTTTCAAAATCCCATTTATCGTTTTATGCATGTAAATCATTTTGAAAACCAGGCCCTCTGTCTACGAATTTATTATAACAACAACTGAGGAAAGACTAAAGAGGTTAGGACTTTTCAGCTTGGAGAAGAGACGACTGAGGGGGGATATGATAGAGGTGTTTAAAATCATGAGAGGTCTAGAACGGGTAGATGTGAATCGGTTATTTACTCTTTCGGATAGTAGAAAGACTAGGGGACACTCCATGAAGAGAAAGTTCTTTTTTTACTCAACGCACAATTAAACTCTGGAATTTGTTGCCAGAGAATGTGGTTCGTGCAGTTAGTATAGCTGTGTTTAAAAAAGGATTGGATAAGTTCTTGGAGGAAAAGTCCATTACCTGCTATTAAGTTCACTTAGAGAATAGCCACTGCCATTAGCAATGGTTACATGGAATAGACTTGGTTTTTGGGTACTTGCCAGGTTCTTATGGCCTGGATTGGCCACTGTTGGAAACAGGATGCTGGGCTTGATGGACCCTTGGTCTGACCCAGCATGGCATTTTCTTATGTTCTTATGGTGATATTTGTGTTCTGAACTTAGCTGCAGTTATGAGGAGGAAGTGTTTGAAGAAGCACACCTAGGAGTTAGTCTTGATGTGCCTGGATAATCCCTTGTTTTCTACATATTAACATGCCCAAAGCTTTTGAACAAGGAATTGCACCTTCCCTTCTTTCCTACCTTCTGATTCCCAGGAGTCTCGCTTCTTTCCTGCTGGAGGTCTCAGCAGAGCACGACGAAGCCCCAGTTTGCAGTCTTTGGGTTTTTGCAGTGATTATTAACCTCCTGCTAAGGCATTTCTGCAATGGAGAAAGGGCCAAGGCTGCACTTTATTTTTTTTTAAGCCTGAAGGTGGAATTAGAAAGCTGTTAATTAGCAGCTCTGGCACTGGGGAGACCACTGTCAGCTTTCCAGGGCTCGCTCTCTGATAAAGGGATGATAGCAGGAAGTGATGCATTGACATTGATTAAAGAGCTGTGATGAATCAAGATAAAACCCCTCCACCTTTACTTTCTCCCAGACACTGCTCAAAGGTGAAATCCTATGTCCCTTGCATCTCCAGAAGTTTTAATAAAAATGGATCATTTTTCAGCCATAACAAAATAGCTGTTGTAACATAGCTCAAAGCTGCTCAACATATGTAAAAATAGAGATTCTCTCATTGCTACAAAGGATTTTCCGCAGTCTAAATAGCCGGGGAACTGCCTGATAGTAATACCCTGTCCTGGGGCAAGTGAGTATGCTATAGAACTCAGGTGATATGTGTTATAATCCCTATTCACAGAGGGTTTTGCTGGGATTATTGCATTAGCAATGTTTAATTTTTTTTTTTTTTTTTTATTCAAGATAATAGTTTGTCGTTGATCATTTTAGCAGTGGCACTGTACATTTTGTCACAGGAGCCCTCCAATCAAGTATTCTGTCCGTCATTTAGCTGTGGGCAGATCCCGGAGGTGAGGGGAGAGGAAAGCAAGATGGTCAATTTCTGCGGATTTGATTTAAAAATGTAAAGCAACAAAAATTAACTCCTATGGAGAGGAGCAGAGAAGCCACTGACTCAGCCCCGCCTGCATTTTAAGAGCTGACTCAGCAGTGGAACTGGAGAGTTCAGTCTAGGATGAGGCTACGCCTCCAGCCCTTAAGATCAGGCTTCCCAGCACTAGTGTAAGTCAGTGACGTAGCACTTATTAATGAAACTGTGAATATGTATTTAGGGAGTCATTTTCAAAGATTGCTCTCAGCTTGTGCATATAAAACTGGCAGACACATGTGCAAGTAGACTCCGTGCATGTTAAGTGAATTTTCAGAAGGGCAGAAGCACCCGCAAACTGCTGCTGCCATGCACATACAAAATGAGGGTGATTTCGATGACGTTCAGGGCAGGCTTTGCAAGTTCGTGCACATTTAAGGGTTTTAGAACCAAAGTATGTGCATACATTATCCAACACACGCTCATGATTTTCTACCTGCTAATCTAGTCGCGAGATTAAATCCGTTTTCTCTCTTGTCTGCAGTTTTGGGTTGGGGGTTGGAGTCTGGAGTAAGTGGAGGTGTGGGTGTACAGGTGACGGTCTGTGCGAAATGATGCTTGGAAGAATGAAATTCAAGATACTGGCACTAGTGTTTAAAGGAATCAAGGGTCTTGCCCCTCATAACATAAATGCAGCTTTGAAACTATATTGCCCTGCTCGAACCCTGCGCTCAGTTTCTCAAATGCTTTTAGGCATTCCTTCATTTAAGCAAGTTCACTTAGATGAGTCAAGAGAACGTGTTTTCTACATTCAGGGGTCAACCCTCTGGAACACTCTGCAGCTACAAATAAAGAGAGAAGTAGCAATAACAACCTTTAAGAAAGTGGTGAAGGCATTGCTATTTGAGCAGGTTTTCAGTTCACACACTGAAGAGAGAGCCCTCAGCAGGTCACAGTTTTCTCAGTAATCAATAAAGAGCCAGCTGAACAGCGTAACTATGTTTTTATGTTTTATGGTTTTATTGCTTATTTGATTGACTATTTTTGATTTGTGATGTCCGTTGTTATTAATTTATGAATGTACTTTGTAAATCGCTTAGAAACGTTAAGTAATACATAAATTTATAAATAAATGTGTATAAGTGTTTTCATAAGCAAGATATAACTAAGGGGTTATTACATGCACATGTTACAATTATTTAATGTGTAAAATATATGGCATATATTTATAAAATAGGGGTATAAACTATGAGGATCCCTGCATTAAAAAAATGCGCATCTACTGAAACACATGAATGTACCTTTGGGATGGGTGCATGGGTCTCCCTTCTAACTTTCACCGGTTCTCTCCCAGAGCAGGAGAAGCTGCTGGGGACCATTCATGGGCCTAGCTGCTAAGAAAACCATGGTGGCAGCTTGTCAGTGAGCCCTGCCCTTCTCTTCTTCACTGGGACCCCCTCCAGCCTAAGGATGGCTCTGGATGATGCACAGGAGCATCCACACGTTGCTACAGAAGAAAGATGATTTATTGCTCCAAGCCCCCTCTCAGAGCCTGGGAGCAGTCCAGTTGTCTCACAGTCCCGAGGTCGGTTTTAATTTCCCCAGTTACTGGCCCGGCCTTTCCCCCGCTCCGCGCCGTTCACCTGCAATATTTACTCACTTCGTCTTTGAGTGGCGAAGAGATCCAGCAGTGGCGGCTCCCCTTTTCCTCAGCAGGCAGCCCCGCGTACTTCATGCTTTAGACTCGGCAAAAGAAAAAGCCTTTTGTATAATTGTTGCTGCCTCTGCCGAAGAGTGAAATAGCCCCAAATTCAGCAGGCAGTAAGGGGAGGGGAGCAGATAAGTCTGTTCTGTTAATGCAAGAGGCACAAGTGGGCATTATTCATGCAGCCGCGCGCTGAGTGGAGGCCCTGCTCCTTGTAGCAGGGGTAAACGGGAGAGTGGGCTCGGATCGGGGAGAAGTAGCATCCTCTCGGCAGTAGGTGGGGGTGTAGGAACATGGTTAAACCAAGCAGCACCACTTCCGCCTGCTTCTGACAAGGTTCCCTTTTGGACGCTGGCTGATGCACCTCCTTTGGGCGTGAGAGGGAACAATAAGACGGTAAAAACTGGGGCTTGTTAATAATCTTGGCGTGCTGTCCTGTGAAAGGCACAAACACTTTGCTGTCCTTGGAGATGCCCCGCTGTTCCTTCCGTTTCACTCCGAGGTAGAAGCCCAGGTCAAGCTCCCTTTCCTATTAAGGGCTTTTTCTTGGGATAACGTAATTTTCTTCCTGTGTTACATTCGTCTTTCTCCCTTACTCCTAATTGAATGCAGTAACGCAAACTCCAGGAAATAGGTGCAAGGCATTTTTCTTTTGCTTTCTTTCAAAATCATATTTTCCGTGGATCACATTACAAAAATAGTATTCTTTACGTCTCCTGGATCTTGTGGGTTTCTGCGTGCAATGTGTCCTCTTGTTTTTCCAGCTGCACTGGGAGGTTTGGGCAGTCACTTGTTCTCAAGATGGTCTGGCGCAGTTCTGCAGCTGCCACCGTAGGTGCATCCCGGACGCCGTGACAAATCGTTTGCGTTCTCCACTTCAGATGTCACTGGGAGGGACCTGCTTTTTCGTTTAGTCTCTGGACTTAAAGCCCAGGCGGAGCAGAGTCTCCCTAAGACAGTCCTTAGGACCCCTTATTAGAATATTTAAAATGAACTTGGTCCTTAGACTGAAGGCTTAGAATATGGCTCATGAATGTTCCCTGTAGATATCCTGAATATCAGACCTGGTTGTGGGTCCCAAGAATCAGCACTCAGGAAACCTTGCCCCAGGGACGCATACCTACTGCCGACCAGTTGAGAAATGTTTTAGGTTAGTCCAATAAAAAGGTACCGCCTTATATACTTTTTTGTTTATTAATCTTTATTTCACACTTGCCAAAGAGATGACAAGCAACAGCAAGCATTTCACAGACCTGTCTGGCCTGCTGCAGAACCACTCTTAAAAAAACAAAACCACAAAATGGTAAACACAACATCCAACAAAAACACAGAGCAAATCCAATTAATAAACAGTAAATACTTATAAATCAGCAAACATATTAAGACATCAATAAAGCAAAATAAAACACAGACTACCATAAGGTTCAAAAGTATTTTCCTACTTAATGGGATCTCACTACCACAACCTACAACTTCTAAAGTATATGAAGTGACCCCCAGGTCCCCACCAGATGGCCCTAGATCCCTGCCTGGTAGTTAGAACTAGAAGGGACAGACCATTCCCTACAGCACTTCCCCCTGAGGTTGTTCAGAAGGGGTGGGGAGGGTCAGGCCCTGAGAGAGCATGGTCAGCTTGAGTTAGCCTTTGAAGATCTCTGTTTGGTTTCCCAGTGCAGGTTGAGGCCTACCGTCCTAGCTGGGCATTTTTTGTAAAGAGGAGAGTCCTGTCAGTGCCCTGCCTGAGAGGATCTGCTCCTGTTTTAGAGATGAGCCTTTTGTTAGAGTTTGGCTATTGTAGGATTTTTGACTGGTGTGAAACCCTGGTCCAGTCCTGATGAAGGACAGGCCCCGGATCCAGAGGCAAGGGAGGTGAAGATCTGTTAGCCCCCTGTCCAGTCGAAGGAAGGAGCTGCAGTGACAGTGTCACCCCAAAGGAGAGTTTTGGGACTTTGCAAGTGTTGGGTCCCCCCCCCCCCCCCCCCCTTTGTTTGGTGATGAGGTTTTTTGTAGCAGCTTTCTGACATTGGAGCTGCTGCCGATCTTTATCAGACCTGAGAGGTCACACCAGCAGGAGAATCGAGGAAAGGAGCAGAAAGCAGACTGGACCTTTTGGACCTCAGGATTTTTTTCGGGAACAGGGGATCCCTCTGGCCTACTCAGCCAGCCCCTGAGTTTACCTGGATATTCAGTGACCACTGAATAGCTAAATAAATCCTACTTATTTGGCGATCTCCCGTTTGCATATCGAGCCCTAACGGGTCAATTAAAAAAATGCTCAGATCCCTAAATTAGGTGTTTACATTTTGAGCTCCTGAATTTAGGGAGATTTTCAGCCAAATGTAGGGAGATTTTCAGCCAAATGTAGATACCTTTTAGGGACCCAATGCTTAGAAGCTTAAATTTAGACCTGCAATTCATTTGTCTCGATTTAGAACCTAAATTATGTGCCCAGTCCTGAAAATCAGTTCCAAGCGCTTAACTGTTTGATTTTTCTCCGCCCTAACTCCAGCCCATGGCCATCCATTTTTTTAGGGACATAAATTTAGGTGCTCGGCTCTTGTCTGTTTTCACAGGGTTGGATTTGGGCTCCCAGCCCCCCTAAGTCGGGCAGCTAAACCCTTTGAAAAGCGATCCCTAAGAAACCCACAAAACGGAAAATGATTCTGAGTGCGCGCGCGGTTTAAATAAACGATGGCACAATTAATTCACCTCGATTCTCCAGGAGCGAGGTTAAAGCACCTGTGCTCTAGAACCTTTCCTGCACGGGATCTCACTGCTTGTCTTTTGCTATTCTCTATTGATCAATCCTCTACCATTTATCGAGCAATCATCAGTCTGTTTCTCCCTCATATAGGCGCACATTTCACATCCATACAAATATATTTTTCTTTTAATTCTAACTCGTGCACCCTCTCCAAGACTTGTGAATATGCGCAGGGGTTGTCTCCAGTAAAACAACGCAGTAATGTCGTACAGGATATGGCTGGGCAGGGCACCTCTGCTCAGGGAGAGCTGCATTTTAAGGATCTCCACTCTGAATATTCATCAGACATAGGCACTGTCCATGAGCGTGATTAATTTGCGTAATTTGGCTGCCTGGAAAAACAGACACCTTTGCACCTGTCTAGGACAGCAATTGCCTGTTTTAGATTATGGTGAATAAGCCACTTGTGGCACAGCCAGAAGCAATGCATTGGATAAGATCTGTAGGGCTTTGTTCAGTAAAAGATATTTGTGACTAGTTAGATGAAAATTAATGAGCAGAGATTAGCTAGTAATGTATTCAGTTAGTATGCAAGCTGAGCAAAAGAGAGCTTTTTAGGTGAATAAGTGGTAGAGAGTGGCAGTTTGGTCAGTACCACACTCACAGGATCCAAAAATCCTTTGGGCCTTAGAAGTTGGTCACATAAAACTGATCATCCTATCATGGGTTCCTGCCTGGCAAAGTGATAAATAATACCCCTAACTTACCTTGTGTACATCCCCAGTGACCATGATAGATAGTATCTCTACCTTACCTTGCGTACCTCTCCTAGGACAGTGATAAATAATACCCCTTACTTACCTTGCGTACATCCCCGATGACCATGATAGATAGTATCTCTACCTTACCTTGCGTACCTCTCCTAGGACAGTGATAACTAATATCCCTAACTTACCTTGTGGACCTCCCCGATGACCATGATACATAGTATCTCTACCTTACCTTGCGTACCTCTCCTAGGACAGTAATAACTAATACCCCTAACTTACCTTGTGTACAGTGATATAATACACCTAACTTACCTTGTGTACCTCCTTTAGTATAGTGATATATAATACCCCTAATTCACCTTTTGTACCTCCCCTATGACCTTGATAGATAATACATTTACCTTATCTTGTGAACCTCCCCTGGTACAGTGATAGGTAATACCTCTATTTTACCTTGTATACCTCCCCTAGTACAGTGATAGAAAATATCTCTACCTTACCTTGTGTGCACCTCCCTTTTGATAGTGATAGATAATACCTTACCTTGTGTACCTTTCCTAGTATAGTGATAGATAATACCTCTGCCTTACCTTGTGTACCTGCTCTAGTACACTGATAGATAATATCTCTACCTTACCTTGTGTACCTGCTCTAGTACACTGATAGATAATACCTCTGCCTTAGCTTGTGTACCTGCTCTAGTACAGTGATAGATAATACCCCTAACTTACCTTGTGTACAACCCCAATGACCATAATAGATAGTACCTCTACTTTACCTTGTGTACCACTCCCAGGACAGTGATAAATATAATACCCTTAACTTCTCTTGTGTACATCCTCGATGACCTTGATAGATAGTATCTCTACCTTGCCTTGTGTACCTCTCCTAACACAGTGATAAATCATACACCTAACTTACCTTGTGTACCTCCCTTAGTACAGTGATATATAATACCCCTAACCTACCTTGTGTACCTTGCTTAGTACAGTGATAGATAATGCTCTTAACTTACCTTGTATTCCTCCCTTAGTACAGTGATATAATACACCTAACTTACCTTGTGTACCTCCTTTAGTATAGTGATATATAATACCCCTAATTTACCTTTTGTACCTCCCCTATGACCTTGATAGATAATACATTTACCTTACCTTGTATACCTCCCCAGTACAGTGATAGATAATACCTCTGCCTTAGCTTGTGTACCTGCTCTAGTACACTGATAGATACTACCTTTGCCTTACCTTGTGTACCTGATCTAGTACACTGATAGATAATACCTTTGCTTACCTTGTGTACCTGCTCTAGTACACTGATAGATAATACCTCTGCCTTACCTTGTGTACCTGCTCTAGTACACTGATAGATAATACCTTTGCTTACCTTGTGTACCTGCTCTAGTACACTGATAGATAATACCTTTGCTTACCTTGTGTACCTGCTCTAGTAAGGTGATAGATAATACCTCTACCTTACCTTGTGTACCTGCTCTAGTACACTGATAGATAATACCTTTGCTTACCTTGTGTACCTGCTCTAGTACACTGATAGATACTACCTTTGCCTTACCTTGTGTACCTGCTCTAGTACACTGATAGATACTACCTTTGCTTACTTTGTGTACCTGCTCTAGTACAGTGATAGATAATACCTTTGCTTACCTTGTGTACCTGCTCTAGTACACTGATAGATACTACCTTTGCCTTACCTTGTGTACCTGCTCTAGTACACTGATAGATACTACCTTTGCTTACCTTGTGTACCTGCTCTAGTACACTGATAGATACTACCTTTGCCTTACCTTGTGTACCTGCTCTAGTACACTGATAGATACTACCTTTGCCTTACCTTGTGTACCTGCTCTAGTACACTGATAGATAATACCTTTGCCTTACCTTGTGTACTTGATCTAGTACACTGATAGATAATACCTTTGCTTACCTTGTGTACCTGCTCTAGTACACTGATAGATACCTTTGCTTACCTTGTGTACCTGCTCTAGTACACTGATAGATAATACCTTTGCTTACCTTGTGTACCTGCTCTAGTACACTGATAGATAATATCTTTGCTTACCTTGTGTACCTGCTCTAGTACAGTGATAGATAATATATCTAGCTGGTTAAGGTGGAGCCTGTCCCTTCAGAATAGGCTCCCCTTTCGCTGGAATGTTCCCCAGTTTCTAACAAACCTAAAACCCTCTTCCCTGCACCTTTGGCTCACACAATTCTTAACACTTGTAAACAAATACTTACTTATACTAGCACACACAATTAATCCAAGCTCTGTTCTCCCTGAACACACACAATTCTTAACACCTGTAAACAAATACTTACTTATACTAGCACACACAATTAATCCAAGGTCTGTTCTCCCTAAACACACACAATTCTTAACACTTGTAAACAAATACTTACTTATACTAGCACACACAATTAATCCAAGCTCTGTTCTCCATAAACACAGTCAACGATGAGTGGCGCCTCATAGAAAATACTGTTCTACAGTGCTCAGACCCGAAAATGATGACATAATTATTGGGAGGCCAGGGAGATTAAGATATAATTTCAAAAAACATGACAGGGAGGGTGTAATTGGGGAGACAAAATACACAGAAAGTTTGTAATTTACATGTCAAAATACCTTTTTCATGTTTTGATTGGATTAGACTCTGCCTTTCCACTTCATTTATCTTGGCTTCACTTAGCGGTGGCTGAAATGACAACGCGTGTTCGTATTTGTGACACACTCTGCTTGCAGAAGCTTTCTTATTCTAACAGAAAAGTTATCCATCTAAATGGCTTAGCCGCGACATTCAGTGATTTAAACCAGCTTTATCAGGCTAGAATTCAGCTGTATTTGTCATGGGCACTGATAGGTGTTCTGGGGAGGAGTGGAATTAGCTGGTTAGGTAAGGATGTAACTACTGTTGAGATTAGTTGATTTAAGGCAGGCTGTGATAATTCAGTTTCTGTCATTCTGCACTGGGCTGATCCTTGCTTGGGAGAGTATATTCATTAACACTGGGGTAACTTTAGGGTAAGTGGGTAGATAAAAAAAAAACTTTGTGCTTCTTCACTAAGGGATCTAGAGGTGCTCATCAAACTCATTCATTTCCATTAGAATCAATGTCTTGAATTTGTCATGGGTTTCATTTGATTGGTTGATCTAATAGCACATCGCCATTCATTCAGGAGTCTGGAGAACAGCTCGTTTGACTGGAACATGAGACGTTCTCTTGGTCTTCTCGAAACCCATAGCCGTCTTTCATTCTTGATCTTAAATGTTTTGAAGAAGAGCAGAATAATTTTTTAGCTTCGTAATCTCAAACGTTCTGTCTGTCATGGCAAAAACAATAAAGTGCGATTGGTCTTGCTTGAGATTACTTTCTAAAAGAGGCATTGTTAGCTATGGGCATGGGGAATCTATTTATTTATAAAAATGTATGAATCGCCTTCCAAGACCTACAATAAGTTCTTCCAAGGTGATGTACAATAGCAATAAAACAACAGATCCTAACAATATTTCAATAAAAACTTAAAACAATTATACAAATAAAAATACTAAAGTCCATGAGAAGTATAATTAAAAAACTTAAAGCAAAAGGCCTGAACTCAAAGCTCGGAAGTCATCAGCCAAGTCTTCTGTTTACGGCGAAAGCGCAATAAGCCTGTTTCTTTCCTGATAGATGAAGGAAGATCTGACAGTGCCCTGAATCCTTCCCTCCATGCTGCACCTGCTATGTGCCTCATGCACTGGAACCAATACGGGTGGCAGGAGCACAGAGGCCAGGTCGGATGTGAGGAGAGAGGAGGCCATTTTCCGTGGGTCAGTACATGTACAGCCAACTCCACTTCCTTCCACAGTCTTTCCTCGCCGTTTCCTTTCTGTCCCCCTCCCCCCACATATGCTGCCTATTGCCATGGGGATAGGAGGAGGGGGAGGGGCTGGAGCAGATGTAATTGGGAGTCAGTTCAGAATATGTTACATTGCATGCATCCTGCAGTAAGATAATAAACATCAACCAGTGCAGTGTATCCCCTTGGCCCTTCCAGTGCATTTGACTACGTGATTGGTGAATATGATGAGGGCAATTTTCAAAAACCATTTACCCATATAAACGGCTTTACCTAGAGAAAAGGGCTTTTGAAAATTGCCCAGCCTGTAAGCAGGTAAAAGTTAGTGTGTTGTGCCACAATGTCCGTACGTGTACCCGCGTTTTCGTGGAGGCGTTCCCAGGGGTTTGCAACATGCATTAATTCTGCATTCTCAGAACGTTGCATGTAGTTTGGTCGGAAAAAGTATCTGTAGAAAACAGGATCTAAGTACTGTCACGTTCTGTGTTCTTACAGAATTGTTCTTGGCGTGGAGGCAGGGAGTATTTAATTATCAAAATCTTAGCTGGGAAGGGGGGCCCTGTGTGCCTCTAAGGTTTGTAGACTTGTTTCCTATCTAGATGGAAAACACATTAATGCAGCTGCATTAGAGAAATCTCTCCAGCGTTAATCTCTCCCTTTAAGCTGCTGTGCAGAAGTAACGCAAGTCCTCCTGTATCCTTAGAGAAGACTGCCCGTTAGGTGGAAGGGTTTGAGAAAAGGTGGATGCCCCACACCGTACTAGTTTATTATGAAAAAGGCAGCTGGCTAAGGCATATGGAAGCTCCTTTTCTGTTTGTGCTGTTAGTTTGTAGAACAGCTTTTCCCCGGCATGGGACAATCTTATGGGAAATATGTGCAGTGACTTGCTGGATGAGAAGATATATTATGCGAAAAAGTACTGAGGGCCATCGTTGCCTGCCTCCAGGGAGCTGTGCGGGACATGGGAGGAAGGCTTTTACGAGAAACAGATTCTCCAAGGGTGCTCACAGCTCGCCTGGAAAGGTTTCTAATTTTTTTTTCACTATTTTTGTGGTACACACACACTTTTTAATTATTGGATTTTTTATTCATCAGATGTTTTGAAATATTTTATTGGTGTTTGGGAAATTTTGGATATTCTATTCATTAACTGGTTTGAAATATTTATTCATTTTATGGATATGATTTTACTATTATGATTGATGTTTTATATTTCTTGATTTTATTATTTGTTTTATGAAGAATGGTAATGTTTCTGTTTTTCCATTGTGGCTCTGCATACAGAGGCTGGCTTGTTGTGGGTTCCAGTTCAGTTCTTCTCAGCACGTTTATACTTTCCCGTTCTCTTTATTCTGTATTTGGTCAGGATCTCTCTGTATTCTGCACATATATGACCGAGGTGAGGTATTTTGCTAGCATGTAATTTCTGTGCAGGGATGGTTTTCTAAATAAGATTTTTATTGGTGTTTTAGGGCCTGGTGTAATATGAGCAGTGTTGCCTTTTCATAGATAAGGTTGTTAGGGTTGTTTTGGTATGTGAGGTTTATTATATTGTAATGGTAATTCTGTTTATTCATGGCTTTCTGAGGATCAAGCTCTCACCCAATACACATTACAAAAAGTCTAATTACATAGAAGTTGCAAGTGTCTTTTTTGCAGAGTTTTCTGGTTGGCACCAAAGGAGCACATGTAAATATAATATGCATGTTGTAAGTGATATTTTTGCCTCAGAAGACTGCACTTTTGAATGCTGTCATGTAAAATTTGTTATAAATACATAATTTGTGTGTGTCTGTAAAGGGTGTGGGAGTGTGTGGCATGTATGTAAGGCTGTAAGGTTTGCCTACCCTTCCCTATCCATAGGTTCTGGGTGGGGGGGAGGGATATCAGTTTTTAAAAATATAGATTGCTGGACGGAGCTGGGCTTTATTTGATGGGCCCGGGACGGGCACTGAATGAATTTGGGGAAGGGGGGGGCAAGCACAGTCAATTTTTGCACAGGGCAACAATAAAGCTAGAACCGGCCCTGTAGAAAACAGTGCTGACTGTATAACCTTGCCAGGTGTATTTAAGCAGTGCAATAGCAGGCTCCTCCAACGCCCTCCCAGCAACCAGTGGGGGCGTTGACTCCAACTGCATCCCAGGCTCGGAAGCTCCATGCTGAAACTGTTAGGGTCAGCGGCCGTAGATTAGGCCTCCTTCCACCATTGACCTCTCCAAAGACCACTGGGCCATCCAGCTGAAACAACAAAATAGTCAGTCGGCCCTTGCACAGTTGGAGCGAGAGGCACCAGCTTCTTCCTCTGGTGACCTTTCCATTTGCGTTCCAGTGAACAAGATGTTTGCAACCAGTAGCAGTGCACCCGCTTACACGCGGCTTGCTTCTGCCATCTTGCCTTTTCAAAGCAAATGTGGAACCGCTAGAGCCATGTTGTCACCCGCTGCAGCATCCTGGCACATTTCCTAGCAGCTGTGATGTGGCAGAGATGCAGAGACTCCTTGGTCACTGAGCAGAGAGCTACTCAGCAGGGTGGGTCGGGGCCGTTACAGCAACTTGCTGCTGTATTGTTGTTGTTGCTGTATTTCAAGTGCCAAAACAATTTTATTATTCACATATTATCAGGCCTTGCCAATTTCCCTTCAAAAACTTGAGGAGAAACACACCATTTTTTCAAAGCAACATACACTAATTAAATACATATAAATATTCTAAAAGGAATTCCAGTTATTCTCCTTAGCTCAACTCTAAACAATGCCGCTTGGTTGGAAAGAGCATTTCCCTGCATGCAACATCCCAGAGCAGAGCAGGGCTATGCTTTATCCCGTGCAACCCATGGAAACAGAGAAAAAGATGGCAGATAAGGACCTTAATTCAGGGCTTCCCAAACCTGTCCAGCCAGTCCGGTTTTCTGGATATCCACAATGAATATGCGTAAGATAAATTTGCATAGACCAAATCTGCATGATATGCGCATTTATATTCCAGTGCCAATGGGATTCTCATCTCCCACCGTCAGAGGAGCAGAACCCATCTGGGAAATGACTGCAAAGTCTGTGGGGTTCCCAAGCCCCCACTAGCAGAAGAGGAGGATCCTTGCAGTGGCAACCCCCAACCCTCACCAGTAGGAGCCCGGGAAAGGTGAGAGGAAGTGGAGGGGGGTGAGAGGAAGTGGAGGGGGGTGAGAGGAAGTGGAGGGGGGTGAGAGGAAGTGGAGGGGGGGTGAGGTGTAAGGGGATGGAGAGAAGGGGATACGACAAAAAGGGGAAAAGGAATAGGGGGTGGGAAAGGGGGGAAGAAAGTAGGAGGGAAAGTGTGACCCCCCCCCCCCCCACACACACATACCCCCACCCTGCCATTCATCCACTCCACCAGGGGGCAGGGTTTTCAGGGGTGTGGCAGGGGGCTTATTATCTGCCATACTTCTGGGTACCCTGACGCCTGCCTCCCCCCTACCTCAGCATTTCAAATGAGCAGATTTCAAGGGACCCCCCCCCCCTCACCAGTCAGTAAAGCTCTGAGGAGGAGGATGGACCTTCTTACTCCCCCACCCCCCACCTCCAATCCTGGCTGTCTCGGTGATTTGAAATGGCCCTTGGCTTGATAAATGTGGCGAGCCCTGCTCTAAGACAGGCACTTCTTGCTGCTTACATCCCGTGTCATGAGGTTTTTGGAAGACCTCCTCTGGATCGCTATCCTCTCGAAACTTCAGCCTCCAGAACTGGGCACAGTCCTCCGTCTGGGGCCTCACCAGGGACCTGCCCAGCGGCAGAATCACCTGCCTGGCCCTCCCCGGGCAGCCCAGCATCTCTTCTGGAGCTGAACACTGCTTCTCTGCTAGGAGATCACCCCCAGATTCCTTTCCTGGTCTGGCACGCTTCGGCATCTCATCCCCACTATGGATTTTGGCACCATAAATTTTTATTTTAGATTTTTTTTTTGGTTTTGCCTGATTGTATCCTTTTTTTTTTGCATTGAACCTTAGCTGCCAATCTCCTTTCTCATAACTTCTCATTGTGCCTACTACCTCAGGGGCATCCACTCTGTCGCAGATCTGAGTGCCAGCTGCAAAACGGCCAGCTTTACCCATGTACTCGTCAGCAGAACCAGTCCCAGGACGCCTCCCTGAGGCGCTGCGCTGAGAGCCGGAGAACCCTGAATGTTACTCAGCAGCTGTTAGCAAACGTCCGAGTCGCTTCAGCTCCTAACCATCAACTCTGCTTCTCAAAGACAAAGAAAATCCTGCTTCGGCTGTGGATTTTAAGCTTCCTTTGTGCTGTACTCGCACTATTGTGTGTGTGAACTACAGATCCCCACTGTGTGGTCAATTATACACTCATCCTGCTTTAGATTCACTTATCCAGAGCTGCTGACTGTCTGTGAGCAGAGCCCATCAGAGGCTTATTATCTGCAAAGAAGGGGGGAAAAAAAAAAAAGCATCAAATATTCCCTCTCCTAATCTGCCCTGGAAAATCAAAAGCTGTCCTTTAAACCAGGAGGCTGCAAATGACTTGTTATTTGGGTTGCTGGAAGGTTAGAGAGGCTGCAGAAATCTGTTCCGACTCTTAACAACTCGGGTTATCTTTAACATATCTGCAGTGTTAGATGGTGAAATAATAATAATAATAATGATGATACAGGAGCCGTGTGGTAAAGGGAGGATGTCAGAGGCTGTGCTTTAATGATTACCTCTCTGTTGCGCCCTGTGAATATACAATGCAAGCTAATGTTGATGCTGCATGTTAATTGTGTAAAAGATGCATATTTAAGCACTGAATTAGCTAATGCACTGCTAATTCCAACTAATGCTTCCCATAGTGGAAACCATTTAATCTTTGCTTAAGTGATGCCATCTGCAAGGAGCCCTGGATATTAAGCTTTGCGGCAGTGCTGGCCTGGCCCACGCACAGCCTGAGGGTGCACGAATTGTGAGCTTGTCATTCCACCTACAGTTTTGCAAACTTTCTGCAAAACCTCTGAATTTGCAAAACTATTCGTCCCCAGGTTTTAAGCAGGAGCAGCCCCCGCTTGAAAGGTGAAAAATGGCAAGATTTACCAATCCAGCAGTCACAGAAGAAAAGAAGTGGGTAGGGGTGCAAATTTTTGGGGAAGGGTCTCCTTTGCCAGATTCTCTCCAGGACATTGGGTGAGTCAGTTTATCGCCCTGTGTTTCTTGCACCCACTTTGAGACAAAGATGTTCATCTTAGCCTGACTTTCCCGGTCAACAAATTGAAAAGAAAATTAAAAGAACAGTCAAAGAATCTGTCAACCTTTCCCGCCTGGGTAAGATATTATTATAATATTATTTGCATAGCAATGCCAAAGTATACAGCACTAGGCAAGATAAATCCGTCAGGCACTAAGTGGTCTGATCTTGCACACAAGCAGGCCGATGCAATACCGTGCGCTGCGGCCAGCGCATGGCTTAACGTGCGATTGGATGCGCGTTTTCGACCATGTCCATAACCCCTCCCGATGCAATACAGGGATTAGCACGTCCAAGACGCGCGTCCAATCGAGCGCATAGCTAATAGCGCTCGTCACGTGCAAAGTCCATGCAGATGAGGCTATTGGCCAATCCCTGCAATTCAAAAGGTTTCCTGCGCGGCCAAATGCGTCCATTGCAACGCAGCAAATTTTACGCCAGCCCGGGGCTAGCATGAAGGGTATGCGCACTCAAGGGCTCACTGGTAAAAGAAAAAGTCCTGCTTTCTGTGATTCCTCCACTTAGTATCGATGCGAAAGTAAATAGGAGGAACCACAGAAAGCAGACTGAAGTGTGAAAAAAAAAAATTCTGGACGCCCAGGATAGAAGGTCCAGGCCGTGTATCTTGTGCCGGTGGATAATTGTCAATGCAGACTTACATGTGTAAGTCTGTTTTGAAAATTAGTGTAATTCATGTGCATATTTGCTGGCTAACTTATGCACAATGTTGCAGAGTTAACCCCATAATGTCCAAGGTGCTTTCTGACTTTTGTCCTCTTGGAGCAGACGACTTAGCTCCAATGCTGGGAGGTGAGGACATCCTGAAATTTGCTTTTCAGGCACCGTCACTAGGGCGACCAGCGCTCTGGGTGTGTGTGTGGCCTGCTGAAGTCTCCCTCTGATGAAAGAGCCACCTGCTAGCGGCCATGTAAAGGCTTAGGAGCAATCCTGCTGGTACGCCGGTGGTGTGGAGGGCTGGTGCTCCCCTCCCAATGAGGCACATTGATGCCCTCTTCACCCGCCTTTTATGTGTATATTGCATGTATGCGCACACGTACACGTGTGTGTGTGTGTAGTGGTGAGACGATATTGACGAGGTGAGGTGCATCCAGGATCATCAGGGTGAACGCTGGCATACATGGAGACGTGACACGACGACTCCTTTTTCAGACTGTGGGACGATGCGTTCAAAATCTCATCAGACACAGCTGGCACTTAGAGACTGGATTCCTCCCCGACTCCCCAGCTGGAGAACTTGTCTGAGAAGGCAGAGCGACAGAGGTTTTAACCTGGGCTTCCGGGCTACGTTTGACCTTGACCTCTTGGGAGCAAAGATCTCATTGGCCAACGGGTGCCGTATACTTGAAGACAAACCGCATTTATTTCCGCAGAATTCCCGTGCTTTTGGGAGGGAGAAAACTGATCAAAAATGGGAAAGCTCTGCTCCTGATTCTTGTTTGCCTTTCGACGCTTGCTTTTGCACATTTGCAGATTCTCTTCATGCTTTCTGTCCCCCCTGCACATCTATCGAGCATTTTCTATATATTCTTAAAATGAATTGCCAGCCGAGATTAAATATGTAACGGCAACATTAGGCATCTTAAAAAATATATGATCTTATACCTTGAAGCGGATTAATGAATGAATTAATAATTGATACAGTTATGCTTTCTCGAGAGTGTCATCAGGCAGCACAGAACGTTTCATTACAACATTTGCTTAAAACTCAATGCAGACCTAAATTATTTCTGTCAGAACTCATTTATTTCCACAGGAACGTGGCCTGTCAGACGCTGGCACCCAGCTCATTTGCACAGCACTGAAATGTCTCCTCTGGTGAAGCAGGGACTTGCATTTACACTGCTTTCGATTCAGTGCTTTCACGCTAGTCCTGCTCGTACTCTCACAGAAGGGCTTACCTGTGGCAACCAATTACCAAGCCCTGTGCATATTAACGAGACGCCCATTGCAGAAAGCATACAGTCGGGTTGTTGCTAGTTATTTTAAGGGTCTCCCTCCTACCTGCTCCCCTTTTATCTGATCTGACTGCTCTTCCAGGTTCTGTGCCCTTAATCCCTGCAGTATTTAGGGCCATCCTGATGGCCTAAGGGCAGCGCTCTGCCCTATCATGCCACACTGCAATCTGGGTTTGATTCCCTGACCCAGTTTCTGGTTATCATGCTGAGAATGCTCTGGAGGCTCCTGGGGAAAAGGGACTTCTAATCGCCATACAGCAGTCATACCTACGTACAGGATTCAGAAACTCCTTGGATGATTTCGGGATACTTCTATTGCCGTCCCATTTTTTCCTTCTCTGATTACATTTATTTATTTATTTATTTTTAATTTTTATATACTGGAATTCCTGTATGCAATACAAATCAATCCGGTTTACATGTAACAAAAAGGTTGCCCTGGTCTGGGAGGTTAGACCGGGGTTTTTTACATAGAACATTGAACAATAACAATCAACCAATGAACATTAACATTAACATTATTACAAGGAACAATGAGAGTATCAATAATATTTAACAAATAATAAATAACCTTGTTCGTGTTTTGAATGGTATGTGTGTGTTCCCCTTTTTACAATGGACTTTAGTAGCATATATCGACTGCAGTAAACGGTTATATAATATGTCCTCTGTTAAATGACTGTTAAATAGGCATTGCGACTAAGCAATGCCTATTTAACATAGAAACATAGAAACATAATGGTAGATGAGGATCGCTAGGCCCATCTAGGCTACACATTCCTGATGCAATTCTCCAGATTCTACCTCTTCTCGGCCTTCGTCATCACATCTCGTATTTAAGGATCTTCTCTGTTCATCCCAGGCTTTTTTGAGTTCTGCTACTATTTTGGCCTCCACCACTTCCACTCTGTCCACCACCTTTTCTGTGAACAAGTATTTCCTTATGTTACTCCTGATGAAATTTAATTTAATGTGGATAAATGCACAGTGATGCATATAGGAGAGAATAATTCAAACTAGAGTTACATGATGCATGGTTCCATATTAGACATCGCCTCCCAGGAAAAGGATTGATCTTGGAGTCAATGTGGACAATACTTTGAAATCCCTGGCTCAGTGTGCAGCGGCGGTCAGCAAAAGCAAATAGACCAAGCAGGTTAGGGCTTTTCAGCCTGGAGATGGCTGAGAGTAGATATGATAGAGATCTTTATAATTATGAATATTGTGGAATGAGTAAATAGGAAACAGTTATTTATGCTTTCCAATATTACTAGGACTAGGGGATACTCCATGAAGCTAATAGGTACCACTTTTAAAACAAATCAGAGTAAATATTTTTTTCACTCAGCACACAGTTAAACTGTGGAATTTGTTGCCAGAGGATGTGGTGAAAGCTGTTAGCATAACTGGGTTTAAAAGGGGTCTAGACAAATTCCTGGAGGAAAAGTCCATAAACAGTTATTAACCTGCAGTCATTTAGCAGCATGGAATCTGTTTTACTATTTGGGATTCTGACGGGTACTTGTGACCTGGCTTGGCCACTGTTGGAGACAGGATTCTGGGCTTGATGGACCCCATGATCTCACCCAGTATGGCACGTCTTATTATGTATGTTATGTTTGTGCTGCATCACACTTTGACCCCTTGTTCTCCATAGACATATTCTTGGCTACTTGTATATCAGTTATAACTTTGAGGCATTTGAGTGGCTCTCTCATATCCCCTCCCATTTCTCTTCTAGAGCATGCCTCATTCATTAAGGCTCTTCTCTCATTCTGTGCCTATCTGAAAAACATCTTAGTGAATCAGGCCCTAAGTCTCATTACTGAAAATTAGTAGCCATGTTAGTCCTGAAGAAAGATGAAGTCTTTGTGTGTTCTTTGAAAAGTATCGCAGCCTATTAACACTCCATATTTCTTGCAACATTTTGTATTAGAAAAGAAATTACAGGCTCGGAGCTGAATTTCCACTTTGCATCCTCTTAAGGAAATCCTTGCTCTACCTTGACAATAACTGACTGCATTCAAGCAAGTCAAGAAATGTATTAAGTTGGTCCAATGAAATGGTTTCGCCTTATAACTATATTTTTTGTTAACCTTTACCTTTGTGTATTCAGGCAGACCAGCTCGGCAACCTCATGTCTTTATTTTTTTTCTTGACACTCACTACTTTCAGTCTCATTCCTGCACCATCCTTGGTCTTTCTTCCATAAGTAAATCTTTCACTTGTTCAGAACGTATTAAAAAAATGTTTGTTTTTTTTCCAGCTCTTCAGGGAGCTGCAATCCAGTTAAAGCATCTGATTATAAACCACCTAAAAAAGTCACCATTTTAATTCACTTCACCACGCTTATGCTCACCATCTCAAACTATTTCAGTATCTTGTGAACAGTCCTGAGAGTTACGTTTTTATACATTAGATACTTCTTGAGGTTGATATTAAAAGGAAGGACTTATCTGGCTAGGTAATAGCTGCTGAATATCTGGTTATTATCAGTGGCTGCCATTTATCTGGCTAAGTTATTAGCTGGAAAACTTGTGGGTGGGCAATGGGCTTAATGTGGCAGCGCTACTTAGCTGGATAAGTTATCTGGCTAAGTAGTGAAATTTAGACTTAGCTGGATAAGTTATCCAACTAAGTTTAGACCTGCTCAATAGCAGATTCCCCTTGAATTTTTCCACAGCAGTTCATTTTAATACCAGGAAGTGGAGTCTAAACGAGCTTCAATTTTGATTTGTTTCTTTCAGATTCCCAGTATCCATGATTAACTTGTACTGTTCCCCTTTCTGTGCCATTTGGAGTTTGAACGCATCTTCCAGGATTATAAATGGAAGAGTGAAATCTGGATAATGCTGCTGACATCAAGTTTTTCTTGAAGGTCCTGAAAACCTGCCATTTGAATGGACCTCTGGAGGTACCTTTTTGGGGCATATTCAGTGGATGATGTATGGAGCTGACGATTTGGGGAACAAAATATAACTTCCTTGACATTACAGATGTCAAGGGGGACAGTTTTCTTCACCAGTGGCTGAATTGCTTTCCTTGGAAATGCTGTGTTTCGGAAAATGGTACTTCATTTCTTAAGAATACACACGTTTAAGTTTCAACTTTAATCTATTTGCTGCTAAGACGATAAACTCTAAATGGTGTGGTTACCGCATCTCTTGGTCATATCCCCAGAAATAAATCTATTAATTCTTCTGAAGGCCATGAGCAAAGGTTCACCACTGTCTTTGTCATGCTGCTTTTCTTCATAAAATTCTTTAAGCCGAATTCCAGAAGGAGCTTAATCACCATAAACATAAGATATCCTCAGCTGTTTTGTGCCCAGTACTTGATAAACATCTGGCCAGATCTTTAGCCTTACCCTTTAAGGGGTACATTTTCAGCAGGATGCGCCTGTGTTGTAGCTCACACAAACACAAGGTACCCTCATATGTTGTGTCTGAATATCGACCTGCCATGTGACACTTAGTCTAACCGGACAATTACACCATCTACAATGATGATATAAAGTAGGCGTGCCTACTACATGGGCATATTTTTAAAACTTTAATGTGCGTACAAAGTTTTCTCCCAAGCCAAGTTTCATCCTTCATCCTTGGAAGGCCTCTTTTCATTGTAACGAAAAGTATATTTGCTGTCAAAATATATCCAAACTTAGGGCGATTCAGCCAGGCTGCCTGTGTAACCCCTATTTTTTTTTTTTAACTAATGTAATTCCCGACTAAACCTTTGAAATTTACCCCTAATTGTATCAAGTTTGAATTCCTCTGGTATTTACAGACTTGCTTTGATTTGCCAAATCCACTCTTGTGTGCATAACTTTCCCAACGTAGTGAGTGGCTCTCCAAAATCAGAGGAACTTGTGGTGTCATCTACCATCTCGGCTCCCGTTTCTTCTTACCTTGCTGTCGTTTATGCTTTGTCTTCTTCTCCAAAACAGCTTCTTGCTCCTCCAACTTGGTCTGAAGGGCATTAGGCTGGGCTTATATTGCTTCCATTTTTGCTAACTTGCTGAAGGTACCCCCTCAATATCTGAGAACCCAACCCAGTTCTGTGAACCATGTCTCCTACACAAAGAAGAATTTGTGCAACATCTCAACATAATTAGAAACAGACTCCTGTATGATCCTGTGAGGGATGTCAATAATGTAAACTACCTCTCCCACCTGTTACCCAGGGAACCTTAAATAACGCATTTAAACTCCACAGGTTTCGGTTAAGTCACAGAGTGACATAGCTGGTTAGTGCAAAATGGATACATTTATCTGGGCAACCCCAGCCATACAAGTGGCAGGACCTAAATCTACCTGCTTACATTTTCAGTGGTTAGGTTTAGCCAAATATTGTGCTGCATAGCCAGCTGGGTAAATGCGGCTGAATATTCGTGAAAAGAACAACTTGAAGGAGATGTCGGGTTCTTTCTATCATGGGACCCATTTTACCTAATTCTTTGCGGTCTTTTGAAGATTTAAGGCTATTTCGTAAGCAGATGGAGGCCTTATTGTTCCAGGAGGAATTTGGTGGATCTTGATGAGGGATGCTAGTGCAACCTGATTTTTCGGGCCTGGATGGATCCTTATAATGGTTTATGCAATGCATATTTTTCTGTGCTGCTACTTTGCATGATTATTTTCCTTCTCTATATTGTAACATGCTTAGCACGACTGGCTCGCTAGTTTTAGATAAATAAACAAATAAACCTGCTCAGCGGGTTTTTGAATATCGACCCCTAAACTGCCGCAAAGAATTAGAACTCCATCCTTTGGGCAAAATCACAGCCTTGCAACACTCCTGGATGTTTTCCATGGAGGCAAGGTGAAGAGAGCATGAAGTTGTGCTTGTTATTCCTTTCAGTAAATGAAATCACAATCACACAACCCTCTCTGCAGTGTTTCTAAGATTTGAAAGCTTCGTTTAGGGCCTGATTTCCTACTCTTTGTTTTCCCCCCTAGACACAGAAGGTGAAGAAAACCTCAGTAAACTGAGCCCTTTGTGCTGCAGGATCACATTTTCCGCCTGTTGTGATGACAGAGTCATTGCTTCCCTTCAGCTCTTTGATATTTCTGCCCAGTGTCTGGTCTAGGCTTAAGCATTTTCTATTTTTTTGCCCAGCTCTAGAAAAAAGTAAAAAGGTCAATAGTTGTAAGCCTTAAGTGGAGAAGGGGGATTAGAACTCAGAGCGAAGGGTAAAAACTTAGAATATCATCGAAACAGAATATCACAACAATTAATATTACATAGATACAGCAAAGAATACGCTCCGTAGGTGTCTCAGAAGACAGGTGCACCATCTTTCTAACAAGTTCATATCCTGCGGAGGTGAAGTCCTGAATGAGTCAATCAAATGAATTCTAAAGATGACACAGTAATATATGGCAGAGGTATCCAGCAGGCAGAAATAATTGCTTTGCTCTAGATTCCATTGTGTTAGAACATCCCTGGAATCACAGTAAATGGGTCAAAAGGTAAATGGAAGAGAGGTTTTCCTTCAGAACTTCTTCCTCGCCCACCCCTCATGTGCGTGGACCGGGAGAGAGACCTCAGGGTAATCTGAAGGTAGCAGAACAATGTGCTGAGGCAGCGGGGCAGAGCCAGAGGGAGGTCAGGGTGCATATGGAGAAGTGTAACTGGCAGAGAAAGGTCATCGGTGAGATCCGACCCAGAATATTGTGTCCGGTTCTGGAAGCCGTATCTTCAAAAGAATCTAGACAGACTAGAGGCAGTTCAGAAAAAGGCTACCAAAAGCCATAAGAGGCGAGATTTAAGGACCTAAATTTGTATATCCTAGAGGAGAGATAAGGGGGTCTGCTAGAACTATTCAGATACCTCAAAGGTGTATATCAGGCACAAGAAATAAATCTTTTAAGAGGAAAGAATGATCTGGTACAAGAGGTCATAGTATGAGGCTTTAGGAGGAAGACTGGAAACCATTTCTTCACAAAAAGTGCGGCGGATGCATGGAATGGACTCCCATTGTAGATGGTAATAAAAATAATGCAGAAGTTGGTGGCACCTTATACATTTATTGGAGTAAAGTTGTTGAGGACATGAGTCCACTTCATCTGCAAGGTGCCACCAACCTCTGTTATTTTTGATATTACAGATTAACACGGCTGCCCCTTGATTCCCAAAACAGTAATGGAATCCAAAAAAGCCTGGGATGAGCCCAGAAGATTCCCAGTGGCCAAGAAGTGGAGGGAAAGGCAGAGATCGACTCAGGTCTGTGTCATTGCTCCAGGAGTGGAGGTGAGCAGGCCAGCTCAAGAATGAAGGCAATAAACAGGGGCGGATTGGCATATGGGGGGATCGGGCATCCCCCCGGTGGGCCGGTCACTCTAGTCACGTGGTCTGCCGAGCGCGGCCGTGACGGAGCCGCTCTCGGCAGACCACGTGGTATCTCCTGGGCCGGCCTGGGCGGCGAATCCCCGGGCCGCTCGTCAGCGGGAATCTGCCCCTGGCGATAAGGAATAAACAGGGAAGCCTGGCTTTAAATAACCTCGGCCACTCCTTGTAACCTTGTCAAGCCACTTCACTTTCCATTGTTTCAGCCACTAACTTAGGACCCGAGTTACTAAGGCTTTTCTCCCAATCTGGGGCCCATATTTAGTATGACGTTTACTGGACAAGTTATCCAGCTAAGTTTAGGGGATTTCTTGTCCTAGATATTCAGTGGGATCATTATCCCTGTTTAAACTTATCTGGCCAACGGTAGCCGGATAACTTTAAACAAAACCCAGCGGGTAAGAAGTGGTAGCCTGCAAACAGTTAAGCTTCTACAGCCAGCAGCTGGGATATTTCCTTGCTGTATGGACAGGGACAACTGGGTATACTGGATGGGCCAATTGGTCGCCTTCTGCTGTCATCTACTCTGTTACTATGTTAGTTGGAGAGAGTGCAACAATATGCAGTGTCCGAGATAAAGTAGAGAAGAATGCAGGTCCTTAGGAGAAGCTTGAAGCAGAACTAAAATACAAAAGCTTAATGAGCTGCAGACACTGGTATAGATGTGCCTACATGCACCAGCACTTTTCAGTGGATAACACTGAAAACATCACAAATGTAAAACAATTTTAGCCTTAAGGAAGTGGAAGAAACTGTAAGCAGAAGGGTACTGAGAAAAGCAGTGAACTGTTTTGGGTACAATACATTTTCTCGGAAACCGCATTCTCTGACATTCCTGAGAATCCATCCTGTGCTTGTAGCTCACTTTGGACCTAAGGGAGAAATCCAGCTTCATAGCACAGCCTGTATAATTTTGCCCCTTATTCTAAATCATTCTGCTGAAAACATGTTTGCCTCTTGTGCACTATTTAAACCTCTAGGATATTTGATTGTCTCTATCTTATCCCATCCTTTCCTTCCTCTCTTCCACAGTATTCATATTTCGTTCCTAAAATCTCACTTCTTAGGACTTAAGATGCAGGCTCTGCACCATTTTGGTTGGCATCCTTCAGATTGCCTCCAGAACTGGACACAGTATTCCAGATAAGGTCTCATTGATGACGTCTCTGTACTCCTCGTGCAGAGGTGGCTAATTCCGATCCTCGAGAGCCACAAGTAGGCCAGGTTTTCAGGATATCAACAAAGAATATTCATGAGATAGATTTAATTGCACTGTGCAAATCTATCTTTGAAGAGACCTTGCAAGATGATGCATTCTATACATGGCAGTGGGAGGAGCCATGGCCTCCTTAAACTGACCCAATGTATCTCAGGTTTCTGTCTTCAGGAGGTGCATTCATTCAGTCAAAAAACAAACAGGGGTGGTGTCCCTGTGACTCAGTGGACTGGCTGTGTATGGCCATACCTGGGTTTCATTCCTTGGTCAGGCCTTCTTTTTCGGGGTCAGCTGGGAGGTGGGGAAAGGGAATCTCAGCTCAACAGTAGCATCAGGTGGATGGACTTAGGATGCATGCATAGAGGGTTCCAGAAGGAGCTGCTCTGTGGCCCCTGGCCAAGAACTGTTACTGCAGTGATTGGGTTAGGTGGGGTTACATAAAAATAACAGAGGCTGGTTCCAATTGAACTGGAAGCCCTAAGGAGCAGGGGGAAATTGCCAGGCCAAAAATACAATACATAGTCCCCACCTCACAAAACTCCCAAATTGAAAACTATCTTTCAAAACAAAATCTAGAATAGACTCCAACCGGACGCATACTTTGTGACACTAAGACGCAGAAGTCTGCTTGTAATGTATGAGATATAATACACATTTCTCCTCCAACGCTGATTTCGATTGCGACCTTGAAGCGAGTCCTTGTTTTTTTTTCTCCTCCTCGGTTTATTCCACTGTGGTGAGAGCGCACTCACTGTGCCCCCTTTTTCTTTGGGGGAAGCTTCATGCAGAAATGAGCTGCCAGGTCGCCCACCCTCTGTGGATGAGGAGGAGGAGGGAGCCGTCTGATCTTTATCTGCCGTCAATGTTGCACGTCTCTGCAGGGGGTGACGTCATCGTGCACGCCAAACTACGGCACTACTGGGATCTTAGGCGGACAAAATGTCCCAAGGAAATCCAAGTCATCAGCATTATTTTGCATTTCCCCTCCTGCTAAACGCCCCTCTCTTGGCTCAGACTTGCACTGCCATCAATGGGCTGTTAGCTTCTCCATTTCTCTGCGCTGCTCGAGTATCTGGGGGGTGAGAAGGGGGGCAGGAAGGGGGGGGGTGGTACAGCAGTTCAGATTGTGAAGGAGTCTTGTTGCCCTTGGAAATCTTCTCCTTTCTAAGATAAAAATGAGCCGTCCTACAGACAGAGCTGAGCGATGATGTATTTGGCTTGGCTGCTGATACTGGATTAACCCATTAATAAAGGGAGTTGAGAAGGGCAATCTTGTTGAATGTAATGCATGCTAATGACGTGACCTGGCTAATGGAACCCTTTTCCATATTCTGTTGCTGCGCACATCAATTATACAGCCTCAATTATCTTCCTGTTTTCGTACGGTGCAGTTGAGCAGCGAGAGGCCTAATAGAGATGTTTCACCCAGCAAAATGCCTGCTTAGGTTATGAAAGCTGAAACTCCTGGACCAAAAAAAAAAAAGTTTGGCACGATATAGTTTGATTTAATTAGCAGACTGATATTATTTATCCCTGCTGAATATTTTCATCTGAGATTCCCACTGTCGTGGAGAGTTAGCAATAGATAGATGGCTGTCTTAATAAAAAAAAAATACCCTTGAACGCTAGGTGTCACGATTATTTACTACAATTTACTTTCTGAAAAAGATTCGCCGAAGACATTGGACAGCAAGTGAAACTGTGAATAGGGCAAAAAGTAGCATAAATATAGACATTTAAAAGCCAGCACAAATTAGGAAATAAATACAGATATTAAGATAGCCTTTCCTCTCTCCCCTGCTCAGGGTTAGGGACAACAAATCCCTTTCATGTACATTTAGATTACAGGTCAACCTCCCAGCCCTCAACTAAGAGCAACAAATCCCAGACGATCCTGTGTCAGAAAATGTCAGGATTCCAAATCACCAAATCCAAAAAATTGGAAGAGGAGGAGGAGATCGGAAGGTCCCTGTTAAAGTGCACTTACTCCATTATCAGATAGGTCCCCTGCCCCCCCCCCCCCCCCCCCCCCCCGATGCAGGGAAAACGAAACGTCGGCTGGGTCTGGGCTCGCTCTCCTCACCACAGAGCGCTGCTTGTTATAACAACGTGAGGCATGGTCACAAAAGTTTCGGCTTCTTTGTTAAATGATCTGCTATCGTTTGTTTCTACATGCAAGTTAAAAATTGTCAAAAAACCAACTTTCTGTTGTACATTTCTAGATTTTCTGTTCAGGCTGATCCCATTTAAGGGCCATTGCACTTTGCACAAACCTCCAAGGCGCTTACTGTACTAATTAATCAAATGTGGTTGCTTAGTGCAGTAAAACCCATTAAAGTTTGTAAAAATTGCTGAAATCTTTTGAATTCTAGATTATGTTTATAAGGTGAAAGGTCAGGGTTTGAGCATCCATTCCAGGAAACACAGAATTGTTACGGCAGAAAAGTCCAACTCCACAGTCCCTACCAGTCCCTCAGAAATTCCCCATGCTTGTCCCATTCTTTTTTTAATTCGGATACTGTTCTTGTCTCCACCATCACCACTGGGAGGCTGCTCCATGCATCTACCGGCCTTTCTGTAAAGAAATATTTCCTTAGATTACTCTTCGATATCCTTTCAGCCTCATCTCATGACCCCTTGTTTCAGAGCCTCCTTTCCAGTGAAAGAGGCCCACCTCCTGTTTGTTGATACCCTGGAGGTATTTAAATATCTGTGTCATACCTTCAGATCATCAGATACAATCACCCTCAGATCCTGCTCTTGTTTCATACTTAAAAGAATTTCACCTCTGTATTGTACAACTACCTTGGGAGTATAATTTAAGACCTGTGCACGTTTGCCGGCGTGCGCACATGGACACAGTGATTTAATAACATATGCACGTGTTATAAAATTGGCTATACTCATGTACCTGTGTGCGCAATTTTATATTTTCATGCGCATCTATGCGCATATGGCGACTCGAGCATGTAAGTGGGGGAATTTTAGTAGCTACGCGTGCTGATGCAATTACCTGTTTCCTCAGTTTGTTCCCATTTTGGCCCTAAACTCCCCTGACTAACTTGCCTCCCTTTTAGCTTATTATCCCCGAGCCTTAAAATCCCGCTGACTAGCCTCGTTTTTTTTGTTAATCGACTTACACTTCGTCCGTAGCAGAAGTAAAGTTACGTGGTAGGGGACCCCGACGTGTGCTTGTGCTCATAAACCACGCAGAGTTCATGGTGCAGTTTCAGCTCGCCCAGACCACACCCACTTCCTGCCCCTTTTCGTGATAAAAATTTGTACGCGCATACTGGGAGATACTCACGTAGCCATGTATGTTTTAAAATCCTCATGGTGCGTGCCAGGCCAAGTCACGTGCTTATCTCCTGGCTTTGGTGTGCATAAGGCTTTTAAAATCAACCAGTTGGGTTTTTGCAGGTCAAATGCATGGCTCTGTATTTTTTAGCATTACATATTAGCTTTCACACTCCAGACTATTTCTCAAGCTTTGCTAGGTCCCTTCTCATATTTTCCTCACTTCCTATATGTTTACCTTATTTCAGATTTGTATATCATCTGCAAAAAGATAAACCATTTCAGATAGTACTTCAGCAATATTGCTTACAAAAACGTTGAAAAGAATTGATCCAAGGACCAATCCCTGCAGCACACCATTAGTAACGCCCTTCTCCTTGGAATGAACCCAGTTTACCACTGTCACCTTCCACTAAAGCAGTCTCTAACCCAGTCACTCCCTTTGGTGTCCATACCAAGGGTGCTCAGTTTATTTACAAGTCGCCTATGAGGAACCATGTCAATGGCTTTACTGATATCCAATTACACTACAGTTAGTTTTCTTGCCCAACATCATGTTATACCTGTGCATTGTCTGCATATATCATGGAGCCCAAACTTGCCCTTTGAATGAGCTGCCCCAACAGCTACACGTTCACATTAAATAAATACATAATACAGGAGAACCTCGAGATTCTCCATATTGAAGGCTCCAGGGAGTCATGTATCTCATTCCTACCTGAACTCTTTCAGACATTTCCTTTAAAAAGGAAGTAAGTCAATTTAACCTCATTCCTCTGATACCAAAGATTTTTAGTGGGTGAACCAAAATAACATGGTCTACGGTACAGAAGGCCGGCGTGAAATACAAAAAATAACAGTCAGGCGCTCCATCCGGATTCTTCACAGATCATCTGTAAGGGCTACTAAAACAGTTTCAGTCCTGTGTCCAGTAAGAAAGCCAGACGCTCATGGATCAAGGAAGTTTTCGTCATCTAGAATCTCAATAAGATGTAAAACTACTGCTGTCTTCCTATTAATTTGCCCATAAAAGGAAAGTTAGATGTAGACTTGTAATGTCTAATGACTGCCGGGTCAACGGTCATCTTTTTTTTTTTGAGTCGGGTGTATTATTGCCTCCTTTAATCTATCTGGCATAATTTCTTCCTGTAAGGATGAATCAGTAGTCAACTTTCTGTGCAATCCAACGAGGATGACTTGAAGTAGTATTAGCTAAAATGGCCTGTGAAAGTAAGTGAGTCAAATTTAGCATTATCAAAACAACATTGTCAGACTCCATTATATTGAAATGTTTAGAATCTAAAATTTTCCTAATGTCACTTATTTTTTTCCAAAAAAAAAACAAAAAACAAACAAACCGGGAAATAAGGTTCCCATTTACTGCCCTACTGTCTTCTAAGGCTGCCGAGTTCTGATTAGCTGGCATTTTGAAGTTTATCGTTTATTCCAGAAAGCTTTTTTTTCCTTCTCTTCTATATCCCCTTGTTAGCTCTTACTCCTTACCAAGCGATCACATTAAGTTATAAGTGGCTTGGGCCAGCCAGAGAGAGCGCAGGAGATCCCGGTTCGATGCCCTGACGCTTGAGCCATTCGGGGGTTGGGGATTCTGTGTCCAGGGAGGTTGGGTGCCTCCCTGTTGCTTCACGGTGACGCCTATTGGCCAACAGAAGATGGTGCTTTCATTGGGCCTTAAAGGTGGTTGCACTCCATGCTTCCCAGGCAGCGGACAATTGCTGCGATGGCCAGGCTGGGAAGTGATGGGGGAGGGTTTAAGATTAATTAGGGAGAAAAAAACAGTAGCCTATGTAGGAAAGCTCACAGTGCACCCCAGGGCTTTACTGTTCACAGAGAATATAAAGGGACCATGCAAAGTATGTATTAATTGCAAAAAAAAAAAAAAAAAAGAAAAACGTTACGAGTGACTTGCTTTGTTCTGGTAGGCCACAAGATGGCATCATTTAAAGATTTTTTTTCTCTGTGTCACTCCAGCAATCCAGCTATTAGAATACTTACTAAACGCCCTACAAGTAACACAAACTGTGCAGCCCTGTTTCCAGGGCTGTGAGCACCAGCAATGAAAGGGTAAATGCACTTTTGTTCTCTGGTCCCCAACTTTAACTGGGAAGGGGAACGAGATGCAAGAGATAATAGGAATTGGAGTCCTTATATAGTAGTGCTTAGCTTATATAAAAAAAAAATGTGATGGCATATATACCAAGGAAAAAAATATACCACCAGGGTGTGTAGGCAGCATGCGTTAGAGGACTGAGGGCGTTGTTGAGCAGTCACAGAGTAACTATCCAGTCCTATATCATGATTTTACTGCTGCCATGCATCATTTTTATAGTGCTACTGGCCAAACACAGTGCTACACAGATGAGAGATCGTCCCTGCTCTGTGGAGCTTACAATCTAATCAGCGCAGACAAGACGAGTCCGAGGTTTCAGAAAATGTATTTATTACCGTGAACACAGCTAAGATGGGGGACAGCCAAGGTTGCAGGTTGGGAAAGTTGTGCTTTTAGGTGGGACTTGAGTTCTGGAGAGGAGGCATGACATGCTGACTGGCAAGGGGGGAGGGGTGCAATAGACAGCAGCAGTGCCCCCTGCAGCCCTCGGTGGGGCAGGGAAAACTGCACCCATCACAATATCACGTGGCAAATATTAATATCAGTCCTATCCTAAGTAAACACTTCACCATTAACTTGCTTGTTTCACATTTTTTTTTTTTTTTTTGAAGAATCCTCATGAACCCCTGGGAGCAGTGCCACAGTAACCGTCTGCGTGGCGTAGTCTCATTTGTGACATCGCGCCGGTGGCCAGCGTGCGCGTGCTGGATCTGTGAAGCTGTTCAGAACACGGCAGCTCCTACTGTTCCCTCAACTGTTGGAAAAAAAAAAAGGTCCCAGTCTGATATTTAAATATTACACTGATTAAAAGCACACGTCAAAAATATCCCAACTAAAAGGCAAACAGTTCCTTCTGGAGGTTGCTTGACGGCTTAATTAGCCTGTTTTAGAGAGCTTTAATTTCCCACATTGTCTGAAACTCCAAAAAGAGTAGACGGAACAGGCTGTACTTATAACCAGCAGCTCCTCACCGTGCTATGGCAGCGGTGCCCAGTATCCGAATCGCCAAATGGGCACCCAGCAATAGCATCCCCTTCTATAGGCCTCCTCTCCCCTACCTCAGGACCTCTGCTTAAATCTGCACGCGGCAGCGGCTGCACGGGGCCTGCGAGCAGGGTGCAGCCGTGCTGAAAGCGGCCTCGAGGTGATGTTCCCGTGTACACACGAGTCTCTACTCCTCTTAGCCATAAGTGGCATGGGCTCCTCGTGCGGTTCCACGTGGCTCCTCTTTGCCTTCCCCTAATGGGATGCGCCGGCCCTGTGTGTCGACAAAAGAGCACCCCCTATGTTTACAAACTCAATGCACACACGCTGTTTTCCACCTATACAAACGCCTCTCCCTTCTGCAGCTGAAAGTTCGGGGCCCCATAGAACCTGCGTGGACTTTTGTTGCATTTTAGAAGGGCAAATGTTCAGTCAGGGCTGTTTTGTCCGGGTAAATGCATTGAATGCCGCCTTCATAATTATAATGGTTTTCAACAAAGTTCGTCTTATTCCCCCCCACTGTTCTATGGAGAGGGCCGATGGGGACAAGGGAATGTATCCATAGCAGAAGTGGCCGTAGGATACCTGCTGGGCACGCATAATCAAATAACTCTACCCGTTCCAAGTATTTATTAAACTGCACGCTGCATTGAAATCGGTTCCTGTTTGCAGTTAAAATATGTGGACACTTTGCTAATTGCAGAAGCGTGACGGGACTTAAATGCATCCTGTGTCAACTCCGTTGAGTAAAAGCAGAGCTGGCACCAGCTAACTCGGCAATTAACGTGCGCGTGGTGAAGTTAATTCTGTGACAAGAGCTGTCAAGAGTTTCTTGGCGATTAATTTGTGTCAGACAAGGAGGCCACTATCTGGCCGTCTTCCATTTCTTCATAGTGTGGTCACCGCCTTAAAAATAATTCAGGGCACTGTGGTAGGGAGGAAAGAGTAGAGTCAGTAGGGAAGTAACGGCTTTACTTAAAGACCAGTGCATGATGAGCTTATAATTAATAATAAAATCATTTGTCAATGCAGGCTCGTTGCTAGAGCAAAATGAGAGAAAAAGCTTGGGTCTGATTCAGCTCATCCATCTTTACTCAACGCATCCAGAGGTGCAGAGTGCGGTTCCTCTTCTAATGCTATGCGCCTCACACAGGCGGTCCTGCTGTATATTAGGGATGTGCATTCATTTGAAATGAAAGTGTAAAACAGGATGAATGAGCCCATTTTTGGTTTCCTTTCAAACTAACCAGGAAAATAAAAAAAAAGAAAAATATCATATATTTTTGGTTTTCGGCAAATAGTGTGTGTTATTTGCAAAAAACACAAAAATACACAAAACAATGAAAAAAATGTAAAACAAAACAAAAAAAACCCCTCAAATGAAAAGCAATAAAAAAAAATCCCCCCAAAACAAATTAATGAAATGGAAAAAAAAAAAAGGTGTGCAGATCCCTACTGTTTATCAGGAAAGCAGAGCTACAGGCACCTTCTACTGTAGCCTCTCACTACTCCTCCCCACCTAACTGGCATGTCAAGAATGTGATGTGAGGTCAGCATCATCTGAATGCTTTCCCTGCATGCCCGGAGACAGGGTTACAATGAACATTCATCTGCTATGGGACATGCCTCGTAAATTAAAGAAACTGCAATGATTGTAGGTTGCTGCTTTCCATAACAGTTAAATACTCTACACGTGCAGAGACTTATAGCGTTTATGAGTGCCGAAAGCAACAGCAGGATAGCTTTGATACGTGAGAGGGATGTTCTGTATATTATAAATGGGCCAAGAGTGGAAGCTCGGGATTAGAAATGGGAACGAATACCTTCAAGAAACAATATTTTCGGAATAGTGCTTGTTAATTATGCTCTCATAGAAAATGACAGCAGAAAAGGACCAAACGGTCCATCCAGTCTGCCCAGCAAGTTTATGGTAGCATCTGCTGCGCCATACAAGTCACCCCCTTACTGAGTTTCCCAACTGTCCAAGTCAGGGTTCTTGTTGGTTGCTGTCTGAGTCCAATTCCCTGTTACCTCTTGCCTTTGAAGCAGAGAGCAATGTCTGAGCTGCATCAAAAATATCAGGCTTATTGGTTAAGGGCAGTAACCGCCACACCAGTAAGTTACCCCCATGCACTCTCTTCTTCATTTCCATCTTCTAGCCTTTAGGGATCCGCAGTGTTTATCCCATGCCCTTTTGAATTCCTTCACTGTTTTGTCTTCACCACCTCCTCTGGAAGGGCATTCCAGGCATCCACCACCCTCTCCGTGAAGAAATATTTCCTGATGTTGGTTCTGAGTCGTCCTCCCTGGAGTTTCATTTCATGACCCCTAGTTCTACTGATTTCTTTCCAACGGAAAAGGTTTGTTGTTGATTGTGCATCGTTAAAACCTGTCAGGTATCTGAAGGTCTGCATCATATCTCGCCTGCACCTCCTCTCCTCCAGCTGTTGAAGGTTCTTGCTGCGTCATGCAAGCTAAGCTGCAGGGGCAGAATGGCCTTGATCTGTCTGCTCCCTCCTTCTTAGCAAGGTTAGCCGATTCACACAGGGCGAGAGGCAATTCACGCAGTCTGGAAAAACTCTGCTGTGGCACCATGGGCCTTAGTTTGTGGCTACTCTGGTTTCCCCTGCTTTCAATTCCCTTTCCATGAATCCAGTATCTAAATGGCACAAGCCATGACTTCCCTTCGACCCCCACAGTAAAGTGTTGTCTGTAAGTAATGGATAGATTCCTGATTCCCTACCTCCAGTGGTTGCAGATGCTATCTCCAAGGTCACAGGCAAGGAAGGGACAGCCATACTGTTGTCCTGGGCCTGGAATTTGCAGGGAGCCCCCACCAACCTTGAACTTAATCAGATTCAGTATAGCTAGGCAGTCCACCTCACCCATGCCCATCCAAAGAGGCTGAGTCCATGTTGGGTTTTCCCTATTCCACGCATGAAAACGTAACAGCATAAGAAGTTGCCCTACTGGGTCAGACTAAGGTTCATCAAAACCAGCACCCTGCTTCCAACAGTGGCCAATCTAGGTCACAAGTAAATGGCAAAATTCCAAACAGTAAATAGACCCCATGTTGTATTATGCAGTGATAAGTAGTGGCTATCCCTTAAGTCTACTTGACTTCTCCTCCAGGAAATTGTCCAAACCTTTTTTTTTAAAGCCAGCTCTGCTAACTATCTTAATCACATCCTCTGGCAATGAATTCCATAGCTTAATTGTGCATTAAGTGAAAAATAATTTTCTCCTATTTGTTTTAAATCTGCTACTTGCTAACTTCATAAATGCCCCCTAGTCTTTGCATTTTTTTTAAAGTAAATAACTCATTCACATTTACCCATTCTATTCCACTCGTTATTTTATAGACCTTTACTATATCCCTCCTCAGTTGTCTCTTTTCCAATTCTATTCTTTTTTTCTTTGGCCCAGCAGTTTCCACTGCAGGAGCCCTAGAACTAGAGGGGAAACAGCACCCAGTGCTGCCTATTGGAGTATTAGTGAATAACTGGCAGGCTTAGGATATCTCTCAACCATGGACTGGGAGGTGAACAGATGAAAAGGAAAAGGGCCAGTTATTTATATCTGTGCTGGAAAGAGTTGCTGATCGGTTCCATGTCATAAAGAGCAGGCTAATCCAGTCCTGGCTTTACCCCAGTGCATGCAGGGACTTGTAGTCTTGCTTTTCTTCAAAGTAGCCAGTGTATTATGACATGATGCCGATTGGTGACCCTATCTGGCAGCGATGGACTTTCTGGGCAGCAGAAGCCAGATCTGGGAAACTGGAGTGACTAGAGCAACAATTTTTGAATTAAGCCAAAGAAACTGGATTTGTGAACTTGCATGCTATTCTTCCTGCACATAATACGAATACAACGTGTGCTGCTGTGTGACAAGGAAAGAAATTCAGTTATAGCAGATGCCTTCTGAAAGGTCAGCCATAAGTGATCGCTATTAAACGTTATCCCTGTCATTATTTCTTTAGCTTGCAAGATAATTTGATTTCTTTCGATCAAGAACGGTTTGTTTTTTTTCCCTCCCTGTGAACATTGTTGATCTGCTTTGCGGTCTCTCTTTCTTGCAGATGGACTCTCTCCTTCCAGGCAGCCCTAGGAGTAATAGGGCACAGAGGCTATGTTGTCAAAAATATTAATCTCTTGGCTTCTGCTGCCACTAAAATTGTACTGGGAAGCTCTGCTTGACACAGATTGGGATTGAAAAGAGGACCCCTCCGTTTTTATTTTTAAAAAATGTAAAGTTCAAATAAAAAATCCAGGTGTCCACGCACTTATTGCAGGCCAGGGTGGGAAACATGACTGTATGTGAAAGAAATTATGAATATTCTTCACAGCTGCGGTCTGGATCTTTATTTGCGCTGCCAGCCATGTCCGTGGCTATTGTAATTAAGGCTGCACAAGTAACCTTTTTCCTAAAGACGATATCGTGCGGTTTGGAAATATTTCTGAAATCCAGCTTCTGTTGGAGCTCCAGAGATAACCACTGCTGCAAGGGATTTCAAACGTCGTGCCCAGGAAGGAGGCACGGCGAGGACGTTCCGGGCCACCCTTATTTCCGCGCATTCAAGTGGACTGGCTGGTGGTGGGCACGCAACTTCAGCCAAAGACCCAAGAAATTGACATCATCGGCCAACTGCATGGGCACTGGCCAATGAGCTCAGGCCAGGAAAGAGCTCTTCCCAGTTTCTTTGTGCATTTTCACTCTGAGCAAAATCTGAGTTAACATCAGCTAGAAAGTTTTCATCTTCTGAAACTAAATAGGCAAAATGCAATAATTACTATCTGCCCACCCACCCACCCAAGAGAGTGGGCAAAGATGCTGGCACCGCCTGGCGACAACCCCCTCCCCCCACCCTCAGAAACCGCTGTGCAAGGCAGCAGGCTCATTGACATGCAAGTGCTATCCTTTTTAATTGGGGAAAATATTATTTTGATTTTACAAAAAGAAATCCACAAGAACATGTCCAAATTTGGAAACATGGAATAATCTGCTTCAAAAAATTAAAAAAAGAACCCACTCCCTCAGTGAATATGCCAAAAAGGATTTTTAGCCGCCATTGTGAAGTGAGTGGCATGTTTGCACTGTCCCGGGGCTTCCTGATTGCCTACAGCTGCGTTTGCTACAAACAGGGAGGTTTCTGCAGCCGTCCGTATTTACGGTGGCGTTCTAAGAGAGAGAAGTCACATTATAGCCATTCTTTGAATTTTATTTTTTTTCCTTTCTCCGGTTTTGAGAGCGGTCGCTAGAGCGGTCTGTGGCTTTCAACAAGTTGTGTAAAAAGCAGTGGCTAACCACTGCGCAATATCGGCACCCTACCTCAGCCACGGCATGCCCAAGAAGCTGAGCTAGCCCTGGGCTTGCCTGCCTTGCATGCTTGGGATCTTAGAGAGATCAGAACTCAAGTGTCAGACTACTGAAGACCCTTCTAAAAAAAAAAAAAAAAAAAGTAAAATCTTTTGCTCAACACCTATGTAAAAATGTTAAATTAGATCAAGAAATGTTAAAGCTGGGTGTCTGTTAGCCCCAAATCCTGATGGCTAGGGCTGTTGGAAGAGATGGGCGACCAGCCGGGGACACCGATGTGCCTTGGGTAAGGGGTGGCGTGCCAGTGCGTCGTTACTGCTCCTTCATCGGCTTCCCCTTTGCCAGCACTGCAAGGGTCTATTTATAATATCTGACCATGCAATAGCTGGAATAGCTTTCCTCTGGCACGCACTCAGCGGGATTGTTCTGCCCGGCATGCTTTCACTCAATATCTATTTAAATCTCGAACCATCTCGTTCCTTCTGAAGTGTCACATTTCTACAGGCCCTTTCCAGCTTAGCTACCAAAATGAGATATCCGAGTCCGAGTGGGGGTAGAGTTTAAAAGATTCCCATAGACACAAACGGGAGAATCTCGTTAATACACCAGGCCCTAAGAGCCTAACAGCGTGCCTTCATCAATGCTGTGGTACTCCTTGGAAACTCTCTTCCTTTTTTGCTGTTAGCCAGTTTATCTATTTATTTATTTAGCCATTTTATAGACCGTCGTTCCAAATGAAGATCACAACGGTTTATGTCATGATATACATAATCGGCCAAATTAAAAAAAAAAACAAAAAATCCACGAGTAAAATCTGGGAATTACGTGTGTGGCCAGGCCTTGTGTGCCCCGCGCGCATTTTAGAAGGGGCCCGGCCATGTGTGTAACCCCTGTTACGCGTACAAGAGCCAGGGTGGGGAGGGGGGGGGGGTTCCAGGGGGGCGGGGCAGGGCTTGAGGAGGACGGTACAGCAGCCATTTACTGCTTTACCAGGGGATCACATGCCAGCGTGCACAACTTGCTACTGCTCCTTTGGAGGAGCAAAAGGTAAAATAAAAAAAAAATAGGGGTAGCTAGGATAGGGATAGGGGGCGGGTTGGAGAGGGGAAGGGAGGTTAGGGTAGGGGTAAGGAAGTTCCCTCCCAGTTTGCTCCTTAATTGGAGCGGACTGGGAGGAAACTGGGGAAGGCTGCAATGTGTCGCCATGCGAATATTGCACTAGTCCACTCCCTCCTTGCACGCGCATCCAGGATTTTTTAACATGCACGCGTCCATGTGGAGTCGCTATAGGTGGGTTTCTTCTTAACAGAATGATTTCAGTTTTTTTTGTGTTTAGAGTTAGTTTGAGCTTGAATAGTTCATGTTGTATAGCCTTCATGTGTGTTGCAAGAGTCAGGATTGTATTTTCAATGGAGATGGTGCATGGTAAGTAGAAATGAATGTCTAGGCTTATAGGCATATCGACGTATAGGTAGAAGGTGATTCCTAGATCAGTAAGTAATTTACATAGGGGAAGCATGTAGATATTGAATAGGGTTGCAGATAGTGCTGGACCCCGGGGGACACCTGCTTCGATGGGGAAGGTGTCAGACATATGGTTGTCCAGTTTGACTTGGAATGTCTTTTTGATAGGAAGGAGATGAACCACTTGAATACATCGTTGTTAATTCCGATTTGTCTCAGCTGATGGCATAAAAGGGTATGGTCAACAGTGTCAAAAGCTGCTGTTAGATCAATTAGTACTAGGATATAAGATTCGTCATTGTTAAATCCCTGTAATATGAGGACCATTAAGGATATGAGTAAGGTCTCAGTCAAACTTTTTTTCATGAATCCGAATTGATTTGGATGTATTTTTATTTATTTATTTATAGGTTCTTTTATACCGAGGTACGTATAGCTATACATCACCTCGGTTTACAGTGAAACAATAATTTAGCAACCAGCTTTACATATAACAGTAGAATGTGATGGGCATCAAGACAGTCTTTAAGTTGCGATAAAACAGCTTTTTCAAGAATTTTAGATAGACAGGGTAGATTAGATCTGGGTCGATAATATTCCCAGTTGTCAGAACTGCTGGATTTATTTTTTAGGATAAGTTTTATCACTGCTTGTTTTGCCCTGTCTGGGACTAGACCTTCCAAGAGAGATTGATTGCTAAAGGATGTGATTGTTGGAGTGAGAGTGCTATGTATTTGTTTTAAGGAGCTAGCTGGAATGGGGTCAAGAGGGTGATTTGTGTGTTTTTTATTTTAAAGACGATTTGTGTGATTTGTAGTTTTGAGACCCTGCCGAAAGTGGTCCATTTAGCTGGTTCATGTTTTTATTCTTGTTCTCTGGTTGGTGGGCAGGCAGGGAATTGAGTTTTTAGTCTGGTTATTTTTCTAACAAATGATTGGCGTATTCATAAGTCATTCTTGGAGAAGTAGTTGTAGCTCGAGATAGAGGAGGATGGATACAGAGAGTAACATTGTAACACAACAGACAATAGCAGAACAAGTGAACTGGTCCATTCACTCTGCACAGTTAACACCTGTCCACACTGCTAAAGATATATCCCAGTTGCCAGCTGTAGAGTGCAATGTGACTGCTTGCAGGATATCTTTCGTTATCCAAGTTTTTGTCATCTTCTTCTATTGCACTCTACCCTCTGGGCTAGTTCCTTACTTGCCTAACACATTTATAATCTGCTAACAATATAATCCTTTATCCATAAACATTACATAAATAGGGCCAGATTAAGTGTGGGGGGAATGGGGATATGGGGGGGAGGTGGGTGGTAGCCCCAAGCTTCATTACATTCAGGTGCCTCCAGCTTTCATAATGCACATTACGTAAAATACAGATTTGAATTTTGAAAGACAGATTTGCATTCTTCAATAAAAGTAAATGCAAAAAGAAACAAAACTAAAACAAATTATGATCAAATATAAGGGCTATCGCTAAAGCGTATGCAAGCAGTAAGGTGCAGAGCAGTTGCCCAGAGCATGCTATTCTCAATTCATCTTAATATATTATTTTCCAGTTATCGTGCCATATACTTGACCATTATATAATGTGTGTGTATACATACACAAATATTTAGGGGTCAAGATTCAAAATCGGTTAGCTGGATAACTCATAAGTTATCCAGTTAAAGGCAACTTTTTGAATATTGGCACCCTTATCTGGCTAGATTGAATGCTGTTCTCAGTTTAAGTTTCCTAACCTCTTAAATTGGTTCGCCGCTGCTATTCCTACCTGCTTTCCTATTTTTCTCACTCGGTTTTTTTCTCTCCCTCTCCCCCTTCTTCCCTTTCTCGCCTGCCCCCTCTCCCCCTTCCCTGTTCATTGTAATTTTCCTTTCTTCAGTTCATTGTAAACCGGCGTGATGTGTTCTACGACCGTCGATAAATAAAAGTCCATAAATAAATAAATGATTATTTGGCTAAAGTCTAGCTGGATCAATAACAGGCATTCTGGAGTCTGCCTAATGTATCCAGCTAAGGGCCCGATTCATTAAGACTTTTCCCTTAGTTGAATCGGGTCCTAACTTAGCACTTTTCAGCTGTATCCGGCTAGGTTAGCTGGAGAACTGAGAGCAATTCTAAGGTTATCTGGTCTGGCCTCGTGTGGTCGATAATCCGAGACGTAACCAGCTAGATTCAAAGGAACGTAGCCAGTGAACTGGCCGGGCTGAGCACCCCCAAACACCTCCACGTCCCTCCACCCCCCCTCCCTGGCTGCACTAATAATGGCCCTGAGTGCTCTTCCCCTCCACCGCAATCCTGGGTGAAGGAGCTGCATTTCTCCAGGGACCGGATGGGTGGGAGAGGAGAGGCCTTTTCCGGTGGAATTGGGGAGGCCAACATATGGATCCCAGCACATTTTTTTAAAATGTATTTTCGGAGGGGTTTGGAGGGTGGGTGGGAGGTGCTCAACCTAGCAGAGCCAAGAGAGGGGAGGAGCTGGGAATTGGGCTGCAGGCCTGCACTGTGCTTATTTTTCTTTACAAAACAGCTCCGTACCTTTGAATATGGCCAGGTAACTCGCAAGGTATCGGGATAACTTTAAAACCTAACTGGCTATACTTGAACATAACTGCTTAGGGTTAAAGTTACTTTAGGTAAGTATGTTCAACGGGACGTTACTATCCAGCTAACGTTGGCCGGATAACTCGTCTGCTCGATGCCTTACCGAATCTTGGCCCCTTAGTTTTGTATTTTGTTCCCTTCTCGTTTTGTTTCATGTTTTAAAACGCTCATTTTGTTTTCCTCTTATTTCTGATTTTTATTTGAATGCGTGCTATTTGCAAATACAGGGGTAAATTTTAAGACCTGCGCGCGGGTGTACATGTGACCGTGCTACCCGGCGCGTGCACATGTACGCCCAATTTTATAACTTGTGCGCGCAGGCACGAGTTATAGGCTTCCCCCATTCCCCCTAACCTAACCTTCCCCTAACCTTTCCCCCCTACCCTACTCTAACCCCCTCTTTAGTCAGTAGATTGTACGTGGCTTAGCCCAACGGTGGTGGTTCGTGGGAATATTGTATTTATTATTTATTTATTTAGACATTTTATATACCGTCATTCCATATATAGATCACAACGGTTTACGAAGTACATTCATAATTATGACTTAAACAAACAATAATTGGTTACAGATGTAGTATTCCTGTACAAATATTGTTATCTATTAATATCTATCTTGTGAATTTTATGAGAATGAGAGAATATGAGAGGATTCGAGAGAATATGAGAGAGCCTGGAGTGCGCAGAGAAGAGAAAATGCCCGACGCCAGTACAGCCTGTGTCTATCCATAGGAAGGGAAGGTGGGCAGACTGCATGAATTTATGGCCATTATTTGCTATCATATTGTACAGTTCTCTGTTTCTGAGGGACATCCTATGTGTCACGATTTCTAAAGGAAATGGTAAGAGCAGGCAAGGCAATATTAATAAACTGATCACCTCTTCATTCATGAGAAGAGGACATTGCAGGCTATCTGGCCTGCAGATTCAATTCAATTAGATTAGACAGAATGACACAATTTAGTGTATAATTGTGAAATATTTTTCTTTCTTAGCATCGCACGTTTTGGTTCAATTTCTAAAATACTTCAAAGAAATAATGTTTTATTTTGTTTTTAACAGTGGTCTAAAGCGTACATTGTACTGCCCTTTCTAGCAAACATGGACTGCTACTCCGACAACAGCATATAAGAACGAAAAGCTGCTTTTCCTTACCTACTGATTCCGAACAACTATGTCCACTGTGTAAGGCAGGGTGTCTGGCCTAATTGGAGCATTAAAAACATTTCCCCCCCCCCCAATATCCGACAAATAATCTCATAATTTCTGTTCTGATTCTTCACTCCAAGGCAGAAATGAGCATAATGAGATTTTCTAGGGCTGCTCTTTGTTCTAATTGTGTTCCTCCAAGAAAGAACAATTACAGAGAACCGGTGGCGGTAGGGCTATAACTCCTAGAATGCAGTATCACTGCAAGTAATGAGAATAAACACCATGCAGGGCCCCAGGAGACAGGGAGATAATTAGCCCTACTATTATTGGCACAAACAACATGAAAGACAAACAAAAGACAGATAAAAGTGTCTCCAGACTGATTACAGGTAGTTGGAAATAATAGCATTGATGACGAGGCAAAGGTGTTGATAGCAGCGTGGGAGGGTGGATAAAGCTGCAGCTTCTTACTTCATTGCCACTGGAAAAACTGGGCCATCTGAATTTTGTTTTCAGTAAATTAAATCCCATTTGCTAGTCAGCTGTTGCACACTGAAGTTGCTCCTCGAAGCTCATGCTGTGACACGAGTAGATCATTTTTAGGCCTTCCTACACTTCTACTGAATGGCCACGTTACCCCAGTCGCGGGAAGGAGGGCGTAGGAAAGTCCTGGTTTTCCGAGACCCCCCTGTCCTGATGCATTATGGGCACTGATTTCAATGGGTAGAATCAGGAACTATAAATTGCACAGGGATGTAAGTTCTAAAGCAGGACAGGTCACAAATTCTCTCTCCTGGAACTGGGTAACTTAGCCGCTCTGCTTCCACAAGAAACCCAACTAGTATGTATGTACTAGTATGGAAAACACATCCTGGTTCTATATGTTGGGCCATGGGGGTAATCCTTCTGGACTAGGGCCAGTTAATGGAGGAGAATGTCTTGATATAACCTTTTAATTTCTCGTGCACTGCAATTTCCTGTTTTATAATACGCATAGTAGCATAGCAATGTTTGTAAAGAACAAATGGGCCAAATGGTCTGCCCAGCAGGTGGCTTATGGTAGTAACTGCCTTCTCATGCAGGTTACCCTTGTGCCTTTTGTTAAGGTTAATAACTGCCGCTCCGTTCCCTCGGGGCCTTTCCTATCATCATAGAGGGTTTCTTCAGACTTGGGCTAGAGGTAAGTGCAGCGGTTTGCAGGACAGGCCCGTGAACGGCTGAACGCAACAATTTGTGCGTAATTGCTAATGTGACCATGCTGCATCAGGCTTACTAATATCTCATCTTCCAATAGCAACCAAAGTTATAAAAAAAAAAAAAACCCAATTAAAATCCCTCAACAAATGAAGTCTCCATTTGAGCCCTTGCCAACTGACTTGGCCACTTTTGTTCCTTATAGCAATAATGTCAGCATGACTTCAATAATTAATACACTATGGGCTGGATTTTAAGAATTAAGGCGCGGGCGTAGATTTGTGCGCGCAGCCCGGCACACACAAATCTACGCCCAATTTTATAACATACGCACGCAGCCTCACACATGTTATAAAATCTGGGGTCGGCGCGTGCAAGGTGCACACTTGTGCACCCCCTTGCGCGCGCTGAGCCCTGATGGCTTTCCCTCCGAGGCCGCTCCGAAATCGGAGCGGCCTCGGAGGGAACTTTTCTTCCGCCCGCCCCCCACCACCTTCCCCTCCCTTATCTAACCCACCCCCCCAGCCCCACCTAAATCCCCTCACTACCTTTATTTTTTTTTTAATTTAGGCAGGTGTAGGTTGCGCGATCCCTGTGCTGGAGACCTCGGTCCCGCCCCTGGACTGCCCCCACCTATTCCCCACCCCTTTTTTCAAGCCCCAGGACATACGCGCATCGCCGGGCCTATGCAAAATAGGCTTGGCCCGCACAGGAGCGGGTTTTAAAGGGTTATGTGCGTATCCCTTTTAAAATACGCCCCATCCTCCTCCTGAACTTTTTCAAAGTTACTACGAGAACTCACCCAAAATTCTTGCCTAAAGTAGTTTCACAGTTTTGCGTGAATCAATCCTCTCCCAATGTTTTGTTTTTTTTCCCCCCAAAGCCTCACTCATGCACTGCTGAACCAATTCTTCATGCCGACCTTGGACTGCAGCAGGGCGTTGCTGTTCCATTTAGACAGGGTGAAGTCTTTTAGAAAGTCCTCCCATAATAACAGAACAGGAATATTAGCAGCGCTGAGGGACACCCAACCTGATCAGTAAGAAGCTGATGAAAGTGTCACTATGGAAAAGAGATTATTTTGCTTGTTTAAAGAACACACGCGCCAGTACTACTCTGCAACGCACACCGTGCTGGACATTTTCAAATGATAAGGGCCTCAGTTATTGTGTCAAATAATTTATGAGGTTACTCTTGAGGGTCATTCTTAAACATTAGGGCAATGCTATTTACAGCATGAACTACATCAGTGAAATCGGAGTAGTTTACAATCTGCTGCTAGTTGGAACCAGCTGAAGCAGAACTGGTCTTTACTAGAGGAAGAGAGCTTTTTAAAGTGCAGTACTGTAGGGCAGATTTTCCAAGGGATGAGACTATGTGAAACCCAGACCTAGAGATGGAAACTTGCCAAAGTACATTAGCAAATGTCAAAAAATAGAGCCAACTTAGAATGTACATTCTAAACTGTGTTTTTTTTGTCTCCCATTTTAGCTATATGGTGGAGGATTTACAGTCACAATTAAGTAATTAGGTAACTGCAGAAAGGACCAACATCTCACCATGAGAGGTGGCCCATCTGTTTCACCCATCTTCAAAGGTCTTGTCTGTCTTTATTAGACTAAAAGCTTTAAGAAGCAGGGACTAGACATTTCTTAACAATATTTCTGCTAGTTGAAATTGCTAACTGGAAGCATTTAAAATTTCTTTTATATAGCCTTCTCCTCTTTTGTAAGAGTGATTGACAGTATCTTCATTTTCAAATGCTTAGATAGCCGCTTAGAGGAGTCCATGATTTCACAACCTGAAAGATTAGAAAGGGCAGTATTTGTACAATCACAAAATTGTCTTCACCTATCTGGATCTACTTTTTGGGCCTTAACTTTATTTTTTTTTAAAATAGCAATAAATCAACTTAAAGTGGAAAGGGGTACAAACTTTTGCATGCGATATTCACATTTATTATTTTCAATCTGTTAAAATCAACAATTAACTTCATACTCAAAACAGTGGAAAGATGTTGTGTTTAACTTTGTAAAACAGAATGTGTGGCTAAACATACACTGTTCTGTTTATAAACAGTCCTTAAATTTCAGGTAATATGTAAATAGTTCCCCACGACGGTCATGTTTTGCACTATTGCTGCATCAGGAGAAACAGTAAAGAATATCATCTATAAATATAGCAAGTCACAAATAAGGACAGGGAGGAAAATACAGTAAAAATCTTAACAAAAAATAGGCAATTAAAAAATAGGAAGACATACCACAGGCAGAGTAGTAATTACAATATATATAAATCCTAGCAAACCTCAAATGAGTTCAGAGTGAAGAAAGGCACCACCGTGCAGCATTAATTCCTAAAAAAACAATATAGAGGAGGTAAAGGGATTGTATAAAGAGTAAAATAAATTGCTTTTAAAATAGGCTGAAATACAAAAGATTTGAGAGACATAATGCCATGATTGCAGGCTTGCCAGTGTTCAACCAGTGGAGCTTCCAACCGGGCAGACCTGAGGCAGGAACAGTGCGCAATAATTCTGGTACGGAGCTTAAATGTAGCTTTACCCACATATAACAGCGGGCAAGGACACAGGATCGCGTAAATAATTCCACTGGATGAGCAGGACGTAGAGCTTGTGCTCTTTTTTCCTGTCGTCAAGCTTATTTCAAGTCTTCTCATACCTTTCCATGCTGGATCCCTTGCTCTTTCTGGACCCTTGAGGTGTTGCGGTAAGTTGCTCGCGTTCTCTGCGGTCGATCACCGACTGTGCTGTCCGCTGGTGACCGCAGGCCATAGACCGCTCAGTTGTTTTTCTCGCAGTTCCGCTGCTGCCCCCAGTGCCCTTGGACCATGTCCATCACAGACGCCCACGAGGACTGCATCCTGTGCCCAGGGGCCTCTCACTATGTGCGTGGCTGTCCTTTTTGTGCTCAGATGACCCTCAAGGATCGTCAAGCCCGCCTGGACAAGATGGACAAATTGTTTGGCGCCACGCAGTTTGATCCTTCGACCTCTGTGTCGGGGGGGCATAGACACCCCATGGCAAGGAAGACAGTGGAGGCATTTGAGACGTCTTGTCCTCTCCCTCGCAAACCCCTTCAGCTGGAGATAGATCCATATCCATTGCTTCCCTCTCTAGGTCTGGGTCGTCCTTGTCATCATCCTCTGTGCCAGGGAAAGACCAAGCCAAGCACCAGGAGAACAGAGGAAGCACCAGCATTGGTCACCTTCCTCCCATGGCTCCAAAGTTGGGAAGGCGCCAGCTTTGCCCGTGATGCCCCCGAAGCAGTCCCATACCAACGAGCCATTGACACCTGAAGTTGTCACTGGTTCCCCTCCTCCTCAAGCTGTACTGTCATAGACAGCATTCGAGGAGTTAGAGCACAGGGCGAGTCCCAGTACTGTTGCTGGAGCACTTGGACCTCCTCCACGCTGCATTGCTGACGCAACCTGTGCTGCTACCATGAGGGGTATCTGTGAGGCTTTGGTCGGAAATGATTCCCATCGAAGATTCCTCCGATGAGGAAGGGCTGTTGGCTCCAGTGGTACCTCCTCCCTGACCAATTCCACGGCCACCGAGCCTCAGGTTACCAGGACCCGTGACTATCGAAGCCCCAGGTACCTAAGGTGCCCCCAGGGCCAAGTGTGCTTATAGGGTTATTGGTGCCCCAGCACATCCTTCAGGCTCCTCCACCGGCATCGCCAGGCAGTGAAATTGGCGCACCATACGACCTATGGGAAGATGAGCCTTCCGCCCCTTCCTCTGAGGACTCCGAGGATCTACCTTTCACAGAAGTTTTCCGTGCTGGGCTCCAGCTGCTGCTGTCACCCACATGCGAGGACTAACATCCTGCTGTCCAAGGAGAACACCTATTACAGGTAAGCAACTCTGCTTTACCTGAAATTTAAGGACTGTGTTTTTCTTGACTGCCTCAAATAAACACATGTTAATTTATAAACAGAACATTAGCCACACATTCTGTTTTATAATTTTCCCCTATATGTGTGTGTGCCCTTTTACTCCACACTCCTTTTGTTTAACTTGTTCCATATAGAGGCTGTATCAGCTTCTGTTCATGTAGAGATTCATTGAAACACAATTTGACTGGGGTACCTACATTTTTCCATAAGTCTGTAAAATGTTGGAAATACATTTCTACTTTGTATTACACACATTTTTAAAATTATAATGCAGGGATACAGCAGATTATCAGTGGCTGATCAGATGCAACTAGTTTACAAAAGTCGATCAACAAGGTGTGTACTTTTACCCATTGGGAAACGTAGGTGGGATCAATGGCAGAGGCAACAATGCAGATAGTTTTGTATTTTCAGAACAAGGGTGGTGTTTTTCAGGGATAAAGTAGCTGCAGAAAAAGCAGATGCAAATCTCTGCAAGTACTTTTTCCTTGGGCAATTTTTAAAGAGCAACTACTTTCCCTTTGAAAACTGGTGCAAAGTGCATAATAGGGAAAAGTACCAGAGGTCATTGCAACATCTCACAGTTTTGAAAACTGCCCCATACTGCCTACAGAAAATACCCAACATTTTCCTATTAGAGGGCATGTGGGAAGGGGTTTATGATTCACAGCAGGTCATGATGTAGTTAATTATAAAAATAGCTCATCCACCATGCTACGTGTAATACAGGAGGCAGGCAACATCAGTTCCCAAGTGCTACAACTAAGATATCCACAATGAATATGCATGAAGTATATTTCCATGCACTGCCTCTCTTGTATATTCAATGTGGCTGTCCTGAAAACTAGAACTGGATGTGGCACTCCAGGATCAGAGCAGCCTTCCCCTGGTCTAATAAGCAACCACTGTGTTCTCCATTTACTTAATGGTACACACACATATTCTGTATATAAATATATATCTGGTGTTATGACTATAACATCCTCAGTACATAACAGATAATGTGAAATCGCTAGTAAACAGCTAACAGAATACATAAATATTAACTCCTAGCAGAGGTGTTCAGTCTCCTCTGAAGTATAAACCCTTGCCAACAGTTCTGTTTTTTTCCCCCACTTCCTAGAAAAGATCCTCCTCCCCCATGAGATTTCTACCCACTCAGACTTCTAAAGCTGGTAGTTGATGGTGACAAGCAACCATCAACTTCCAGCACTTTACTCCAACTCCGGTTTCCCTTCTACCCAAGCATGCAGTAGCAAGAACAGAGTATGCAACTCCTCGAGGGCAGGTGGGTAGACTGGATGGTATGCGAAGCTATGAAAGATATGCTTTTTGGAGAGTAATTACAGGCAATTTATTATTTTTCAAAGCTAGAATTGTGCATGGGGTTCATGCTTATGTGAATTAGCAAGTGTGGCTGTCTGCAAGAGCACCCGGGTCATAGACACCCATTCAGTGAATGGAAAACACTCAAGATCTAGCCCAGTTCAATTAGAACTATGATCTGTTTAACGTGAGAAATTAGTACAAAGCAATGCACAGCACCAAGGATTAATGGCCAAGGCCAAACCCAGGAGCACATGGGCATGGAGCAATGTATAATGGTCCAGGGCATTTCTCTGCAGCCTTGAAGTACAAAAAAAAAACCAGACTACTCCACTGCTAGGAAGAGATGAACGCACAACCCTCAGTAACTCTAAAATGATGGTGAAAGGGGTGCAAACTGTAGTTTCCTGCCCTCCTGCAGGATGTTTTCTAAATGTTAACTTTTGGAAAATACAAATAACTTGCCCCTTTCCAAACCCAGTCAGTTTCTGGAAAATAAGTCAATACCATCAATCTCATTTGTATTTTTAATTAATGAATTAAAAACCCATAGGGTTCATCTAACAGTATAAAATACAACCTCTTATAGGGGAAGTTTTTTTTGTTTGTTTTTTTTACACACAGACAGAAAATGTAATCATCATGCTATGTTTCCCAGTTACCTTGACATTGTATGCAACGTTTTATTGTGCAATTATATATCTAACAGCTTTTCCCATAAATACCTTGTGTGCCTTCTAAAAACACACCCAGGCAAATTTCATTTTGATGCAAAGTAAGGCCACAGTTTATCTGTAAATGATAAACAGCAATACAAAAATTGAAGGTAAAGCAGGTTTCTGCCAACAAATCCCAGGTTCCCTAAACATGTTTTATATGAGCCAGTAGAGACTGTTACTGAAGGTCACACTAAGTCTTCCATTAACTTTAAAAAAGCTCAAATAATAAATATACAGCTGAACATGTGTCATAAGAACTATGATATCTACCACGTGGAAAGTTTTTTCAGCTTTTGTTCCCTTTTGAGGCACCATGAATACAAATTCTGCACTGATTATACATATGCTTAAAGAAGGCTCACATAGATTTTGTCCCCATTCATTGCATCTTAAATTGAGTTTGGCTTGTTTCCAATCGGAGTTTCTGCTCTTTGCTAAGGCAGAGCTGCTCAATCTCATCGCCAAGCCCCTTCCCTCTGCCAGTTGGATTTTCAGGATATCCCTATGAATATACATGATAAATATTTGCACATATATAGGCCGATGCAATATCACATGCTTAAAAACATGTCCTGTTTTTTTCATTGTGTGCACATCCACCTCTCCTGGGCACACAACAGTGTATTTTAATGAGCTGCAACATTAAAAAGGTCATGCTTGGCTAAAACTGTGCATTTCTAGCTCTGGACAGGTGGCACTCAATACAAGCATCCGTTTTATCCTGCCACCGCTAACTCACACCACACAATATACACGCACACGTGCAGTGTGTATATTGTGCACCCAGCATTTTTTTTTTGTTTGTAATTTCCCCCCTAATTTTAAATGCCACAAGCAGTAGAATTTAGTATCACAGCAATACTAAGTCATAGGAACCACATAGACCAGTTTTTTGTTTTTTTCATGTGCTCTTGACTCATGGTATGACTTAATGTCAGCTCTGGGGCTGGTGCTAAATTTGCTACATTAAAAAGGTACGTTGGTCAATGATTTTTTGCGTGGGGGGGGAGG